>NC_134711.1:86699090-87002121 GCF_049634645.1 Pelodiscus sinensis | reverse complement strand
TAATCACTTTAAAAAGAAAAGAAAAAATAAGTCAGTTGCTTTAAGTTGTGTAGAATTGGAATGAATTACCTGAAAGTGAAAGGCTCTGTCTCATCCCCATTGAGGTAGTCTTCCATACACAGCTAGCTGCAAGTTTCTTCTTCTTATAATCATTGGTTACATCAGATGAATAATTACAAAGCAAACCAAATATCTTCCCTGGCAATGTTATTTGATTTCAGATTTGTCTGGTTATTGAGCAGTGTGAGGGCAAATCAAATGGGATGAAAAGAACCAAACACCGTCTTCAGAATCAAATGTCTCGAGCTTATTATTATTATTATTTAAATGCTTAATAAAAAGATTGGTGCACTTTTAAAAAAAATGTTTTTCATTTTCTTGACTGCTTCCTGCTTAGATTAGGGAGTAGATGTTGAAAGACACTAATACTGAGTGAACAGTTGGGTTTGTGTCATTTTTGTTCTCCGCAGCCCAAATGGATGCATCAGAAATCTCATGAGGAATTTCAATATGTATCAGCAGGGATCTTAGAAATCCATTTGCCACTGAAAAACACAGAAGTTGCAGTTTTACAAAGGCTCTTTAGTTTTTTTGCTTGGTGAAAAAAATCCATATACAGTAGACTTACGTTTATCTGAGCCTCCATTATCAGCTGTCCATATTAACTAAACTGGAACTGACAGCCCTGCGTGGCGGACTCACGATTTAGTTGAATTGAAATCCAATTAATTTGATTTTATTATAATGATTGATGGCACTGGTAGGCTTCTAACTTTCTGAAAAATTGTAAATATATCAATAAAATATTATTTTAGACTGATCCGTATATATTGTGGTTCGGGAAACAAGTTCAGAGTTTCTTTTTAATATCAGAAAAAATGTGGATTTTTGAGGTTTTTTAATTAGACCATTTTTTTTAAATAATGGAAAACAAGGATTTCGTCTTATTAGATTTACAGTGAGATTTTGCAGACTTGAAGTTTTTAGATAGATACTTTTCTGCACTAAATCTACAAAACCCTTTTGATATTTACCCCTGGCAGGAGATTGGCAGTGATGCCTAACTTTTCAAGAGGAGGAGGCTTGGAACTACATTTTCAAAGAGTAGTTTCTAAATTTGGATGACTGTTTTATAACTGTTGAACTTTAGCTAGTGGCTATATAGGTGTGTCTCTCGTTTTCAAAGGATCTGAGTAGGGCAGGTCAGAACATTTTCAACAAAAATGTTTTTTCATCAAAGGCAAAACATTTCTTGAACATGTATTGATTTCAATGAAATTTTTGATGGGAAAGTTCTCTAAGTTCTAGGGTAGACTATCTAATCGCTTATGGGATAGCAAAATTTCACACTGGATGTGTGATTTCCTGCTTGAGGAGACATGCTCAAGCTAGCTATGATTAAGCTAGCATGCTCAACACAGAATGTAGCTACAGTGGTGGGTGGGGCAAGCCACCCTGAATGTATTCCTTGTAGATATGTGCATGGGGCAGCTAGCCCATCCCACCACCGGGCTCTCCTGTCTACAGTCTTTTTTTTAGCACAGTTGCTTAATGAGAGCTAGCCTGAGTATGTCTCCTTGAATTGGGAGCTACACCTTCTCCTGGAAGTACAGACATACTCCGAAGGAAAGAGCATGCACTGAAATGAAAATTTTGATGTTTTTGATCCAAAACGGTCATTTTGGGAAACTCACTGGGAATTACATCTCCCACTGGTAGTGTTCCCTGTAAGCTATGTGCTTGTGCGGCCGCTCAGGAGATTCCAATGCCACTCAGCTGATTAAGAGAATGCTCATAGCTAGGTTTGTTTTTCTCCTGGTGATGCACATTTGCACATGCCTCAGTGCACATAACAATTTATTCTGCACATGGATGGAAAGAATCTGCACGTAGATGGAAAACAATAGAGAGAACATTGCCCACCGATGAAGTAGACATACTCCCCAGTGGCCAGAAACCACAGTCCCCATTTGTGCCACTACTAGTTGGACCTTATTTTTTCGCTGCAATCTGCCATATATAAATTCAACATCTAAAAGTGTAGGTGAATTTAAAACATTAGGTTATGTAAATATGAAAAACCCACCTAATTAGCACAAGGGAAACAGTACTGTTTTGGTATTGATTTCAATCCGTCTTCCTCTGTTCTTCCATTTTCAGCGTACCACAGATTTTTGTACTGACAGCACATAGCTATGCTGTTTATGTTGTCAGGGGTGGGCAAAAAGGAAAGTTTTGGCATCTGGGTATGACACACTTGGTTTTTCTGGCAGCTCAGATGGTGTATGGAGGAGTAGATGGGGGGGTTGTGGAACAGGCTTATAGATCAATTTTCCTACGAAAGTGATTATCATTGAAATTCTTGACAAAGCTAAAATGTAAGTTAACATGAATTTCTGACTTAGCATCACACTGAGAAACTGGGGAGAGTTGAAACATTTCTTAAATGTGCTCAAATACCATAGTGATGGATGCCGCATAAGAATTGAAACAAAATGGAAAGGAAAAGCTATTGTTCCAAGCTGTCTGCAGACTCAGGAAGACAACATTGCATTGGCATGCATCTGGACTATATTTTTATGGTTTTCTTTGTGACCGTGAGGATTAGAATTTAACCACCCACCCAATAATTGAAATATTGGATTCTAGAACACAATTCTGTGGCACAAGAAGGATTCCATGGCAAATTCTGCAGCCATGGAATTTATGAAGCCTTGCCAGAAACACTCCTATTTCCTAGTAGAAAATTAACTCTTAGAAACTAGTCAGTTTTTTAAGTATGAGACACATGGGTAATGGGTTAAACTCCAGTTGCCCCTTTGGGTAAGATAACATCTGATAGTGTAGGCATTAGGACATGTGCACTAAATAACTTATAGTGGGATAATGCATACAGAACACTTTGTGCTGAAAGACTTGCATGCTGCTCTTGCTCAAAATAGTGTCTTTGGGCATAGACTGTGCAGAAGAGTATGTTGCTTATGTTTTTTACTGCATGGATCTATAACGGAAGGCAGAAGCTATGCTTTTGCACAAAGTTGCATCTGCTGTCACAGACGGCTAGGCATGTGCATCATGTTGACCTTTGCATAATATCCTGATATTGCTACATTTATGTATTGTTCATGCACAGACATATAATTCTAAAATTAGAAAGACTTTTTCTCCAGTTCAATCTTGACATAATGACTTTTACTCATGGAAGTTTTAAACCTCAGTTATTTCACCAATAAGTGCAAATAAAGTGATTCTTTTTTAAGACCAAGGAGAAGTGCTTTGATTCCTCATTTCTGGATAACTTTAGAACAGTGTTTCTCAACCAGTGGTACGAGTATCCTTAGAGGTACTCGAGAGAAGTCTGGGGGGTACGTCAACACAACTGAAATTTGGAGAAAACTGAATTTTTGTTTTAAGTTTTACAGCGCTTTATTATTTTTGTACTTTTTACACCCAAAAATGTCATCGCCCACCCGGCTATGATTAAGTTGTTTAAACAAATGTGTGGCAATAGTAGAAAAAAAAATTGTGTGTCTGAAAACTGTAGGTACTGGGGGTACTTACAATTTTTTTTTTAAAGAGGGTACTTATAATTTTTTTTGAAAAAGGGGTACTTTATAAAAAAACGTTTGAGAAACACTGCTCTAGAACAGCTCAGCCAATTTTGCTCAAACTTGCCAAAATAGTTCACCCTTGGGTTGAGGCCAAATACATAATGCTTCAGGACCAAAGAAAATACTTTAGAGTTTGTTGTTAATAGTTTCTAAAACAAACAGAGCATATTGTCCATTTCTTTCTTCTACACTGTAAACAAGGGGTGGGCAAGATCTGGCCCGGGGACATATCCGGCCTGCCAAACCACTGGATCTCACCTGAGGGCTGCTCAATCCAACCTGAGGGCATCCCCACTGGGACACTTAGGCACAGAGCAGCCAGCCGCTTCAGAGAAGCCCCATGCTGCTTTAAGCATCTGGCTGCTCCTGTGGCTCTCTCTTCTCTAGGCTGTGGGGGAAGGGAGAGGCTTCACACACTGCTCCTGCCCTCCAGCAAAATCTCTCAGCTCCTGTTGGCCAGCTGGCCTCAGGTCCTGAAGGGCTGCTGGTCAGGAGCTACAGAAGAGTGTCTGTTATCCGACCTTTGCTTATCTGACATTCTGTTTTATCCGACGTGCTGCCCGCCAATGTGATGAATTGACGAATAAGAATGCAGCATGTACAACAGCCAATCACAATCACATACCTTGAGTGCTTTTGTTAGCGACTGTGATTACATGAGTGCAGTCATGCTTTTGTTTGATGACACCAGTACCATATTCTTATAAAGATGATGTTATCGAACTAGAAAGTGGACAGATTGAGTCACAGTGAGGGAGTGTAGGCTCTCAACGCAGCATTAATTTACGTTGAGAAACAGAGGGAAGTGACTGCTACAGACTTACTGCAGTTCAGAAGCTGGAGTGATCTTGCCGCGAAGAAAAGTAAGGACTCCCAAAAACAACTCCAGATCACTCATTTATTTTTATTAGTATCCCGTATTATCCGACATTTCCGCTATCCGACCATCCTCCGATCCTGTTTAGGTTGGATAATCAAGACTCTACTGTACCTAGGTAAGTGCCTCGTTCTGGCACCCAAGCCCTGCTCCCAACTCTCTGCTCCAAATCACTACCCACTTCTGCCCCAGGTCATCACCCAAACTCTCTGCACCCCCCGCGCCTGCATTCACAACTGTCTCACAGGGTATGTCTACACAGCCAACTAGTGTCTACACAAGCCAACTGCTATTTCAAAATTAATTTGAAATAGTGGAGGGCTTATTTTGAAATTGGTAAGCCTCATTCCATGAAGAATAGCGCCAATTTCAAAATTGCTATTTCAAAATAAGCACTGTGTAGATGCTTATTTCGAAATAGTGGGCCTCCAGCCCTTCCCAGGGTGCCCTGCTGGCCGCCCTGGCCACAAAGTAACTTCTGACCTGATGCCCTGCTGGAACCAGTTCCAGATGGCTTTAAATGCAATTCAGCGTCCTATCAGTGTGGATGTGCTATTTCGAAACAGCAAAAAACTATTTCAAAATGCATTTTGTGTGTAGATGCGTTATTTTGAAATAAGATATTTCAAAATAACTATTTTGAAATTAGATATTTGGAAATAATGTTGTAATGTAGACATACTCCCAGACCCTGCACCCCTTCTTATATCCTTCCCCCAGACCAGAATCCTCTCCTGCACCCATACCCCCTCCATAACCCTGTACCCCAAACCCCTACCCCAGATCACATCTTCCTCCTTCACTCAAACTCCCTCTCAGACCCCACACTGTCTCCTGCATCCCAGTCTCCTACCCTGAGCTCCCTTCTGCATCCAACCTTCGTCCCAGATTCCTCAACCCTCT
Source organism: Pelodiscus sinensis (assembly GCF_049634645.1). Classification (NCBI taxonomy): domain Eukaryota; kingdom Metazoa; phylum Chordata; order Testudines; family Trionychidae; genus Pelodiscus; species Pelodiscus sinensis. The sequence goes on along the minus strand of NC_134711.1, from coordinate 86,996,730 downwards.
CCATAGAAAAGTATGGCTCTTGACCATTTACCTAAACCTTGGAGGGGCTCCGTCATAAAAAATTATTGCCCACCCTTACCGTAAATGCTTTGGGACAGCGGCTGTCTTTATTTGTGTATCGTATGCTCTCAGTGCTAAACTAATATTAAGTAATCTTAAAATTAGAAGTCCGTGAGCAGCTGAACAGAAAGGTTTAGAATGAAAGTACTTTCTCAATTTTACCTACTGTACAGATGTTCCACACTACTAAAACCTAAGGCTGTGTCTAGACTGGCCAGTTTTTCTGGAAAATCAGCCGCTTTTCCGGAAAAAACTTGCCAGCTGTCTACACTGGCCGCTTGAATTTCTGCAAAAGCACTGACTTCCTACTGTCTGAACTCAGTGCTTCTTGCAGAAATACTATTCTGCTCCCGTTCAGGCAAAAGTCCCTTTTGTGGAGAGCCTGACCTGGAGTTTGAGTGGGAAGTAGCCCAGGGGTTTTTGGTTGACAGGTTGGTGCCTTAACAGAATGTCAATGTATTGCGGGAGGATCCCCACTGCCCTGATGGTGGGATACCCCGTCACTGGTAAGGCACTAGAGTGTAAAGCAGTGAGTCAGGTGGGCCTGCATTCCCCTACCTCCTTCCATCCCACCCTGTGGTGGCAGCCTCCTCACTGTAGGTCTTGAGACCATTGCCGGTGCTTCCCTGCCTAAGGGATTGCACTAAGGGCTGTTCACCCCCACTCCAACAAACAGAGCTAATTTCTGCCGGAGGTGCCACGGCCGTGAGTCTGACACCGCTACACAAAGTCTTTTGAGCTTTGGGATCCTGGCACAAGATGCTTTACAAACTAAAGATATTGTTAGTTATGTCCTGTGTTTGAGCTGGCTGGTAGCAGCAGCTGCCACTTCTCTCGCTTTCCTTTCACTGAGATGTCTGCGAGATCCGTCAATCAAGACTCTGTGTCAGCAGCTCAAGAGGGGGACAGTGCTACTGTGTTTATCTCTACTGCCAATTGTATTTGCTAATGAGAGAGGAGTCCATTACTAGACAATGTGCATGTGTGAGCTAATGACTGAGTCTGTTTGTTATCAAGTGCCGCTCAAGTGCTGCTTGGGAGAATTTAAACTAGCATTCCCACACCCACAGTACCCTTGTTTCCATCTTCCTGATTCTCTCCAGAGGTGAACTGGAGATCACAGCTGCTTGAAAATTGACAGATACAATTTTACAAATGGAGATTACCTTTCCTCTCCCACTGCAACAATCTGACATCTTTCCACCAAGCAGAGAGATGATGGAACAAAACCAGACTCATTTTTTATTTTCATAATATCACTGATTTGGGTTTTCAGAGTGCTTTCATAATTTAGGAATCTAAAGCACTTTACAAGCAACGGGCCAAATTTTGTTCTCTGTTATACCCCAGGAAATCCAATGGATTCAAGGGAGGTAGGGGGAGAATTACACAAGGTATACCTGTGTGCAGAATTTGTCTCTATAAGTGTAGTGATCACCATCCATCACTGAAACATCACCACCATAGATGAGGAACACAGCAGCCATTTTGTACCAGCAATTAGCCATTCTGCACTAGCAATGCTACTGATCAGCTCCTTAAGAGGGAGGTGAAAAATAACTTCTCTGAAACTGCACAGATTATTGGAGAGAGGCAGAATGTAATTGTTCAAGTTGAATTCTGACCAGTGCATTGAGACTAACACTCCTACATTTGTAAAAGTGCCAGGAGATTTTGTTAATTATAAGGACTACGGCAGTACTAACCCCCAAAATAATGAAAATGGCTTAAGACTAATTATTTTTAAAAGTCATTTGGTTTCTTCTTTCTGCTTTTAAAAACTTTTTTGGGGAATCCACCCACCTCCAACTTGTACATATCACAAGTTCAAAATTCAACCTTAAATGCACATTTAAAAAACAAGTCTCTTTCATTGGAAAGGATTCCAGTTTTCCTCTCCTATCGTCTGGTGAGTGGGGAGTTGATGTTCTGTCCGTCTGTATCCCTTCTCTGTTCTTTTCCCTAGCTGACTAATTAAGGAGGGGGATGGAATAGCAGATGCACAACTCACATTCTTCCTCCCCAACAATTTCCTGTCTTCCCCTGCCTCCTACATTACCTTGCTCCCTATATTTCCATCCCTACTTTTTACTATCTTCTACCCTAATACTACCTTTTTGACACCTCTATCCCTTTACACGCTTCCACATCCCTGCTGCCTTCTTCACACATTCCTCTGACTGCTTACAATGTCCTGCCTACCTTCCTAACCTGTTCTCCCCCTGCTTTCCACATTCTAATTTCTTACGCTTATGTATTTTCCTGTCCCCTGCTGGTCCCTCACAGGGTGACTAACGGGCCACTATATTCCCTGAGGGCAGCCTGGCTTTAGCCTCATTGGAGGCAATGGGGTATAGCAGCCATTTTTGCTGACAGCAATATTAGTTTCACTTGCAAAAGATGTTGTGAAGTGGCAAGCAGTTTGGTTGAGGGCAGGCTGTAGCTTTAGTTCTATAGACAGCAGTGGGAGATAGTGGACCATTCTGGAGAAGGGCAGATCAGGATATGATGAGAAACTGAAACACCCACATTGTGGACATGGAGTGGATCTTCTTTGTCAGACAACATCTTCAGCAGTACAGTTTTCCTTGGCAGAGGCACTTGTTCATTACCTTCTCAAAGGGAAAAAAAGCTACCTACTGAACCAACAACACCATTCCCATGTGTATTTTCTATGGCTTCCATCAAAGTGCTGACCAAGTCCAACCAACCTTAGTTTGTGATTGGTGATGCTCACAAAGCCCTAAAACGGACATTGCAAGTAAGTTGACTTGAGTGTCTTCACATAGGCCATTCCCTTAGCTCAACTTCTGCAGAAATCCTTATTCACTCTTCAGCTCCTCTCTTTCTCTTGTAACTGCCTTCCCTAGCAATCTACATGTGATACTGTGATCACACCACTCCCTTCTCAAACTCTTGCAACCATTTCCCATTTGTTTCAAGATTGAATCCTCCTTGTTTCTAATTTTTTTTGGACTTCCCCCACACTACCTACCTAACAGACCTAGTTGTCTGAGTGAAGTGACACCCTATACTCAATTCTATGGAATTTGTTTGTCTGAATGTAACATAACTATTGAAATATGTATCTGATCAATTTCAAAATTTCAGAGAATATTCTAGGCATCCATGGGTAGAACCATCTTGCTTTTGGTGAGAATCAGAAAAATAGAAAATCATGATTTCCACTGAAACCCTCCATTTTATCCCTGAGGATGCAGGAGTGAGGCATAACCTTAAGGTTAAGGTGAGGATTAGGGAGCCAGAGAGTTTCTTCTGCCCACCGCACCAAACAGGCATAATGGAGGCTTGATTTAGTGGAAATCCTTTCCCCCTTTCATCCCTACAACACTGGACCTGGAAATGGAGAGATGGGATAAAAAAAACTCCTGGAATTTCAGGAGGAGCTGAAGTGCACTGGGTGGAAGGGGGGGCAGATGTGGGGCTGAGGAGGCAGAACTGATATGGAGGCTGGGGGTATCTTCATAATTCATTATTGGGGTGGGGGTCTGGCCGCTGTGGGGCACAGAATTAATTAACATTTTGGATTTGGGAAAAGCTGGCAGCTCCTCAGCATCAGGCAACCAATGAGAGCATCAGCAATGGCGGGGGGAGGGGGGAGGAAGGAAACCACCTTATTTAATAAATATGGGAGAATATGCAGCAATGTAACACACACACACACACACACACACACACACACACACTTGAATGTAGGTGCACACACAGCAGTAGGAGGAGTTCAAAAAGCAACAGGCAGACCAAAAAACACAACATAATCTTTGGGAAAAAAACTCATGTTTTTTAGGTCTTTCTCATGATTTTTTTTAGAGTCTGCCTCAAGCTTTATAAGCTTTTGTGTCATTTGGCAGTTCTGTACTTTATTTATTTTTCCAAAGTGTTCTGTACACATCAAGCCTCACAGTAGCTCATTTATATTATTATCCTATAGTATATTATACTATTAGGAGCCAAAGTGTAGCTCAGCCTTTAGGCAGTTTGGACTGTTTTTACTGAGCTGATTTTAGGATTACATTCAGTAGATTTTTAAACCAGTGTAATGGAAACAGGTCAGTCCAACCGGAGCCTCATCTACACTATGGCTTCAACCAGTTATAAAGTCATATGAGTTGAGCTGGTTTTAAAACTGTGTAGATTTTGGGAGAAGTTTCCCCAGCATAGGACAGGCTAAAATGTAACAAGGCTGAGACCAAGGTGCTGGTAAGGTTTTAGAATGAAAGCATGAGATAGGGACTAGTGTAGCACTTGGTTTAGCTTTTCATCTGTGGACTAATTTGTTCATATCATAAACCCCATAGACTAGTTGGTGCTCATTTCTGTTAGCACATGCCAGTGTCATGCTGGAAGCAGTTATTGTATTGGGACAGGAGGAATCGAGGCCTAAGAGTGGGGAGATTTTGCTCTTCTATGAAATGCGGCATAAGACGTGTAACAACAACTTGAAGCATAGCTGCTTAGCCCCATAGTTCAGTTATCCCTCTGTGCACACAGTGGTTATTTCTTCTATGCTGTATATGAACAGACAAGGCTATTTCCTCCCCTGCCCCTCTACATTGTAACATGTGTTACAGGAACAGGCTTAACCTAGTCGCCGACTCCAGCTCTGGTTAGCAGGTAGCTGTGTATAACGTGATGTCAAACCACAGCCTCCTTCTTCCATGCAATATAGACTGAACAGCTTCTCCATTATTATTCTCTGGTAACTAAGCAACCATCAAGTCTCTGCCTGGCCTGAATAAATAAATGAAATTATACATATCTTTGTATAATCAAAATAAATCAGATAGGACTTCCCTGGCACCTTCCACCCGAGCTCTCAGAGTACCTTACAGATATTTAAGCAAACCTTCCAGCACCCCTCTGAGAGAGAGATTAATATTCCACCCCCATTTTACAGGTAAGAAAGCTAAGGCACAGAAGCAGTGAAGTGATTTGCTCAAGGTCATGCTATTAGCCAGTGGAATACAACAGGAATAGCATTCAGGAATTCTGCCTCTCGGTTCCCTGCTCTGTACTCCTTCTGCAAACCCTTCCCTCTGTGACAACAGCCTGCAATACAAACAGCAGCCTGGCATCTCTCTCTCCTTCTTCCCCCAATTAGTTTCCCTTTTTCTTCCTTATCTGATCTGCTTCCTTGTCTCTTCCTTCCCCATTACCTGTTTGCTACCCTATCTTTCCCATCTTTTCCTCACTGTCTCCATCTTCTACTGCTCCTTTCCTTTGTGCCCCCTATCTCCTTTATCCCTTCATCCTCTTATGTCCTTCCTCTCTCCCTTGTAAGACTCCTCCGCTTTTGTTCTCCCCTCAAACCGTTTCATATCTCCATCTTCCTGCTTCTCTCCTCCTTTCGCTATCTTCCATCCTCTCCTATTTCCACCCCTCCTCCATCCTTTTCTCTCTCCTCCTGCCTCCCATAACCAGCATTTACAGAACCTGGCAGAACTGCAAAAATAGGATAATTCTAAATGGAACAGCTGGTGTGTCCTCTGAGTTGGGAGTGAATACGGGACAACGTGAAAAGCACTTATTAAAAATGAGGTGAAGGGCGGGGGAGGAACCCAACTGTAAGGGAGGCACAAAGATTACTTAGTAAAAAAGCTGCTGGATTTTATTGCTTTCAGAGCCCATCTCTTTCCTTTTCCCTCAGTTTTTTATCCCACTGCCTACTGCTGCACATACCTGGGAGGAAGAGGCACAGTAGCAAACAGTACAAGATGGTGGGCGTTGACTGGAAAATGTCCTCCTTTCTCTGGGCTGGTATGTATTTCTTCACATACCTGGTACAGAATGGAGATTGGCAGTATAAACTTACCGTGCATATTAGTACTTTCCAAAATGCTTTAGTCCTGCCTGGAAGGACCATTTTCTGGGTGAGGGGAGAGTATAATCCCACGTACATCCGATCTGAAAAGCTTCACCAAAGTGCAGTCTGGACGCAGCCCCAGATTTGGGCCACAAATTGTGTAGGACAAAAGTCAGGCTGAAAGGCAGTGGTGGGCAATCTGTAGCACAAAAGGGTTCTTCTATGTGTGGCACACAAGACATTTTGTTTATATTTGCTCACGTGTAAGGTTGCCAGATTCCTCTGGCTTCCATCAGCATGTTTTTTTCCTACTGGTATTACTAAAGTGACACACACATGAAGCGAGGGCACATGAAGTGAGGTGCTAATGACACACAACATTGACTGTGAGAGCCATGTGCTCCTTCTGCAGCTGTTAGATGTGAATAACTGGTGGTGCTGGCTCTAAACTTTAGATTTTGCAAGGATCAAGAACTATAGATTCTAACACCTTTCCTTGACCATACAATACACTTCAACACCAAAGTAACCCCACTGAGAGAAGTGATACCCAGCATCTTGGAAGACAGCTCTGATTTCTGAGTCCTATCTTTTAGTAAGTGTGTGTGTATGTGTGTGTGTGTATGCATACACCTCCCCCCCATGGGGCTTACTGCCAAAGTTGCAACTACAACAAGATCCTGTACAATCTATAGAGGAGAAAGGAAGAGGAGAAAAAATTGCATCAGAATTGGCGGCAAAGAGGAAAAAATTCAACCATTCTAAAGCATTATGGTTCTGAGTTCACTGACCCACTGTACAAGGCTGCATCTCTTCTCTAGACACATCATCAGGGACACTGTCTGAACATGCACTCCAGCAAAACAACCGTCAATAGTCAATGTGCCAGACACAGAATGCTGCCCAGGCAAGTAGCAGCCATAGGGCACTGTGGACAAGTCTACTGGAGGCAGGTACAGGAAAGCAGTTCAGGCTCTCCTGTTCCTTAGAGCTGTAATCAGTTTCTATCTCAGGTGGTTACAAAGATCAAAGGCAGGCTTGTTTTCTCCCAGCCTTTTAGGAATTGACAGATGAGGGGTTCATGGGGCTGTAGCCCTCCATCAGGCCCATATGTCATTGTAAAGTGTAGTGTTTTATTCAGACCATTATTGATAGCTCAGGAAACAACCAACTACTTCTGCTTCTAGGGAATCAGGGCTTTTAGTAAATTCTATTCCATATTTTACCTGGGCTCCGTGGGTCCCTGGGGCTACGTCTAGACTGGCCCCTATTACGAAATAGCCATGCTAATTTCCAACTTTGCATGACTTTTCCGGAATTAGGGGCCAGTCTAGACGTAGCCTGGGAGTAGAACTCTAAAAGAATGGGTGGAAATTTCTCTCTTTCTAGCTTGTTAGGACCTGAAGGAAAGCAGATAAGCTTCTTTACCAACTCAGCCAGTCAGGCTAGAGGACAGTATCATCTCAGAGAAACTTACTAAAAAAAATTAATGTAGCATTAAGTGTATTTTTCAGTATATTTCTTCTTTCACATCCATTGATTAAAGTAGTCTGAGAAAGTGTGTGAGGGCTATCATAATCTGGGAGCACTGGCTTCTTTAAAACAGTGTGCAAAGTGCAACCCTTCAGCTACTCAGATTGATTAAAAAAATTATATGGGACTCTGACCTCTTGCATGTCCCCTTCCCCCTTTACGAACTGGAAGATTCAGAACAGTTGGTATTATAGCCCCATCTACCAGGAACTGAGGAGGCAAGAGAAGCTGTCAGTCACAGATGGTGTAATTAGTCCTCAGAGGTAGTGTAATTAGTCCCTTCCATTAGATTCACATTGTATTCAGTCAAGATTATTCCAAAGCTAATAATACATAAAAAGCAGAAAACAAAAAAGAAAAATGGAAAGGGGAAGAGTGGGAAGCAGTAATGGGAAGAGAAAGGGTTAGAACAAAAATGTAACAAGTATATAATTTTTTCTTGTTGTACATTTCCTCTTCTCCTCAGATACAAACAGCATTCAGAACAAGTGGTGAATGTAACAAGCAGAACAAATACAAATTGGCTTGCTTAAAATAGAAGCATGTGGGACTTGTCAGCCAAAGTCTGTTCAGATGGTAAGGAGAGATTAGGGCTCAGAAGCTCCTCCATCCAGGACTGGGGTTTAAGAGGGTAATAGGTAGTAAATGAACACCCATTATATAAAATGCATATGGGCTAGCCATAGAAAAGAGGTGATGGTTTTGTTGTCCAATTAGATTTGCATAATTCTTGATCCTGCATGAGGCTCCGGTCTTGAAAGCTTCCTATGTTCTTCTCTGGGCCTTGGCAGCAGAGGGTCAGGTTCTTAGCTGTTCTGAAGGACTTGGTGCAGTTCATGTGCAAATGTGCATTTCTTCTATAACATATAAAATAGGCAGCCCTCTTGTGTTTGGGTGATTCTGACTCAGAAAAACCAACAGCTGGTAAACAAAATGCATGGTGAATATTATTTTCAGTAATAATTTTATTAACAGAATCCAGAAATATATAAACCACAATCTGATCTAGAAAAACAGTGTAAATATGGAAGCCTGCTACTTGGGAAGGCTTAATGCAACCAAAAAGCTTACTGCAGGGGTCAAATTGTGGCTTGCCTGTAAGCATCAACAGGCCTAAAGTTTGATTTTTGGTAATAAGGAACCTTGAAAAATTATATATATAGCTGGGCCTGGTTCATGGGGTTGTGGCTAGCTGGGACATTTGCACCCTTAAAAATGGAAATCTAAGACTTGCTACACAGTACTTAAAGAAGCACATATATTCCTTTAAGAACACTGATTTATAAAAGGTATTCCAAATACTGCTGCTGAGAACCACTTGCAAAATTCCTGAAAGAAATCTTTCTTTACATAGTGTCCCAAATCACTTTTCAAACGACAAAGTTCATTCATGAAAGAATGGAAGATATAATTGTTCCTGGTGCAAAGCTGCTTGAAGGGGGAGATGCTGAAAATCTGACTCTTGCATTTTCCTCTTAAGAAATTTTAACATTATTTCTAATAGAGAGTACATGGTTTAATTTTGCCATTTCATATTTGCATGAATATGTCTTGTCTGCTATATTAACTCAGCAGTAAGGAACAAATCATTGTAGCAGAAAATAAACAGTCTTTGGCATAAGTAAAATGCAAGAGTGAATGCAATTCTGCAGTCTGCAGCGTGTGTACCTGTGTGAATGGGGATGTGCAGTGACCATGCCATAAGCGTGAATGGGATCATTTGCATTTATGAATGCCTGAGGATGATGGAATGAATGGGATATGTCTTTTTCTGCTCTCTCTCTGTGAAGGGAGGGGAAGAGGGAGGAGAGCGTGTATGAAAAAGTTAGTGCTGCAGAGCAGAAACCTTTTCTAGATGGGTTTAAAAAAAGCAACTTGAAGCATGAATCAATCTTCGTAATGAACAATTAAAATACTTAAACTCTCTTAATACTACTAAGCAGAAACACAGCAGCTGAAGGGATCAGAGAGGCATTATGATATCCCAGAGATTGGCTTTTCATTGCAAGGTGAGGGGTATGCTTCTTGAGAGCCAATAAACGTTACCTTGGAATATCCTGCATTCCTAATCATTTCTTGCATCCAAAAACAGACATTCACATGCTCACTCTGTCTCTAGTCCCTTGATGCCCTTCTTAATGGATTCCAGAGCTTAGGAATGACTGATGGAGCCTGGCTTGGCATTTCCATCACTGCTTACTTTTGCATTCATTATCCTTGAGAATCCAACCCACTTCATTACGGTGTGACCATTTTGCAGGCGGAGAGAGAAACTGGCTGACTCCTTGAGAGCAAAGGATGAGGTAGTATGGAGTCTGTTTCCCTGGAGATAATGTTATCTCTCCCTGTCGCTCTCTTTTTATTTTTAGAGGGAATTTAGCAATGGTGAAAAGTGCTAGAATGAAACTCTGGAGAACCAACTCCTTTGTTTAGCCCCAGAGCAGGTACAACACAGGTAGCAGTGGTACAAGTTTCATTCATGCTGTACCCACCAATGCACTTCCAGCCTGAACCCGCGAGAGACAAAGTTGTCTCAGCCTCCAGGTGTCTCTTCCTTCCTCAGTTCCTCTCCTGTCAAGTACTGCCAGCATGGTGGAAGGATTTTTTAATGTGAGCAGCTAAACTCTGAGGAGTTCAATGGAGAGAAAAACTAGTTGGGACAGCGTGGTCTGCTGGTTAGAGAGCTTACGGGGAATAATTTATTGTCATTTCTTTGACCTGGCATGCCCCAATTTACTCATCTGTCACACAGTTATATTAATGCTTACATGTCATCTCTCAGAGGTGTGTTGTTAATTAAGAGGCGTAATAAATACTTACTCATAAAAGTGCTTTGAGCTCCATGGATGAAAGACTCTGTATAAAGGCAAAATATTATTATGATCTCTTTCTGCATTGAGAGAGCACATGGCAGTGATTATCAGGGCATGTCTACTCTAGGAAATTATTTCAAAATAACTAAGTTCAAAATAATAACTCCTGAAATAACTCTTTCAAAATAAGCTTATTCCCCAAGGAAAGTGGGAGTACAGATTTTGAAATAACCAGCCTGTTATTTCAAAATAACAGGATTGCTAGTGTGGATGCTCCACTTATAATTTCAGAATAAGGGAGGTTATTTCAAAATATCTCCCTAGTGTAGACCAGGGCTCGGTTACTCCTGCTCTCTGAGACTAGATTGAGGCTATGTTTGGACTACGGGGGTTGGGTATCCCAGAAAAACTCTGCAGCATCCAAGGAACAGGTCTGCTCTTCCGCTTTTTTTTGTGGAAGAGCAGATGCGCTCTTTTGGAAGCCCTGTCTTCCTCCTCCCATGAGCAAGAAGGACTCTTACAAAAGAAGGTTTTTTTCCCGAAATTTGGCCCAATGTAGAGGGGCCAAATTTCAGAAAAGCCTCTTCTGAAAAAAACGATTGGAAAAAGGTATTCAAATTATGGAGCGCAATTTGCGTACCTTTTTCCAATAAAGCCCCGTATTGTAGACATAGCCTGAAACTCTTGATATAAAAGTGAAAGGCTCTGTAACCCACCAGCAAGGTTCCCTCTAAGCTGTGCATCTGTGCAGCTGCGCATAAGAAATTTTAGGTCCACCAAACTTGTTTGCAGAGCCGCATAGTAGCACACGCCACCACTCACTTTTCTGCTGGACCAGAAGGTGAATGGTGGTGGTAGTGGCCTGGTGGATTCTGGTGAGGCTGCATGGCGGGCAGCTGCCCTGTCCCTGTTTGCTGCAGCTAGAGCTGGATTCCAGTGAGACTGTTCCAGCTGGGGCAGCCTCACTGTGGGCCCGGTTCCAGCTTCAGCGGAACACTACGCGGCTGGCTACATTCCCTAACCAGGGCTCATTTTTTGAGCAAATGGATGTGTGTACAAGCCTGGGCCCCATTAAAACTGTTACTTCTGGGATTGATCCATCATTTCTAGGGCCATCCATGGGCTAATCGTGCCATCCCATGAAGCCTTCCAAAGCGCGGGTCCGAGAGTTGTTGCTCAAATTCACTACCTCTTAGGGATGGCTCTGATTGTAGGCTTACAATCCTTGCACCAATGTAAGTAACAATTATTGTATTTAAATGTCATGCTCATTATATTTTGTGTGTGTGTGTGTTTTTGTGTTTTCCTTGAATATCAACAACAACAAGGTCAGTATCTATTGCCATTTTCATATTTTAGGAGTATAGAAGCTGGCAAAAGTAAATCTCCAGTTGTGAGAAGCATAGATATGCAGCTGTGGTAATTATTAGCAAATTACATTAAAATGTATCAAATTCACAGAAGCAGATCTGATATTTTAAATAAATTCTTTGAGTGCTTTCTAGGTACTAGTAATTTTATAGTTTTTCATATTTAAGTCTTGGCCCCTGTTAGCTATATGTCGACAGAATTAGGAAGGATGTCTTAAGGACAACCTCCCGAGAGTTAATTTAATAACCCGACCAATCCGCAAGGGATGGTACTTAAGGTAGCGACCCTCTACTCCGTATCTGATCACCAGAGAATGTCAGATCTTAGCTTAATAAGGCACATAAATAAAAACGTGAGTCTGGTTTTAAAACTGAAAACCACAAGACTATATTATGAAAAGATAGTAAATTTGGCAACACAATACCTCAAATCAACATACAAGGGGCAGTCCCTTTTACATTACATGGACCAGGAGGGGAAGTCCCTCAAGGTCCCTATACCTACACAGAGTCTGCGGCGATGGAGACGATTGACGAGTTGCCGGTGACCTTCAAACCTTGGGCTAATTGGGAAGCCTTTGGGGAGGAACAACCGGGCGTCCCTCGCTGGCCGATCCCAACGCTTGGCGACCTACAACCTTCAAGCTAATTGGAAGCCGTCAGGGAGGAGCAGCCAAGGTGATCCCTCGAAGCGTGAGTAGAGAGCGATGATGGTAGATTCGTCTTCCATGAAGTCTCCTGGTCCTCGCGATCCCTTCTCCGCACTTCGGTGCGGCTGGATCAGGCGATGGATGCTAGACTCTTTACCTTAACTACCCTAATCCTATTCTAAAATAAAAACCTTATCTAAACCGACGAGCCTGACGAACAGACACGACGACGGCCGCCACGCGTGGACCGACGCGCCCTCACGTACAGTCTCGACGACGATAACTATCCTATCTAGATACTATACTACCTAAACTAACCTAATGGAGAAAGGTCTGACCTTCCGTCAGCCTAACTCTAAGACTTAAATTTACTGAATTGGAGGAAGCATAACCTTCCGTCAGCTTCTCCGAAAATAACCTTTACAGGACCTCACTCATACTAGACCTAGGACAAGAGTATCTAGAACCTTGCTCTCTCTCTCTCTCTCTCTCTTAGCCTAAGACCTATCCCTAAGCCCGACGCCCCGACGCAACAGGTAACTGCTGTGTAGCAGAAGCTTTTATACTCAGGGCTCATGCATATGTATGACCATTCTGATTTTAAAATGATTGGTCAATAGAAATGCTCTCATAGTGTGGTTTGAATTGATTGGCTGTTGTAAGATGCTAATGAATATTCATGGCTCATTCAAATTACAACAGGTAGGTGAGTTGATATTTTTAAACTCTAACTGCTACCTGTGGACGTGATAGAATTCAAACCTCAAATGGATGCCCAAAGAAAGTTCTGTGGTTTTCAAAATGGAGTTTCAGACTCCATTCTGAGATATTGCAGAATTTTCCATATTCAAGTTTACATGCATTGTGAATGGGTGAATTGACATATACAGACTTAGAATAACATCAGTCCTGTATCTTACATACATTATACATGGTGATACATTGGATGTTGCATCTGCTTCCATTGGGTTTCAATATTTAGCAGTTGGATGGTTACATATTTGTTACACAACTGTGGAGTTGTTACATTATTTCGCTATTCTGCTCTACACCCCCCATTGAAACCAGTCGTGAAAAAAATTCACAAGATACATATCATATGCATTCACAAGTGACCAAGTGGCTATCTTATGTGGGCTTAATTAAGAAACTTCAAGATCTGACACACACGAGTTCACCCCAGTAGTGTTACAAAAAAGACTGTGATATTTGTGTGTGTTGCTATGTGGTAAATCATTATTGTAGTTTTGTTAGAGAGATGTTCTGTACAAAATATACCAGACTCTTTAAAACAAAACAGAAGGGGAGGAAACACACAAATACAGTTGACCTACAACTGCATAATTATTAAACCTAATATCCTGAATTTTGTCTTTGTTTTACAGATATGTAAGGTTTCTTTTAAACATTTTCAGCATATAGAAAGTACTGTATTAACAAATAATTCCATAAATATAATAGTGTGGTGGCATATGTGAAGATATGTTGGATGACATAATCATTTGTGGCAGAATTAGGCATAACATGGCAGAAACCTAGTAAAAATTCTGAGAGGACTACTTGATGATCATGTATGAATCAGGATACTTATGAATTTGGTGGCCTTGTGAGCACGTGAACAGTTCAGTGCAGCTGGAGTAATGTTGATTTCTACAGTCGTTATAGTTATGATGTCACTAATATTTCACCGGCTACTTGCAGATTCCCTGAATATCTGTTCCATGCCATTTGCCCTGCTTAATAAGTCACAGGTGGTATGTAAGACTGAATTGGGGCAATGAGTAATATGGGCCCATGGTGTCTGGGCTCCTGGAATATTCCTGGCCTGGGGACCCTGCTTTAGTAAAGACTGGGGCGGGGTCTCTCCCTTGGCCCCACCTGCTGCCCATTCACATCCCCCCAGTGTGTCCATTGGCCCACCTGCTGGCTCTGGGCAATTTAAATGGCCTAGGGGTCCTTATTGCCATAATGGCAATAAAGTGCATCAAGGCTAGAACAGCTTCCTGTCCACTTGCTCTATGTGGCTGCCATCATGTCCCTGTGGCCCCTGGGTGGGGTGTGTATGTCTCCACACACTTTCCCCACCCCAAGTGCTACTGTGGCCAATGGGAGCAGTGGGGGCAATGGCTGCAGGCAGCAGGACATGGAGACTCCCACGGCTACTGAAAAATTTGCAATATTAATTTTATTTACTTGATTTCATTTTATTTAGAGTCATGCACCTTATTAATTATCCCTTGTTTTAGTATTCTTTCTTCCATAACATTTAAACATATATATATATATATATATATATATATATATATATATATATATATATATATATATATATATATAAATAAATAAAAGATATTTCATAGAATCATAGAATCATAGAGCTGGAAAAGACCTCAGAAGGTCATCAAGTCCAGCCCCCTGCTCTAGGCAAGACCAGTCCCAACTAAATCAACCCGGCCAGGGCTTTGTCCCGCCGAGACTTAAACACCTCTAGGGATGGAGACTCCACTACTTCTCTAGGTAACCCATTCCAGTGTTTCACCACTCTCCTAGTGAAATAGTTTTTCCTAATATCCAACCTGGACCTCTCCCACCACAACTTGAGACCATTGCTCCTTGTTCTGCCATCTGTCACCACTGAGAAAAGCCTCTCTCCATCCTCTTTGGAACCTCCCTTCAGGAAGTTGAAGGCTGCTATCAAATCCCCCCTCACTCTTCGCTTCTGCAGACTAAACAGACCCAAATCCCTCAGCCTCTCCTCATAGGTCATATGCTCCAGCCCCCTAATAATTTTGGTTGCCCTCCACTGGACCCTCTGCAATGTGTCCACATCCTTTTTGTAGTGGGAGCCCAGAACTGGACACAATACTCCAGATGTGGCCTCACCAGAGCTGAATAAAGGGGAAAGAGTTAGTAATTGTTAGTAAATGGTGGGTACCATGGTGGCACACATCCGAAGATGCGCACATGACCCCAATATTGGTGCACAAGACAAAAGTCACTCCACTCACAGATGGAAAATCTTACAGGGAACACTGCCAACCATCAGAACCTTTTCCCCACTCTAGCACTCTGAGTGCAGAAGGTGGGAGTCTGCAAGACACCTAAAAAATATCTTGCCCCTATACGCTCTGCTTCCAAAACTCCTCAGAGTCACACATTCACTGGCCCTGGGAGATAGGCTGCCACCATCAAGTGAATTAAAACCCTGAAACCCAAGAAGAAACACACAAACTTCTTCCCAAGGGGTACCCCCAAGCTGTTTTACCACAAGAGAGCTTGAAAAAAGAAAAAAGAACACAGGAAACAAACTGCAATCTCTGATAGCTAACTGTCAGTCTAAGCAGGCACTCACACAGACCTCCTGTTACCTTCCAGGACACAACAATTAAAGCATACTTGGTTGCTACGTGTTTACAGAGCAACTGCGAAAATAAAAGATTAAAACACAAAGAGACATAATTTCTCTGGGCTACATTTTAGATATGGTGAATGGGAGAAGAAAGTCACGTGGAATTCACATGGAGAAGCTTAACCAAACAACAAAACAAAGAAAATAACCTGATCTCAACTAAATATACATTTCCCCCCTATTTACTCATGATCCCTTCATTGTCAAGTCCATTTCCATGCCCCGAATTCTTTGGAGGAATGGTACTCCTGTCTGGATTGAAATCATGTTAATTTCCCTTCTGGTTTAAAAACTCACACAAAGAGAACTGTCAGCAATTTAAATTTCAGTACTTTATCTCATTGGTACTTCAGGCTCCCTGCCAACACCCTTATCTACCTGAATTTAATTCTTTAGACACCAAATGCTGGTCAGCACTCCTCCTATCCATCACAGCCCCCAATAGTATGAATCTCTGTTTTCCTAGGAAAGCTGAAGTATTAAAGGGATTTTGCTAACTTTAAATTTAGTCAGTTTTAAAAGAATTAAAGTAGCTTGGAGGACTACACCAGCCCTTAAATACGCCTGCCAATTTTTAAGTTTTGAAATCACATTTTCATTTTTCCCCCGTTCACCCCTGTTGCTGTGTGAAAAACTCACCTAAACAACAATGGGAGCTGACTCTCTGACTTGTTGTATAGGGAAAACAATGAAACTTACCATACACAGAGTGGTGTCATAGGTACAAAGGAAACACAACTGAAAAATACAATAAAATATACATTTTTCTCTAATTCAATTATAGTAATCTTAGATGCTACTTGTAACAAAATTAGTTTTTACTTCTCAGACAGAGCATACATTTAAAGTGGATGTAATTGATCTGACCATCACAGAGGGGGGAAAAGGATGGTAACTTATCCCATCCAAACTTCACAGATGAAGAAGGCATCCCCCTGTCCCATACATTCCTTTAAAAATATAAATATATATGTGTGGCAAAAATCCCACCTCCCCTTCCATTCATGATGTACAGATTACCTCTCCTCTGTTTAGTGATCACATAGCATCTCTGTGGCAGCTACAATAAGCACCTACATTAACCGTTTTTGTAACATTGCTTTTCCATGATGTTTAATTGTCTTTAATGCAAGAAGTGTTTCCATTTTAAATTATAGTTTATCTCAGTGGCTCCCTTTTCTCTTCATCATTTTGTCTCTGCTTCACATTTGTTATGTTCTTCTTGCACTATCCATTTCCCAGAACGTGTCTCTCTGTTGACTTACTCTCCTCTCTACTCTGCATAATTATCTTCTGTTTGGTACCTTTCTCCCCTGGATCTGCTATCTGGCTCTTCTGGTCCACTCCTCCCCTGCTCTTTTGTATGTTTGGTTTTGTTACCTCACTCTACTTCCTTGGACACTCCTCTCACAGAGGACTGAAAACATAGTTCTTTTGTATGATTTCCTTTGATCTACAGGCATGCAACACTGCTCTGTTTAGACAGTAGGTGAAAGGGGTATAATTATGCACAATATTTAGATAGGAAGAAATGCTCCAGGTAAAGACACTAGAATATTCCTCCACTTAATTGGTAGCTCCAATTCCTGTGGGCAACTCCTGTCTTCCTCTTATGTAGCAACTGCTAAAAAAGGCACCTAGTTTGTGTCCTCCTGCTTTTATAGGTCTTCAAGATCTTTTATGGCATAATAAACCTAGACGTGCAGGAGAGTAACTGCAATCAAGAGACAATACTGTGTCCATTGATATGTGCTCCCTGGGGGCAGGACTGGAGAGTTACTGCCCTTCTACCAGTTACTACATTGCACAACTCTCTTCCTGCAGTATTGGGCTTTTCCTTTGAGGTCTCCTGTCTGAGGCTACATCTAGACTGCAGAGTTTTTCATCCAAGGAATGTGTATGCATTGCCGAAAAAATTTTTGGAAAAGCAGATGCAGTTTTTCGGTATCCCTGTAAACCTCGATTTACAAGGAAGAAGGGATGTTCCGAAAAAGTTTTTTTTCTTTCTGCCATTTGGCTCAGTGTAGACGGGCCAAATGTCAAAAAAGCCTCTTCCGAAAAAAGAATCAGAAAAAGATATGCAAATTGCGGTTTGCAATTTGCGTATCTTTTTCCAATGGAACTGTGTAGTCTAGACATGGCCTAAGTGCTGAGCAACTCTAATCTTGCCTAGCTTATGTTCACATGTGAGGGGCTGAAAGGAATAGATTGTTAGGAGGTGACAGGCTAAGAAGGTACATCTGCAGACAGTTCAAGGGCCTACTGTTCCTTTTTTGGTACTGATGAGGGTCTCCCTTAATTTCTTCTGTTTATACTTCTGTTTTACCCTCAAAATCTGACACCGTGTTAATCTTCACTTGGTATGACAAGAACTAGATGGAGTTACTCTTTGATTGTTACTCTTAAATCATTTTGAACTCTTACACCGCAAAGTGGTAAGGATCTCCCACTCTCCTTGTGGCTGAGAGCCCTCAGGAAAAAGAAGAGGCAGGACTCAGGGAAATGACTATGGACTCTTATGTAGCAGTGCAGACCACAAAGCACTTGGGATACGTATGTGTAAGATGAGGTGGGCAAGTGGCCAAAGGAAAATGAAGGCCAAGGAAACCTTCACATACTTATAATTCAAGAGCTGAAATTATGGGATGCTTTGGAATATCTCATGGTGATTCTTGTTTTCATGCTGTGACGGCGTGTTGGGGGTTCCCCGTCTCCTGCACCCCGAGATGTCACAAACAGACTGCACCAGCCAGTGGAATAGAGGAAGTTTATTGCTTCTCCAGGATACAGCATAGCACAGATGTAGTCTGGTCACAGAACTGGGCTAGGATGCCTCAGGCCCCCTTGAGTTGGGGGGAGACTGGGCCCCTAAACTCCAGCTCCTCTCCCTAGGCTGTCTCCTCCATGCTCTCCCACAGTAACAACTAAATTCCCTTGCAGCCCTGCCCCCCAGTCCAGGGCAGCATTCACCTTCCTTTGTTCCTCTCCATGGGGGGTGTCTGGCCACTGGTTCGACAAGTTTGGCCTTATCTCTGCCTAGCGAGATTTTCCCTGCTGGGTCTTGCTCCAGACAGCAGGGGTCACCACAGCCCAGCAAGTACCCCCACTACGTCACAGTTCTCCCCCCTCCGAGAGCGAACTGAGCAGGGTCACTCCGCTCGTGACCTGGGGAAGTTCGGGCCCCTCGCTACGGGACAGCGCGTCGGCGATGATGTTGGCGCTCCCCTTGACGTGGATCACTTCCATGTCGTAGTCCTGCAGGAGCAGGCTCCACCGCAGCAGCTTGGCGTTCGTCCCTTTCATCTGGTGCAGCCAGGTCAGGGGGCAGTGGTCGGTGAACACCGTGAAACGCCGGCCAAACAGGTACGGCTGCAGCTTTTGCAGGGCCCACACCATGGCCAGGCATTCCCTCTCTACGGTCGCGTAGCTCCGCTCCCGGGGCAGCAGCTTCCTGCTCAGGTACACGATGGGGTGACGTTCCCCTTTCTCATCCGCCTGCATCAGCACCGCCCCCAGCCCGGTGTCCGAGGCGTCAGTAAACACGATAAAGGGCTTGTCGAAGTCTGGGTTTACCAACACTGGGGCCTTGGCCAGGGCTCCCTTCAGTGCACAGAGAGCCCTCTGGCACTGCTCCGTCCAGACCACCCTGTCGGGCCTCCCCTTCCTGCACAGCTCTGTGATCGGGGCAGCGATGGAGCTGAAGTTGGGCACAAACCTCCGGTAGTACCCCGCCATCCCAATGAAAGCCTGGACCTGCTTCTTGGTCTGGGGCACAGGCCAGTCCCGGATGGCCTCCACTTTGGCCGGCTCTGGCTTCAAGCAGCCGCTCCCCACCTTATGGCCCAGGTAGGACACTTCGGCCATTCCAACCTTGCACTTCCCAGCCTTTACGGTCAGCCCAGCCTCCCTCAGCCGACCTAGTACCTGGCTGACCTGGGCCACGTGGTCCTCCCAGGACTGGCTGAAGACGCAGATGTCATCGATGTACGCTAGGGCACAGTTCTCCATTCCCCGCAGCAGCTGGTCCACCAGGCGCTGGAAGGTGGCCGGCGCCCCTTTGAGGCCAAAGGGTAGGACCAGGAACTCATAGAGCCCCAGTGGCGTGATGAAAGCCGATTTCAGTCTGGCCTCCTGGTCTAGCGGCACCTGCCAGTAGCCCTTGGTGAGGTCCAGGGTGGTGAGATAGCGAGCTCCCCCCAGCTTGTCCAGGAGCTCGTCGGGCCTTGGCATCGGGTAGGCGTCGGACACCGTGATGGCGTTGAGCTTCCGGTAGTCCACGCAGAACCGGATCGACCCGTCCTTCTTGGGAACCAGCACCACGGGAGAGGCCCAGGGGCTGGAGGACGGCTGGATCACCCCCAGGGCCAACATGTCCTGGACCTCTCTCTCCAGGTCCTGGGCTGTTTTCCCTGTGACTCTGAATGGGGAGCAGCGCACCGGGGGGTGAGTGCCCGTCTGCACCCGGTGGACAGCCAGGTTGGTAAGACCCGGCTTGTTGGAGAACAGCTGCTGGTGGGAGCGCAGCACCTCCCGGATCTCGGCCTGCTGGGCCGGGGTGAGCTGGTCCGAGAGGGAAATTGACTCCAGCGAAGAGTCCTCTCCGGTCCCAGGGAACAGGCCCACCAGGGGATCCTCCCCCTGCTCCTCCCAGGGCTTACACACGGCCAGCACCAAGTTCTCACTGTCCCAGTACGGCTTCATCATGTTAACATGATATACCCGCTGGCCGCGCGTCCGGCCCGTCAGCTCCACCACGTAGTTCACCTCGTTCAGCTGCTTAACCACCTTGAAGGGGCCGTCCCAGGCGGCTTGCAGCTTGTTCTTCCGCACGGGGATCAGGACCATCACCTGGTCCCCGGTAGCGTAGGCGCGGGCCCGTGCATTGCGGTCGTACCAGACCTTCTGCTTCCTCTGGGCCCTGCTCAGGTTCTCTCTGGCCAGGCCCATGAGCTCGGCAAGTCTTTCCCGGAATGTCAGGACGTATTCCACGACCGGCTCACCCTCCGGGGAGACCTTCCCCTCCCACTCGTCTTTCAATAAGTCCAGGGGGCCCCTCACTCGCCTCCCATATAACAGCTCGAACGGCGAGAACCCCGTGGACTCCTGGGGCACTTCCCTGTACGCAAACAGCAGGTGGGGTAGGTACTTGTCCCAGTCCTGCGGGTGTTTGTGCATAAAGGTCCGTAGCATCTGCTTCAGAGTCCCATTGAACCTCTCCACCAACCCGTTGGTCTGGGGGTGATACGCCGAGGCCCAGGTGTGTTGCACCCCACTCTTCTCCCACAAGCACCGGAGCAGGGCTGACATGAAGTTGGATCCCTGGTCCGTGAGAACCTCCTGGGGAAACCCCACCCTGCTGAAAATGGTCAGCAGTGCGTCTGCCACCGTGTCTGCCTCGATGGAGGGCAGGGCCACGGCCTCGGGGTAGCGGGTGGCGAAGTCCACCACCACCAGGATGTATTTCTTCCCTGTCCGGGTCGCTCTGTTGAAGGGCCCCACAATATCCATCGCCACCTTCTGGAAAGGCTCCTCTATGATGGGCAGGGGTCTCAATGCAGCTTTCTTCCTGTCTTGGGCCTTCCCCACCCGCTGGCAGGAGTCGCAGGACCGGCAGTACCGCTGGACAGCTGCAAACATCCCGGCCAATAGAAGTTTTGGAGCAGCCTCAGCCGCGTGCGCCGGATCCCCTGGTGTCCCGAGAACGGGATGTCATGGGCCAGGTGTAGCAGCTTGCGGCGATACCTTTGGGGAACCACCAGCTGCCGCTGGAGCCCCCACTTGCCTACCGTCCCGGGGGAAAGCCATTCCCGGTACAGAAATCCCCTCTCCCACCGGAACTTCTCCTGGCAATCTCCTCCTAGGGGTTGAGCGGCACCCAGGTCAGCCCGGTCCCTCAGGGCCTGCAGGGAGGGATCCGCTCGCACCTCCGCCTGGAATTCAGCGGCTGGGGCTGGGACAGGGCCGTGGTTCCCCCCACTGCCTAGGTCCAACTCTAGGTCCGCTGGGACGGGGCCCTGGGCCCCCTGTTGGGGAACCTCCTCGAGTTCCGGGCCGCAAGCCCCTCGCTTGCTCTGGCTACGGGTGGTGACCAGCGTCCTGTGGGGTCCGTCTGGCCACTCCTCTAGGTCACTCCCCATTAGCACGTCGGTGGGCAAGTGCGGGTGCACCCCCACTTCCTTGGGGCCCTCCTTGGCCTCCCATTTCAGATGCACCCTGGCTACGGGTACCTTAAAGGGGGTGCCGCCTATGCCCCTCAGTGTCAGCTGAGTGTCGGGTAGCATACGGTCTGGGGCCACTATGTCGGGCCGGGCCAGCGTCACCTCCGCCCCCGTGTCCCAGAAACCCGTCACCTTCCTGCCATCCACCTCCAGGGGTACGAGGCAGTCCCTCCGTAGGGGCCGCCCCGCCCCCACCCGGTGCACGGATAAATCTGTCTCCCGAGGGTCAGACCTCCCAGGGGAGGTGCACTGAGCATCCTTCCCCTCTCTCTGAGCTGAGGTTTGCCTGCCAGCCCCTGCCTCTGGGGCAGCCTGCCCTTCCTCCCGCCCCAGCCAGTTAACCCTGGAACGTCCCAGGTCATGGGACCTGTTCTTGCGCCTGGTGCATTGAGCCCTCTTGTGGCCTCGTTGCCCACAGCGATGGCAAGTTAGGTTCTGTGGGCCCATTCGGGTCGGCTCTGCCCGGGCCCTGGCTGGTTTTCTGGGGTATCGACGACTGGTCCTGGTCCCTGGGGCTCGCCTCGGAGGTGTCTCTCTCCGTTGCTCCGCCGAGAACCGGTCTCTGCGCGATTCTCTTTCTCTCCGGGACTCCCGTTCACCCCCGGACCGGCTCTCCGTGAACTCATCCGCCAGTCTCCCGGCCTCCTGGGGGTTCTCTGGTCTCCGGTCCTTGAGCCACAGCCTCAGTTTGGGTGGGCACGCTTCATAGAACTGCTCCATCATGACCAGCTTGAGCAGCTTCTCTGCGGTCTGGGCTCCGACTCCCGAGACCCACTTGCGGCAGTATTGCGCCAGGCGGGAGGCCAGGTCCACATAGGTCTCCCGTGGCCCTTTCTGTACCCCCCGGAACTTCTTCCTGTACATCTCGGGGGTCAGCCCGAACTTGTGCAGCAGGGCCTCCTTGACTCGGTTGTAATCCCCTGGCTGTAGGTCCTCCAGCTGACTGAGCACTCCGGCCGCCTCCTGGTTCAGTGCGGGGACGAGCTCCTGCAGCCAGTCAGCTGGGGGGACCTGTTGCAGCCCACAGGCCCTCTCAAAGGAGCTGAGGAACCCGTCTATGTCGCCCACGTCCTTCAATTGGGCCACTGTGAGCCTCTCCAAGCGCCTGGCATCCCCGGGACTCTGGGGCCCATCCACTCTTGGCGCAGCCGGGGCCCCGCAGGTTCTCCGCTCTGCCATGGCCAGCTCATGCTGTCGCTGCCTCTCTCGGTCCTGGCGCTCCCTCTCTCTGTCCTGTACTTCCAATTCCTTCATCCGCAGCTGGATCTCCAGCCGCCGCAGCTCCGCTGGGCTGGCCCCTGCCCTAGATGGGCTACGGCTTGCAGGCCTCCCGGGAGACGCTGTCTCATCTCTCCGGTGGGTTCCAGCGCTCCTCCCCCTCTTTGAGCCTGACACACTCTCAGGGGGGGTCTGGCTGCTTCCCCTGGGGACAAGATCCTGGCCCCGTGGCTGGTCATTCTCTTCCAGCTGGGTAATCAGCTGGGCCTTGGTTGCTTTCCGCACCGGCAAGCCTCTCTCTCTCCACAGCCCCACCAGCTCTGCCTTCAAGAGTCGGGCGTAGGCCATCTGCCCGCTGGGCCCCTCGGTGCAGACTCACCAGTCTAGTGCTGCAGCGCCCCACGATTCCCAGGAACCGCTTCGCTCTGTCTCCAGCACGCCTGGCTCCAGGGCTCTTGCTTCTACAGCGCCTTGTCGCTCACCGCTGGAAGCTTCATCCACGGGGTGCAGTGGATCCCACCCCTGACACCAGTGTGACGGCGTGTTGGGGGTTCCCCGTCTCCTGCACCCCGAGATGTCACAAACAGACTGCACCAGCCAGTGGAATAGAGGAAGTTTATTGCTTCTCCAGGATACAGCATAGCACAGATGTAGTCTGGTCACAGAACTGGGCTAGGATGCCTCAGGCCCCCTTGAGTTGGGGGGAGACTGGGCCCCTAAACTCCAGCTCCTCTCCCTAGGCTGTCTCCTCCATGCTCTCCCACAGTAACAACTAAATTCCCTTGCAGCCCTGCCCCCCAGTCCAGGGCAGCATTCACCTTCCTTTGTTCCTCTCCATGGGGGGTGTCTGGCCACTGGTTCGACAAGTTTGGCCTTATCTCTGCCTAGCGAGATTTTCCCTGCTGGGTCTTGCTCCAGACAGCAGGGGTCACCACAGCCCAGCAAGTACCCCCACTACGTCACACATGCGTAGGGTTTAACTGATTGCATATATAGGTAGTGTGACCGATTTGTTCACCATTACATAATGGAAGGGATTCAGGCTGCTGGAAATTGGAGAAGTTTTGTCTTCTTCTGGACCACTGAGTAACAGTCACTGTTTTGGATTAGGCTTGCAAATCCCACACTCAAAGAGGGCATCGAGGGCATCCCAGTCCTCTATTCTTTCTTCTGGTTTCACTTTTAGTAAGGGCACACAATACCTGCATTTTTTAGAACCTCTTTACTTGGAGAGGAGGAACTGAGGTGAACTAAGCTGAGATGGAGAAAGCTTAGTCTGGCAGAGTATGTTGCTGGACTGCTTGGGTCTGAAGAGAAGAGAAAGCAGACATTTTAGATGTGCTTATTTCATTTTGGTTCTGCAATTAACTACCCAGTCATTGGTCAGTCCTCTTCAGTAGGCTATTTCATGGTGCTGTGGTCAAAACAGTGGAACAGAAGATCATTAATTTATCTTATTGATAAACTAGGCAAATATAACTTAGATAGGGCCATGATAAGGTGGGTGCATAACTGGCTGGATAACCGTAGTCAGAGAGTTGTTGTTAACGGTTCTAAATCCTGCTGGAAAGGGATAACAAGTGGAGTTCCTCAAGGATCTGTTTTGGGACCCGTACTGTTCAATATCTTCATCAATGATGTAGATATTGGGATAGAGAGTACGCTTATTAAGTTTGCAGATGATATCAAACTGGGTGGGGTTGCAACTTCTTTGGAGGATAGGGACATAATTCAAAATGACCTTAGCAAGTTAGAGAAATGGTCAGAGGTAAACAGGATGAGGTTTAATAAAGAGAAATGCAAAGTGCTCCACTTAGGAAGGAACAATCAGTTCCATGCATACAAGATGGGACGCGACTGTCTAGGAAAGAGCATGGCGGAAAGGGATCTAGGGGTCATAGTGGACCACAAGTTGAATATGAGTCAACAGTGCGATGCTGTTGCAAAAAAAGCAAATATGATTCTAGGTTGTATCAACAGGTGTGTTGTAAGCAAAACTCGTGAAGTCATTCTGCCACTCTACTCTGCACTAGTTAGGCCTCAGCTGGAGTACTGTGTCCAGTTCTGGGCGCCACATTTCAAGAAAGATGTGGAGAAATTGGAAAGGGTACAAAGAAGAGCGACAAGAATGATTAAAGGTTTAGAGAACATGACCTATGAAGCCAGGCTTCATGAACTGGGCTTGTTTAGTTTGGAAAAAAGAAGATTAAGGGGGGACATGATAGTGGTTTTCAAATATCTAAAAGGGTGTCACAAGGAGAAAGGAGAAAATTTGTTCCTCTTGGTTTCTGAGGACAGGACAAGGAGTAATGGGCTTAAAGTGCAGCAGGGGAGGTTTAGATTGGACATTAGGAAAAAATTCCTAACTGTCAGGGTGGTCAAACACTGGAATAAATTGCCAAGGGAGGTGGTGGAATCTCCCTCTCTGGAGATATTTAAGAACAGGTTAGATAGACATCTGTCAGGGACGGTGTAGACGGAGCTTGGTCCTGCCTTGAGGGCGGGGGGCTGGACTCGATGACCTCTCGAGATCCCTTCCAGTCCTATGATTCTATGATTAAGGATGGAGCAGCCTCACCTATGACACTGAATAAAGAGTGAGGCCCAAATTCTTTCCTCATTTACATCTGTGCAAACCCCAGTGACTTTCCGGGGGGCTACATTGGTGTAGCTGGGAACAGGATTTGGCCCCTGGTAAGACTAGCTTTGCTTTGCCACGTGATCTAAGCATAGCACAGGAGAGTGAGCTGGTATCAATGTGAGATAAACTGACTTTATGAAGGTAGTAACTCTGTGTTCAAATTTTTACATAAATGGAACTGAATTTCTGTCCTTTTTATTATGTATCTGACCATTTCTGGGTTTAGTGCACTGTTTGAAATGGTAGATATTTTTAATGTCTCAATAGCTTTTATTAGAAGAAAATTTAAATGAAAGATATGTATCTCTTGATGGAACCTGTCTCTATGGCAGTTCCAGCTATTTGGATCTGTATCAGTGCCAGCTGGCTGCAGCTGATTTTCTCGTCAGTGAGCATCTGTTTAACAGTTCACTGAAAATTTAGGTACCTAGGAACATTTTAGCACCCACCAAGTTCTCTTCCCTCACCCCGGGTATGTCTACACTACCCCGCTAGTTCGAACTAGCGGGGTAATGTAGGCATACCGCAATTGCAAATGAAGCCCGGGATTTGAATTTCCCGGGCTTCATTTGCATAAGCGGGGCGCCGCCATTTTTAAATCCCCGCTCGTTCGAACCCCGTGCCGCGCGGCTACACGCGGCACGAACTAGGTAGTTTGAACTAGGAAGTTCGAACTACCTAGTTCGTGCCGCGTGTAGCCGCGCGGCACGGGGTTCGAACGAGCGGGGATTTAAAAATGGCGGCGCCCCGCTTATGCAAATGAAGCCCGGGAAATTCAAATCCCGGGCTTCATTTGCAATTGCGGTATGCCTACATTACCCCGCTAGTTCGAACTAGCGGGGTAGTGTAGACATACCCCCCAAGGCACAGGAGATATTTTCAAACCTGAGCAATTAGTTTCCTACTGAAGAGGCTTTGATAGAAACAGACATATTTAAAAATTCATTGTTTTAATTTACTTAAAGCCAAGAAGGAAACTCCCCCTTCATATTTTAGTTTTTAATAGCTATGATTTTTAGAGCAACACATTGTTTTGAAAATCCTGGAATGATTTACCCTCTTTTACTTCTCATCACAATTCTCTTGTCATAATGTAACCTGAGTGATACAACCCACTGTGATGATAAGACACAAAACAATAGTCCAGAATTACCGTCCCCCTCAGGTTTACCATATAATTCTAAAAATGTGATTCACTTCCAAACCCCAAAGAGGAGCTGAATATTGGGAGGAAAGTACGAGAAGGATTGAAAACAAAGTGCTTCTGAATAATTGTGTCTGCATTTATAGAAATTGTTTAAGAAATATCACTTTGGATAAGCAGTGAGTGGAAGCCATCATAATTAACCATGATATCTTGGCTTGCTCTAAGTGGTTTTCAACATGTGGTGTGCAGATCTCTCAGAGGGAGGAAGTGGGCAGAGACTAGGTGTAAGATTTCTAAAGGGGTCTATACCTCCATTTGAAATTTTGTAGGGGTTTGCAAATGAAAAAAAGGTTGAAAACCACTGGTCTAAGCAGAGAGAATGGACTGCCCCTCTACATGACTAAAAGTCTTGTAATTCTCTCACGGTATGTGAAACTGTCCATAATACTGAATCCACTCAGTGGTAAGATCACACAGAGAGAAATATTTGTAGGCTGAGATGTTTTTAAAAGAGAGATCCTAAATATAGACTCCTCCTCTCCCTTTAAGCACCTACATAAGTGACTTCATTTTCAAATGTCTGAGCATCAGCAGACCCCATAGCAGTCAATCGGGCTTCACATGGATGTATTGCTGGTTTGGAATCCAAGGTCCAAATCTTGCGAGTATACAAGGTGAGGAAAGTTACTCCTGTGTGCAGGCATGTGCAGGACTGCAGTCTGTGCCCATGTGGTGGGGTCACAGGTTAAAGATGGAGGAATACTGTGAATAGTTTTTTGTCCAATAATATCTTTGGTGGCTAATGGCAGCATTCCATTGAGGCTGTACTGGGTGCATCCTCTGTGCTTGGCTCTGATCTGTTCTGGAGAACAGAAATGCCAGGCCCCTTTGGAGAGAGACCCATGGCCATTTCCTCAGCTCTCCTCAGTGAACAGCTCCATGGTGTCTCTCGATAGGAGGTCCCTTTTATGACACAGCTTGGTTCTCTCCAGTGGGAGGCTCTGCCCTCCTCTGGCGTAGGGCTGAAACCTGTGTTCCTTTGTAGAGAGAAATCTTTTGAGCTACCAGCATCTAAGTGGCACAAAGTGAATACAAGACGGTGGCAGCCTAGTGATCTGTAGTCTTGTTAGCTGACTACAGATCCCTTAGATCTTTCTTCTGCAAGACAAACTGGTCCTGTGGTAGTATTAAATCAGATGAGGATTCTGGCTCCTTTGACTTTGAAAGAAAGAAGATTTGTCAGTAATAAACATGTCTGTCTTGATATGGGTGATTTAAAATGGAAATTGACTCAAGAAGGGGAGGAAAAAAATAATGTGAGGGAAAAAATTGGATACTCTCATGGTTCATGAAGCCTTAACATCATAAAGCTTGACTGCTAACAGCAAGGAGTAATTCAGCAATAGGCTCAGCAGGTACAGAATGACCTCTTAATGTGTGTTTGGCAGATTAAACTGTTGCTGCCTTTTGGCAGGCGAGACGTAAATGAGGAACATAGTCTGATAGTCATAGCAGCCTGCTGTACTTAGCACAACACTTCTGAATCTAAGAGTATGTCTGCACTGCGTTCCTCTTTTGAGAAAGGAATGCAAATGCAGCCAAACAAAATTGCAAATGAAGAGGGGATTTGAATTTCCCGTGCTTCATTTGCATAATCGCGGCCGACCGCTTTTTCAAAATACCCTATTTCGAAAAAAATGCTGTGTAGATGGGGTTATTTAGAGAAAAAAAACCTTCTTTCTCCATAACCCTTAAACTTCATTTTATAAGGAGTAAGGGTTATTTCAAAAGAAGGGGTTTTCTCTAAATAACGGGAAATTCAAATCCCCGCTTCATTTGCAATTTCGCTCGGCTGCATTTTCATTCCTCTCTCTAAAGAGGAATGCAGTGTAGACAATACTCTAAGGGAGTGTGATGGGGTGTAGCGGACAGCCCCGAAGGACTCCGCACCCTGCACTATGGCATCGGCCAGGGTCGGCGCCATGCCAGTGGAGCAAACATGCCGAGGTTGTTCAGCAGCTGTGGCAAGCGCCGGCACAGTGGCACGGGAAGGCTCGGCTGGTGGGTGGAGGACAGCACCTGCGTGGCAAAGCAGGGCGGCTTGGCTGGAGAGTGGCGGACAGCACCTGCGCTGGGGCAGGAGGCTATCCAGGTGGTGGGAGGCGAGCGGCGCATGTGCCGGCATTCTGGGGAGAACAGCGCTGGCTTCAGAATGTGGCAGCAGTTACCAGGACAGGGTGTGTGTGTGCACGGCTGGAGGATGCAGAGTTGGAGGGACGGGCTTTCCCCCACTCCTACAAGTGTCAAAGAACCCACAAGGGTCGGCATTAAAGGTTCTTGGTGAGTGACACCCTCAATCAGGACTGTTATTAGGGAGAAAAAGGGGGACTGGACCAACAACACCCCGCCACGGCAAGGGGGGATCGTTAACAGGGAGGGAGAGTTCCCCCAGGTTGGAGCATTGATGTTGATATCCTGACAGCTGACTTTGAGCAGCCAGATATCAGGGCTCTTAGGGTATGTCTACACTACAGCGCTAATTCGAACTAACTTAGTTCGGATTAGTTCATTCGAACTAAGCTAATTCAAATTAGCGCATCTAGACCTAAAAACTAGTTCGAATTAGCGTTTTGCTAATTCGAACTACCATGTCCACATTGAGTGGACCCTGAACAGAGGTTAAGGATGGCCGGAAGCAGTGCCGGCAGGGCATCAGATTAGGACTTAGAGCGTGGAGCTGCTGTCTCAGGCTAGCCGAGGGCTGTGCTTAAAGGGACCCGACCCCCACCCCGGACAGACAGTTCTCAGGGGTGCCCCGCTTGCAAAGCAGTCCTGGCTTGGAGTGCCCTGAGTGCCCACACTCGGAACATCACAGCACTCGGCCATCAGCCCGGCTGCACTTGCCGCAGGCTGCCATCCGGAGGGAGGGGACAATCGGGGGGCTGCAGAAGAACTTCCACCCCGAGCAGCCCGCAGAGCCAGCCCAGTCCTCCCCATCGGGGGCTCGTACCCCATTCCTCCTTCACCTTCTTCCACTTACCCGTCCCTAGCCCCCCTTCCTGATGTACAAAATAAAGGACACGTGTGGTCAAAAATAGAAACTCTCTTTATTGAACAAAACTGGGGGAGTCTGGGAAAAGGAGGTGGGAGAGGGGAAGAGAGAGGCTGGGAGAGGGGAGGGCAACTAAAATGATCAGGTGTTTGGAACAGGTCCCATATGAAGAGAGGCTAAAGAGACTGGGACTTTTCAGCTTAGAGAAGAGGAGACGGAGGGGGGATATGATAGGGGTCTATAAAAGCACGAGTGGTGTGGAGAGGGTGCATAAAGAAAAGTTCTCCATTAGTTCCCATAATAGAAGGACTAGAGGACACCAAAGGAAAGGAATGGGTAGCAGGCTTCAAACTAGTAACAGAAAGTTCTTCTTCACAAAGCAAATAGTCAACCTGTGGAACTCCTTGCTGCAGGAGGCTGTGAAGGCTAGGACTAGAACAGAGTTTAAAGAGAAGTTAGATCAATTCATGGAGGTTGGGTCCATGGAGTGCTATTAGCCAAGGGGTAGGAATGGTGTCCCTGCCCAAAGTTTGTGGAAGACTGGAGAGGAATGGCACGAGACAAATGGCTTGGTCACTGTCTTTGGTCCATCCCCTCCACGGTACGTAGGTTTGGCTGCTGTCGGCAGAGAGGCTACTGGAGTAGATGAACCTTTGGTCTGACCCAGTACGGCCATTCTAAGCTCAGGGCTCAGGGTTGGGGGGTCTCAGTGGACCACCTTGATTTTCATGCAAACCTGCTCCTGGGTGGCCAGGCTGGCAGCTCTCCTGCCCTAGACGGCCACTTTCCTGTGCCTAGTGCAGAGGTCGTGGACGAGGTCCACGATGTCTGCACTAGACCAGGCGGGTGCCCACCTCTTGCGGTCCTGAGCAGGCTCCCGAGAGCCGCCAGCCTGGTCCCGGGAAGAGGCGAAGGGGTGGGTGGTAGCGGGTGGCTGGCTCGAGCCGTGCCAGGTGCAGGGTCTGCTGGCTGGGTGCTGGCAGGCTTGCACCTGGCATGGGCACCGTAGCCAGCCCGTGCCCGTTTAAGGGCTCCGGGACCGGGAGGGGGGCAGACGAGTTTCCCTGGTGGTGCCCAGAGTGGCCACCAGGGAAAGCTGGGTAGGGCTAGCCTCCCACTAGTTCGAATTAAGGGGCTACACAGCCCTTACTTCGAACTAGTAAGTTCGAACTAGGTTTAGTCCTCGTGGAATGAGGTTTACCTAGTTCGAACTAAGCGCTCCGCTAGTTCGAATTAAGTTCGAACTAGCGGAGTGCTAGTGTAGCGCCTATCAAAGTTAATTCGAACTAACATCCGTTAGTTCGAATTAACTTTGTAGTGTAGACATACCCTTAGTGGGGCTCAAAGAGTGGGAGAAGAGGAAGAGGCTGTTTGAATCAGAGAGATTCTATTGCAGAATTTTGACAATGAGCCCCAGTAATATGTCTCTCTGTAATGCATTCAGACACGCATTGTTTACTTACTGCCTTGAATGATCCTTTTAATGATTGCTACCTGAGTGTTAATTGCAGTCTGCAAATGTGCCGCTTGCCAGTGTGCATGAATTTCTGCAGAAACTACCATGTGTAGGAGACAAAGATTCATTATATTGCTAAGACAACATTTTTATTGAAGAGCAATATACAGATTTCCATTTCCTGTTAGGGAAATGATACAGAACAAAACTCTATCAAAAAATGCTCTCACAACTGTGTGTAAGTCTACCTGTCATTGTGAAATGTGCCCCTAGGGGTGGAGTGGAAGGGAAACTATCATGGGCCAGAAACATGTGAGTACTGTGGGTATGTCTAAACTGCATCCCTCTGTTTGCAGAGGGATGCAGATTAGGCAGGTTGGCATTGCAAATGAGGCAGGGATTTAAATATCCTGAGCCTCATTTGCATAAAAATGGCCACCGCATTTTGCTGACTCAACACTTTGTTGGCAAAAAGTGGCAGTCTAGAGGGGGATCTGTGGAGAAAGAATGCCTTTTTCAACAGATCCTGTAAACCTCCTTGCAGGAGGCATAAGGGATCTGTTGAAAAAGGCTTTCTTTCTCGACAGATCCCCCTCTAGACTGCCGCTTTTTGCCGACAAAGTGTTGAGTTGGCAAAACACGGTGGCCATTTTTATGCAAATTAGGCATGGGATATTTAAATCCCTGCCTCATTTGTAACATCGACCTGTCTAATCTGCATTCCTCTGCTGACAGAGGGATGCAGTCTAGACATACCCTGTGTGTGGGGAGTTTGGCAATGGCCTGGAACTAAGTTGTATATGGGCTGAAGAGGGAGTTAAGCATAGATGGTCCCTCAGCATCTTGTTTGTTCCTCCATGAGTTTAATCATCCACTCCTGCCCCATCTCCTCTCCTGGCTCTCCATTTGGAGTTTTTCATGTATTGTCTCCCTCCATGCTCTGTGTTCACTATTTTCAGCACCAGATGACTGGAGAACTTCATATGCACAGGCGTGACTACCTGCCCTTTCCTGGTTACTCTTTGCGGCCAGTATACAGTCATGTCCAGTAAAAAAATTGTAATTTAAAATACAATAATAATCCAAATGGTTAAGTATTTGTTAAGTCTTCCTTAATCCTCCTGCTTTGCCTCATTATCTGACGGAGGTACTCCCCCAGTGTCTAGGAGATGTTCCTCAAGGAGACATATGCAAAAGCTAAAGAAATAATAAACTGGGGCAGCATTGTGGGTTCCCTCACAGCTTTGAATTGTATCAGTTACACACATATACCTCTTTCTCACTTTCCCTTGGCAAGCCTACAGTACAGTGAGAGCCTTAAATCTGGTGAGTTTGGCCTGGGTGGTAGTGGTGGGGGAAGGGGCGAGATGGGAAAAAGAGTTGAGTGGTTTCTATTTGAGATCCCTACCAGTGCCTGGGGACCTTATTCTGAATACTCACATCCTTTTCCAAAGGTGAGTGTGACTGAGGCTATCCCACGTTTGAGGGCATCTATGACTTCTGCCTCCTGATACCGCAGGGAACAATGTAAAGGGGAAAACACATAAGCATCCCATGTGTTTCCTCTGCGAGGGACTTCCAGCCTTACCTCCCTGAGGCAGGGCAGCCAGTTCTGCCAGCTCTGTGGGGATTGGGCCACAGCAGTGTCCCAACTAGGACCAGCCCTAGCCTAACATCATCAGGCTCTTCCCAGCACTCAACCACATCAGCAGGAGAGTTGCGGGACACACACAATACTCCTACCTCTGGATGAACAGAGGCTAGGGAAGCTGCTCCTGGAACCTTCCCCAGTGACCCTGCACCCAACCTGGAGCTACCAAGGTCTCCCTCCTCCACCTGAGTTACACGCATGTGCGTGTGCGTGTGCGTGTGTGTGTGGGGGGGTTTGTCCTCCCACTTCATCTCCCCTCCCCACCCAGCTGGCATGTTTAGCTGCTCTCCCTAGCAGCCAAGCCCATTTGGGGAGCAGGAGGAAGCTACCTTTCATGATGGCTAAAGATGGCCTCTCCAGGTCACTGTTCTGTGCAGTGCAGCAGCTGCCGGAGAGAGAGCCTGGATGGTGAGGTGGTGGTGACATGCACCTTCTACTCCAGTGTTTCTTAAACTTTTTAAGACCAAGGAACACCAAACAATAATTTTTTTTTATGAGGAACACCAAGGATTTTTTGTTGAGGAGAAAAAAAAAAAGGTCAGGGGAAAGTAATTCTTCTTCCACTGCCATTCGGCTTAGCTACAACTTCATGCAACACTGGTCCTGGACACAGCTCCACATCTGAAGCTGCTGCTAGTCTATCAATATTGCTGCTCTTTGGCCGAAACAGTTGGCCAGTTTTGGGAGCCTTTCCAGACTGTTTCTGTTAGGAGCAGAAACTGCTTGTACAAGCCGGGTATATCTTTGGTGCAAGCCTGTTTATTTGTAAAGCATGTGCAGAAAATCCCAGGAGCCCAAGTGAAGTTAGAACAAACAGCGGCAAGCAGTTTCCTTGCTCACATTTCCAAACCTGCTTTTCCAATCATTCCTATGTCCCAAGGAACTCTGTCTCTCCTCCCTCTACGGGTCATGCTCCTGACTGCTTCTCTCACTGTCTTCTGGCTTTCTCCTCACTTTCTGGGTCCTTTCTGGCAATTGTTTGCTTCTGGCAAAAAGACACAGACACGTTGGCAAAAAAAATCAGTGCCCCAGTCCCTGTATTCACAAGCAGTTCCTAAGGAATCTCCCTTCCCTGCATGGTATAGTCTGAGCTACTGATTGGCCCTGCACATGGCTTAGTGCATTGAATGGTGGCTTCCGTTGCCTCTAGCTATATTGCTTCAGAAAGAAATTTTATTGCTTCTTCCATTTAGCTTAGATGAAGGGTGGCAGCATGCCCACCAGAGTTAACATGGGGTATGATTGCCCATAGATCAAAGGACACAAAATGGCAGCCATTAACAGCTTTCAGTCTAACAGTTTATATAGCTCCCTTGTGTATTAGAATGGAGACATTTGGTCTCCAGCCAGTCTGTCTGTGGGCCAGTTTCTAAAAACAACCTGGGGAAAGTGTTCTTGCTAGCAGTGTTCCCTGTAAGCTGAGTCCTTGGGTGATCACCCAGGAGATTCAAATGCTGCCCACCTAATTAGCAGAGTGCCCACAGCTCGCAGCATGTGTTTCTGCTGGTGGTGCACATCTGCACATGTCTTAGTGCATATAACAAAATTTATTCTGCACATGGATGGAAACAATTAGAGGGAACATTGCTTGCCAGCTCAGAGTTATGAAGTGGTAGATTCGAGTGTAGTACCCATAACATGCAGTGACAGGTACAACCTGTCCTGTATCTAGCTCTTGCTGACCTTGCCAGCTTGTTTGATCTAATGCCATAGGCTTTATTCCCAATGCAGTCCTTTCAAACAGTGGTGCATGCAATCACATGCATATATGGTCCAGCTTATTTTTTCTTTAGAGAGCAATAAGTTTTTGGAGTAGTGGCTTTTGAACCAGGGGAGGGGACTCTCTTCTTTCCCAGCAGGACTCTGATTGTGAAAAACAACTGTCTTTGAAGGCTGGATTTGCATGGGTATGTGTGCATGTTGTGGATGGGGACAGGCAAATGGAGCTTATCTGGGAACAGAGCAGCCCAAATGTTATGGAATGTCCAGGAAAATAAACTTCCAGACTCCTAGAAACAAAACCAGTTTGGCTAGCGCTCCTCCATTTCAGAATGTTGGTAGCAAGAAAAGCTGTTCAAATCCACACAGACAACACTTATACCACTATGTACTTCACTTCCACAACTAGGGAACTAATCTTAGCAAGGAAATGGCAGGGGAGGTACAGGCAGTCCCCGAGTTATGCGGATCCGACTTATGTCGGATCCGCAGTTACGAACGGGGCTTTTCTCGCCCCGGAGGACTGGAGCGGCGGGATGCCCAGATGCGCTGCAGTCCCGCCGCCCCTGTCCTCCGGGGAGAGAAAAGCTGCTCCACGTCTCCCTGGTCTGCTGGGGGGGGAACCCCCCCAGCAGACCAGGGAGACGCGGAGCAAAGTCGCGGAGCACGCCCGTAGCGGGACAGCCCGGGCGCGCCTGGGCTGCCCCGCTGCGGGCGTGCTCCAAGGCTTTGCTCCCCGTCTCCCTGGTCAGCAGACCAGGGAGACGGAGCAAAGCCGTGGAGGACGCGGGCGGTCCCACCACCCGCATCTCCCTGGTCTGCTGGAGGGGGGTGGTGCAGCTAGTGCCCTCCCTCCCCCCCCCAGCAGA
Source organism: Pelodiscus sinensis (assembly GCF_049634645.1). NCBI lineage: Eukaryota > Metazoa > Chordata > Testudines > Trionychidae > Pelodiscus > Pelodiscus sinensis. The sequence continues at coordinate 86,961,100 of NC_134711.1, read as the reverse complement.
CCAGGCTTTTCTTGCCTGCGCCTGGGGTAGAGCAGCTGGGGCTCTGCCGGGTTGGTCCCGCAGCGCCGCTCCTCGGCACTACTGTACCAACCCGGCAGCACCCCAGCTGCTCTGCCCCAGGCGTCCTGATTCAGCCGCTGCTAGTCAGTTTCAGCAGTGGCTGAATCAGGACGCCTGGGGCAGAGCAGCTGGGGTGCTGCTGGGTTGGTCCAGTAGCGCCGAGGAGAGGCGTTACTGGAGCAACCCAGCAGCACCCCAGATGCTCTGCCCCAGGCGTCCCCAAGTCAGCCGCTGCTGAAACTGACCAGGGGCTGACTACAGGAAGCCCGAGGCAGAGTTGCTCTGCCCCGGGCTTCCTGGAATCAGCCGCTGATCAGTTTCAGCAGCAGCTGACTTGGGGACGCCTGGGTTTCTTAAGTTGAATCCGTATGTAAGTCAGAACTGGCGTCCAGATTCAGCCACTGTTGAAACTGATCAGTTTCAGCAGCGGCTGATGCCAGTTCCGACTTACATACAGATTCAACTTAAGAACAAACCTACAGTCCCTATCTTGTACGTAACCCGGGGACTGCCTGTATAGAGATTTCTCTTTGGCGTAGAGAAGAATTCAGTAACAATTTCAATGTTTCATACAACCAGAAGGAAGAATAGTAGCATTAACTGGCCACACTTGGAAATAGATCATATACCTGCATTACTTTCAAGGAATTAGCCAATAGTGGACTATCTTGAGGAAGACTTATGGCAACCAGACCGCCTAATAACCTCAATTGCTGGGGGGCAGATATGCATTCCCTTTGGGTGACATTCAGTTTTAGTGCATGCTTTCCCTGGTCTTCCTTTAATGAGAAGAGGTTGCAAAAATTAGCTCTGGAGCAGGTAATCCCAATAATAATGTTCCCAATTGGCCAAGAGGACTTTGGTTTCCAGAGCTATAAAAGCCACTTTTAACACTTTACATTGCAAAATGCATTAGCTCTTTTCCCATCTTTTCTTTATTTTTAGGATAAAAGGTTTTTAATGTTGCGTTTGCCATGCCCCATATTGCTCCTCTTGGAAGGCTGTGCCAGAACTTCACTCTTGTGATGAGAAACCTTCGTCTTATTCCAAACCTAAACTTGTTGATGACCAGCTTATGTCCATTTTTTTTGTCTCTACATTGGTGCTTATCTTCAATAACTCCTCTCCCTCCTTGGTGTTTATCCCTTTGAAGTATTCATAGAGAGCGATTATAACTCTCCATCGCCTTCTTTTGAGGTGGCTAAAGAAACCAAGTGCCTCAAGTCTCCTCTCATAAGGTACGTTTTCCATTCCTTGAATTATTGTAGTAGCCCTTCTCTGCACTTGATCCAGTTTAAATTCATCTTTCTTAAACATGGGAGATCAAAATTTGACACACTATTCCAGATGAAGTCTGACTCGCGCCTTGTATACTGGTACTAACACTTTCTTGTCTTTACTGGAAATACCTCTCCTGCTGCATCCTAGGACTGCCTTAGCCCTTTTCATGGCTGCATCACATTGGGGGCTCATAGTCATCCTATGATCAACCAATATACCCAGGTCCTTCTCCTCCTCTGCTGCTTCCAACTGAAAAGTCTCCAGCTTATAGCAAACAATTCTTCTTGTTGGTCCCTAAATGTATGACTTTGCCTATTAATTGTATCCTCTTTTTATTACTCCAATTTACGAGATCACCCAGGCCTTCTTGTATGACTTTTCAGTCCTCCTCTATATTGGCTGTACCTCCCAACTTTATATCATCTGCAAATGTTATTAGCACACACCCACTTTTTGTGCCAAGGTCAGTAATAAAAATGTTAAAAAAGATTGGTCCTAAGACCTATCCCTGAGTAATTCCACCTTTCAGCATGACCCATTGTAGTTGCCCCTTTAATCAATTCCTTATCCACCTTTCAATTATAATATGAATCCCCATCTTCTTCAATTTAGCTAATAATTTCCTATGTGGAACTGTATTAAATATCTTACAGAAATCCAAGTAGATTAGATCTATTACATTTCCTTTGTCTAAAAATTCAGTTATCTTCTCAAAGAAAGTGATCAAGGGTCTAGCAAGATCTATTTTTTATAAAACCATGTTGTGTTTTATCTCAATTACCATTCACCTCTGTGTTCTTAGCTATTTTCTCTTTCAAAATTTGTTCCAAGACTTTGCATACAATTGAGGTCAAACTAATTTAGTTTCCTGGATCACTTTTTTCCCCTTTCTTAAAAATATTAACTGTATTAACAATTCTGCAGTCAGAGTATGACCCTCAGCATTTACAGATTTGTTAAAAATCCTTGTTAATGGGATTGCAATTTTATGTGCCATGTCCTTTGATATTTTTGGATGAAAATTATCTGGTTCCTATCGAGATGTTTGATTTTTGGCTTCCACCTCAGATATGGGAGTTTCTGCTTCCATATTCTCATTGCCGTTATCTACCCTGCCATTACCCATAAGCTTTTCCTTAGCCTCATTAAAAACTAAGGGAAAGTATTTGTTTAGGTGTGAGGCCATGCCTACATTATTCTTAATCTCCACCCCATCCTCTGTGCTTAGTGGTCCCGTTTCTTTCCCTGTTTACTTCTTTTTATATGACTATAGAACCTTTTACTCTTGGTTTTAATTTCCTTTACAAGATCCAACTGCTTTGCTTTTGGCAGTTCTCACTTTTCCCCAACATTTTCTAGTTTTCCTTGTGGCTCCATCCCATTGTCCACTCCTTGTAGGCTTTCTGCTTTCTCTTAAAGGAGTGGTTTAGCATGAATTACTGATTGTTAACATTTACTTTGAGCAAAAGATGAGCTTTGATACTGTCTACACTTCTTGAACTTTTCTCTGTGCTACAAATATTATTCATCATACTGAATGCTCATTTCTTTGGGCAAACTTTGCTTTCTATAGCAATACCTCTTGAACAAACATTGAAAAAAAACAACTAAAACCTGAGGTTTCAGTGACTGAAACAGCTTAGAAAAAAACTGTTTTTGTTTCCAGTTTACTTTGTAGACTGTTGGTTTCACTAGCAGCAGTTTCCTCTGTTGCCTTTTATACAGGAGAGAGAAAAATAATTAAACCGAATAATGTGGATTAAAAACATAAAAATGAGCAGGCATACCTTTACTTCCATTTTATGGAATGGGATTAAAGCTGACAATGTTTAGCAGTTGAAATAAAAAAGCAGGACATTCAGGGTGTCTTGAAAAAATTCTTGGGTTTGAATGGGATGTAATAGTCTTGAATGGTGCCTAGCTCTTCTTCTGGCCTTCTGCATAAAGCTGAAGGAGTCCCCACCCATTATGCTTAAGAAATGTATTATTGGGCTTGCCATAGTGCCTAGGAGCCCTAGTAATCAGGACCCCCCCATGCTAGGTGTTGTACAAACACAGAACCAAAAGATAATTTGCTACTAATGATTCTGTTTGCCTATAATAGAAAACTAAGAATTAAAAAGGTAGGGATTCGAAGATAAGGTGATGTAGGTCCTTCTGCCATCTCAAGACAAGTCAACCTCAGGGTGCATCTAGACTGCAAGGTTTTATTGGAAAAATGGCTGTTTTTTCGAAAAAAAAACCCCTTGACTTATGTCCACACTGCTATTGCGTTCTTTCGAAAGAAAATCGAAAGAACAGAGGGGTTTTTTCCGACATTGGTAAACCTCATTCTACGAGGAAGAATGCCTTTTTCGAAAGAGCTCTTTCGGAAAAAGGTGTGTGTGGATGGGGAAGAGGGAGTTTTTTCGAAAGAAGAGGAAAGAGGAAAAAGCATAGGTGCCCTGGTAGCTACTTCATCCATAGTAATCACAGCTTACATGCGAGATAGCATCCACACTGAATGGACTCTATCTTCGAAAAAGCAGATCGCTTTTTCAATGTGCTTTTGCTGTGTGGACGCTCTCTTTTGAAAGAAGTTTTTTCAGAAGATCTCTTCCAGAAAAGCTTCTTCAGAAAGAAGCTTGCAGTCTAGACGTAGCCTCAGCATCCTCTTTTAGGTTCTGGGCAGTTTTTCTGTAATGTCTTGCAGTTTGGCAATGAAAGGCTCTTGGACTGCAAGCAGAAGAAATTTGGTGCTTGTTTTTTTTACAAGACTGGGTAGGTAAGAGCCTAGGTTTCAGTTCCCTTGGGGTATGTGCCTCAGCCTTCAGTAGCATGAGCAGTAAACTAGATAATTGGTGTGTTGGTTCTCATCCAATAATTTATTTCCTCTGAGCAACTTCAAAGTGTAATCCTAGAATTAAATCCCCTGTTCCTCCCTGGGACTTTAATTTAGTTTTGTATGCTCAGATGGATCCTCTGTTGAAATATTTCAGTCAGTTTTCTGACCTAAGGGCAGCATTCCTGGCTGTTGTGTGCCCTGCAAGAATAGGTGAAATACAGGCACTTTTATGAGGAGATGCCTGGTTAGCCTTTCATCAAGGTACAGTGTTCATCAAAGCGATGCCTCACTTTTTAGTGAAAGCAATTTAATTTAAATCATAAAATAATTCCACTTTGTCAGTGTGTCCCAGGTTCGTCCCCCCAAGCGAGGAGCAGAAAGGGTGTCATACCCTAGATTTGGAGAGAGCTGATGAGGTTTTCATCAAACAGAAACTTGGTTTTAGGAAATCAGGTAATGTGTTTGTCCTGTAGAGTGTAACAAAAAGAGAATTACTGTCTGCCTACAGGGTTAGTTTCCTGTCAATTGAAGGAGTACATTGAGGAAGTTTACCTTATTAAGATTAAAATGGTGCCTTGCAGGACTAGGACAAAAGTCTCACTCCATTAGGATGATCTTTGCAACCTGGACAGAGAGATGTTTCTTTTGGAGGTGAGTAACTCAGATGGTTGGCCTTCTCACCATGCTTTTGAATGGCACTTCAGAGTGGATTAAATCATCTGCTGATGTTTGTACTGTGCTTCGAAGAGGCAGAGCGCTAGATAATTCTATATAGCATTAGATATCCTGATTCTGCTATGTCTGATAGTAATTACTACATGTGAGTAGATGCTGCTGCATGTTCCTCAGGCTGCTCTGCCTAAAGATAGTGAATATATACAGCAACTTAAAGGTATGCTGGCTAATTGTTATGTTTTCAACTACATTATTCTGTTTAATTTTTTTCTCTTTCTTGTGTAAAAGACAACAGAGGAAACTGCTGCTAGTGAAACCGACAGTCTACAAACTGGAAACAAATAGTTTTTTTCCCTAATCTGTTTCAAAGACAGAAAACTTGGGTTTTAGGTATGACAACTTTGGATTAAGTAAATCATACAAAAGTTTTATTTTTAAGCAGTTAATACCATCTTAATGATAGTCTACTATAAAAAGTAAGGTGATCAGATCATTGTAACGCTCCCAATGATAACAGAGTGTGAGCACCAACATCAAGGCAGACTGTTTAAAAATGAGGCTAGTGAGCTGCAAGTTCTAAACTTAGATTTCACCAACCAGCTGCACCAACTGCAAACACCTCATGCTCATTAACAGCCTTAATGCAGTCGCAGATAGTCCCATTGTTTACTCCAGTCTGTCTTGCCATGCAGGTAAGCACATTCTCTGTGTTGGATGGCCCCTTACACCAAGAATCACAGCAATATTCAGGTTACTCCTGATTCCTAAGGACTAATTACTTATCCCAGGGGTTGCTTATGCTTCAGGTCTCACACCAAAGACAATGCTTGTAACCAATCTTACAGTAAATTGTATGAAGACTAATTAAATAGCAAAAAAAAAAAAATTAGAAAGTGATTTGAAAAGTTAAAGCAAGCAAACATAGTCATGCGAATGAGCAACAGTCTTAGGTTTCAAAAGAAATAATATAGGCTTCTAGCATCAGCAAGCTTTATTTGTCCTTTAGGCTAAAAATAGGGGCTCCCTTGGGATTTATGCCTAGGAACACCTTGCAACCTCCCCCCACTCCAGAATCCAAACAGCATAGAGATACCATGTTACTCCTTTTGCCATGTGCTTTGTCAATGTTCAACTGAGACATGGGGTCCTTAGCCTGAGCTGGTGCCTGGACTGCCAGCATCATAATAATATGCCCCAGTTACACCTAGCAGTCATGTTTCTTCATATTATGTCCTAATGTCCAGGATCCTCTTTTGGGACACCTGTAAGGTGCTGGCTTTTCATTTAATCAAAAAAATTGTAAATAGCTAAAATATTTTTCTTCAGGACATAGGTTAAATCAACATTGCAGAGAAGTTGTTTCCTACAGCAATGGAAGGAGGTTTCCATCAACATAGGTAATCTTTCTGAGTGAGTGACAGTAACTAAGTCAATGGAACAGTTCTGTTAATCTAGCAATGAGGGGTTTTTTTTCACTCCTCCCCCTTCTTAATGTTGGTCATATTGCATGTTTACACCATGTTTGATATGATTCAGTATGGAGTTTAGGGATCCAAAAAGGCACCTGTGATTGGAACTCCATCATAGTACCATTCTTGCCACAGTTTTCCCACTGGAGCGCTGTTCTCACCAAGATTCTAAGCGTTTGAGAGCTGGTTGGAACCAGTTAGGTTCTACCCAGCTTGCTTCAGAGTACAGGTTGAATCTCTCTAGTCCAGAACCCTCAGGACCTGACTGGTGCTGAACCAGATAATTTGCCGAATCCCAGGAGGTCAATATTGTCTAATAGCATTACCAACACTTCCACTGCCTACTGGGCTCTTACAAGACATTTAGGAATAAATTAGAGCTAAATAACAGCACAGAACACTGAGCACCAGGACTAGTGGCTGTAAACAAACTTTATGGGAGAGTGGGAAACTTGGCCAAAACTATGATAAGTGGACATCTGGCTAACTAAGATCATGCTGGACCATGGATGTTGCCAGACCACAGAGTGGCAGACTAGGATTCAACCTGTACATCATATGCCAGGGTACTTTTGCATGGCCATGCAAATGATGGTGGGTCACTGGAGACATTTTATGGCTGGTCAGCGAAGGCTCACAATTCTCTCCTTTTTAGGAAGACAGGCTTTTTTGAAAAGCTGCCACCAATGACATTTTCCCCAGACGGAAATATTCATATTGGGGAGATGGGGTGGGGTAAAGTCAACAGTGAGTCATAGAGACCCAGCATCTGTTTACTTCCCTGGCTCATGAAGCCCTATACCTGTCATCTTGACAGCAACAAAGAGAGGCTATAACTATTGCCTGAGCAGGTACAGAGTGACCATAGAGTGTGCATCTGACATATTAAAGGAAAACTGGAGATACCCAATGACTAGACAAAACCTCAGTAAGTCAGATATTCAAGTTGTTGTTGATGCATGTTGCGTTTGACATAGGACTTGCAAGGCTAAGAAGGAAATGTTACCAGAGGGGTAGAGAGGGAAAGTTCTGTTGACTTTGAGCATCCTTACACTAGGGCCATTGTGGGAACCCAATAAGGTGCTGGATGGATGAGGGATGCCATATGAGCACACTTCCAACAGCGTCTCATAGCCAAATAGTGTGCTGCTTTGTACTAGTTTGTGAATACAGAGTAGATGGACGGGCTATGAATTGTTATGAAGTTTTATGACTTGTAAGAGGGTGTAAGTGGTTCCACGTACTGCTGTTGCACCTCTTTGCATCAGGGAGTGGCGTTTGCTGCCTCCATCTACAAGATATGGCAGCTGGTTCAGGGAAGGGCAGACTATGATGTGCTAGGGGGACAGTTTTTAAATGGATAAATAATAAACAGCTTGGAATGTGGCTTCCCACACCTTTAAACAAACAGGCTAATGTAAAAGCCAGATGTTGTGTTGCAGCATTTTAAGCCAGGGATATGACCTGATCCCTGGGATTCTGGGTTAGCACTGAAGAGCTCCTCCTCTGTCCTAGTATCACCTACCACTACCCTCAGATGAGATTCTTAGCTGGACTGCTGGCTCCTTGTTGGTGTGTCACCTCCTGGGCCTTCTAGACCAGTAGAAGATAAAATCTCTCTGGTGGCCTGGTTGGACTGGGGTTTTCCTTTCAACAGAGGGTGTCAGGGCCTTGAGAAAAGGGTCACGTGGCTTGATAGGTCTTTGCCACAGAGAGGTAATTGATTAAGAGTTTTACCTTTATGTAGTGTTAGTTCAAGAAAATAATTCATGCTTTTTATAAAATAAAACTTTCTTGTGCTGTGATCAACAACACACTACAGTGCAAAAGCAGCTGCAAGGTGCTGGCAGCTCTGGGCTGCATTGGTGTATATGTACTCATAGCAGTTCATATTATTCACTGGGGTTAAGTGGAAGGGATACTATTGCAGGGCATGCTGATGCCTGTGTTGTCAGAGGAGCTGCCTGGTGTCTTGGTGCACATTGTGATACTCCTATCAGACCTTCTGCCTTTGTTCTCAGTCCTTCCAACTTTCCTCTAGCATGTGCTTGCTTCACTCCCTGATCAAACGTGCCTGAGACTCAGAATTCTTGTGCATCCTTGGTCCTTATTATCATGGTCAGTCTGAAATGCCCTAGAGGACACCCCCCAGCTGAGGTCACTGACAGACAACCAGACAAAGAGCCATTAGTGGAAATCAAAGATAAGGGTCACACTCACAACAGCACACACCATGCTAAGTATATGAGGGTATTTTTCAAATCCTCTAGGCATGGAGGGAGGGAGACCTGAGTGAGTGCGGGTCTTTGAAAGTATAGGGATACTATCCTAAAACTGCTAAACTTACAACGGAGAGTGGTGATCAGGGGTTTCATTTCAGAAAAATTCAGGGGGAGTCAAAGTGGTGCCATTATTTAGTATATTAGTACAGTACATTTAGTACAGTCTTGGCGTTAGGGGAATCTGAATGGGGAGGGAAGGAAAAACAGAAGACATAATGGAGCATATAGACCTATGAAAAGTCTGGGAGAGGTAAGTTGCTCCATGACAAATGTCATCCTTGGCGGTGACACTAGTACTTATTTTGCTCCTCGGGAACATGCGAAACCCCAGAGATGACAGCTGCTTATGGTGGTTTGCAGTCACCCGGGACCGTATGCTGTTGTCCTCTTCACAGCGATGGTGCCCCTAGAGCTCGCTGCAGATTGGTTTGGGAAAGTGATTTATTGCAATGGGAGAAACAAAGCACCTCGTTCTAGATATTAATGGGTGATGATCAAATATCACTTGCTTTGAAAAATTCAGCAAAACTATGCCAGAGGGCCATCTTGACTGGCCCAAGATGTACCAGAAACTCCAGAAGCAAAGAAGAATTGTTATTGCTGGCTAGTCCTGTGAACCAGTCCAAACCCAGCTCCCTGAGCCAGTAATTTCTTCCTTCCTCCTGAATCTAAGCCTAGAATGCAGATGATTTCTTTTGTGCTTGGACATTCAGATTTCAGAATAAAAATATGTTTAGATTAGAAAACTTGCATCCAGTAGGTTTACAGTGATATATCTGCAAAAGCCCATAATTTGAATGCCCAGTTACTAGATTGTTTGCAAGCATTTTATTTAATTTGAATTTCAGTGCTCAGATATTGGTTTGCACAAATTTCATGTGTGGTTTTGAATGCACCGAATTACAGTTGCGTTGTTTTTATTTTACTAGATATTTTTTCTGCCCACATACATTTTTACTTTGAATGCATCAAACATTTCTGCCAAGGTACATATCTGGGAATGCTTTTTGATTCCTTTAAAGTATTCTTTTTGTTATTTTTTTGCCTAGTACTGCCAGTTCTTGCTCTTAAAATAAACTGGCCACTGTAAAACAGAACTCCTTTGTTCTCTGCCCTTACGTGGTCAGCTGCCATTTTAAGAAGAGGAGGAGATGTGAAGTGTTGGGGGCTGTGAAGAAAATTACAAGGCGGCAAAAATTAATGGGGGAAGTAGATTATATCTTCCTGAGTTCCCGTCCTTTCGCTCGGTGTGTGGGATGGGCTTCAAACAACAGTGACCCCATGCAGAAGAGCTAAAAAATATGAGCAGAGTGGTCACTGCCCTAGAGACAGTGGCACTGTGGGATTGTTGCTGAAGGACTGTTAGTAGCTATACAGATAATGCAGCAGCAATATAGAAAATGTACCAGTGGAAGAGTGCTGATAGAGTGTTTATGCTGCTTGGGAAGATGGTTTAACTTGACCCTCAGAGGCTTGGGGTTTTATGGGTTGAATCCAAAATTGAGTGTAAACTCATGCATTCTCTGTGCTGATTGAAGGACAGTTTTAGCAATGAAACTTTGTTATGAAGACCAGGCCTACGTGTAAAACAAAATGGCTACCTACGGACTGAGAATCACAAGGAAATGGTGAAACAATGTTGGTCAGCGTGACAGGCTGTGGATTCAGTCAGCTCACCACCAGCCTGTTAAGTTTTTTGTAGGCATCACTGCAATAGGGAGTGTTAAAGAGGATTTTGAAGGAGGCTATTGAGTGTACTTTGAGATTGTTTTTAGGGAGCTCCTTCTAAATGTGAGGGGTAGGTTGGGGAGAAAATTTAATGAGTGAGTGGCAGAAGATGGTATCATGGGCCAGTTAGTAGTGAAAGTTGACATCCTGATAAGTAATGAGGGATGATTGGTTGGGTGGGGATAGGCTGGGTGGGGATAGACTGGATCCGGCCTGTGGCTCAGTAGGAGCCTCACTGAGGCTTCCTGCCTGCCCTGCCCTTCATGTTGCTCAGAACAGCTGGCTGCAGGGGCCATGTGCTTCTGTGAGCGCTGTGAGCCTGAGCCCCCAACACAATTTCATAACTCCCATTGGCTGGAAACCAATGTGTAGAACTCCTGTTCTTCCTCATTTTTTCTGGAAGAATGGCTCTTGCGCAAGAGGGGGGTTCTTGCGCAAAAAGGAGCTATCTACATAGCTCCTTTTTTGTGCAAAAGCCTCTTGAGCAAAAGCGGCTGCTCATTAATTATGGAAATGAAGTGCAGCGATATTCCATACCATGCTTCATTTGCGTAAACTTTTCTGCAAGAAGGCTACAGTGTAGACATAGCCTTAAAGATGTTAGATAGGAAGAACTGGCAATATTTAGATATAGCCTAGATGTGAGGACCTAGAGAGAGTCTGAGTTGAAGATGATGCCCTGGTTATGGGCCTAAGTGACAAGGAAGATGATGGTGTTGTCTACAGTAACTGAGAAAGGAGGTATCCTCTGCATGTCTATTTCACAGTCCAAAAATATTGCCACTAAAAGGTTCTGGAGTTTAATTTTCAAAATACAGTTATTTTGTATAAAGTCCCACTCCCCCCTGGTATAAGAGACCAAGCAAAGTTAATTTCTCACCTAATAATTCAGTTTCTACAAGGCACTTTTCAGGAGTCCAAATCTCTCACTCCATTTTGTATAGCTCTGTGAATCACATGATCATGGTATCTTGGTGAGCTAATGGCATCATGACAAAGTACTCTGCCTTCCTGTCATTGGGGATGGCAGGGAGGTCACACAAGGAGGTTCTGAGCAGAAGCAGCTTTGTTACCCAGCAATTTCAGAGGGGTAGCCGTGTTAGTCTGCAATTGAAAAAACTTTAAAAACAATGAATAGTCCTGCAGCCCCTTGGAGACTACCAAAACATGTACAGTAATTCCTCATTTAACACGGTAGATACGTTTCAGAAAATGATGGTGCTAAGTGAAAACGTGTTATGCGGGGTCAATTTTCCCATTGAAAATAGTGGAAAAGGTGGGGGTTGTGTTTCAAATGCACGTGCGCTTGCAGCTCCAGCCTGCACTTGTTAGCAGCTGGGACCGGGATGTAAGATTGGAGGAGAAAAGGGACTGGGTTACAGCAGGCAGGGGAGGTGTTTGGCTCTGGAGAAGGGAAGGGAAGGACAGGGGAGGGGGCCTGCAGCTGGCGGATGGATTTCCCCAGCTGGCCGGTCACCGGCAGCTGTGCAGGGCTTCCTCTGCCTCCCTGCAAAGTGGCAGAGGTTTGCCGCTCGCTGCATCATTCCACGGTGACCCCCTCTGGCCGGACGCAAGGCATCTGGCCAGAGGGGTCACTGGGGAACTGCGCGGCGAGCGGCAAACCTCTGCCGCTTTGTAAGGAGGCAGAGGAAGCCCCGGGCAGCTGTGCGAAGCTTCCCTTGCCTCCCTGCAAAGCAGCAGAGGTTTGCCGCTCGCTGCGCCGTTCCCCAGTGACCCCCTCTGGCCAGATGCCTTGCGTCCGGACAGAGGGGGAGGGTCACTGGGGAACGGCGCAGCGAGCGGCAAACCTCTGCTGCTTTGCAGGGAGGCAGGGGAAGCCTTGCGCAGTTGCCATCCACCAGCTGGCCCTAGAGGAAATCATGTTATTGCGGGGACGGGGTCATGTTGTTTGAAAAATGTTCCCTAAAAAAAAATTGTGCTATCGTGAAAACATGTTAAGTGGGCACGTGTTAAGTAAGCAATTACTGTAGATGGTATCATGAGCTTTCGTGGGTATAACCCACTTCAGATTAATGGAGTTTAAGAGGTTCAGGTTCCAAATAAATAGCAGAGAAAGAGAGAGGATGGGGAGGGAAGGAATGGAGAAAAACATGGGAAAAGAATAGTCATTTAGAGTGTCCATGCTAAATTAAGCTGACAGAGTGGGTTCTAAGTACTTTTAAGTACCTGCTATTTGACTTTTTATGTCATTAGGATGTGAAATGTAGCAGATAATCCAGTTAAGGTTTTTGTTTAAACCTCTATTGTAAGTATCAAACTTGTAAATAAAATTATGTTCTGCAGATTCCCTTTCAAGTTGGATTTGAAATTGGCTTGTAATAAAATAATATGGAAACTTTGAGATCCATTAATGAGTGTCCATGCAAGTTAAAATGTTCCCCCAAAAGTTTGTGTTACCTTTCTGAATATCTGATTGTGTCCATTAATCCTTCCTCATAGAGACTGTCCAGTTTGGCCAATATACAGGGCAAAGGGGCATTGCTGGCACTTCATGGCATAGATCACATTGGTGGATGTGCAGTTATATGAGCCTCTACTGTGGTGCTTTATGTGGTTGGGTCTTATGATGTCACTTGTATAGACGTGTGGGCAGAGTTGGCACAGGAGTTGATTGCAGGGGTGGGTTCCTGGATGATTATGATGGAGGTGTGTTGCGTGATTGCTGGAAGGAACTTGCTTGAGGTCAGGGAGTTGTCTGTAAGTGAGGATTGGCCTGTCCCCCAAGGTCTGTGAGTGTGAGGGGTCATTTTCCAGGCGAGGTTGAAGATGGTTTATAATGCGCTGGAGGGGTTTATTATCCAAGTAGGTATTTGATAATGCACTGGAGAGATTTCTAATATATTTTTCCATTGAGGTTTATGGGGATTGCAGATCATGACCCTTTTCCCATTGCTACAGGTCCCTTTTCTTCAGGGGAATGTTGTAGTGGAACTGGACTCTGATGCCAGGAAGCTGGGGATGTTCCCCCCAAAACATTTCCTTTCCAGTGTTATCAATAATCTTTTTGAATGTTTTTGATTAGGAGAAACTTTTAAAAAAATCTATTTTATTTTTCATCATTGGTACTTTTCTTGTATACGGTTTATTTGTCTTGGTCAAAGAAACTAAACCAGTCACTGCCACTTTTTATTTCTCATGCACTGGCAAAGTGCTTTTTTGTTTTCATGTAAGCTCATTATTTTTTTAAATGTTATGGGTAAAGCTTTTCAAACATCACTGCTGAGTCTAGGTACTTCAGTTTGTGGGTGCACAATTTGATTAATCTTAGTGGGCCTGATTTTTCAGAAAATGCTGAGCACCTGCTCTCTGAAAATTAGCCACCCAAAATCACTAGGGCTGTGTCTAGACTGCATCCCTTTTCCGTAAAAGGGATGCACATTAGACACATCGCAATTGCAAATGAAGCGGGGATTTAAATCCCCCCCGCTTCATTTGCATAAACATGGCTGCCGCTTTTTTCCGGCTCGGAGCTTTGCCGGAAAAAAGCGCCAGTCTAGACGGGGATCTTTCGGAAAATAAAGCCTTTTCCGAAAGATCCCTTATTCCTCTTAATAAAAGGAATAAGGGATCTTTCGGAAAAGGCTTTATTTTCCGAAAGATCCCCGTCTAGACTGGCGCTTTTTTCCGGCAAAGCTCCGAGCCGGAAAAAAGCGGCAGCCATGTTTATGCAAATGAAGCGGGGGGGATTTAAATCCCCGCTTCATTTGCAATTGCGATGTGTCTAATGTGCATCCCTTTTACGGAAAAGGGATGCAGTCTAGGCACAGCCTATCAGTTTTGGATATCTTGGCCTGAATAATTTATTTAAGGAAGAGAGATGATTTTTTTTAAAGAGCAGGAAGGTGAGATTAGAAATGACGGCCAAATGGAATTTCCAGATTTCTTCGGCTGGGCTAATTAATCCTATGCCTGGGTTAATACTCTAGAATCCTCATCATAGGGCCAACACAGCAGAAATGGAAAAGTCCTATGTATGTCATAGAACTTCAATGCACTTTGGGATCACCTGAAAGGGATGGTGTCTCATTTTTTTTTACATTGGATTTGTACTGTAGAAATGGATGGGTTTAACTTGTGATTAAGTAGTAATGGGATAGTTTGTCAAATCTCAAGAGTGTTTTTGTGCAAGAGAATAGAAAGAACAGAGGGGTTTTTGCGCAATTGGTATTACTTTTTCTACAATGAAGAAGCCGTTTTGCGAGAGTTATTTTGCAAAAAAGTGTGTGTGGACTGGGAAGAGGAGGTTTTGTGCCAAACGAAAAAAGAGGAAAAAGCTCAGGTGCCCTGGTGGCCATTCTGTGCATACCAATCAGTGCTTACTTTTGAGAGAGCATCCATGCAGTCTGGAGGCTCTCTTTTGCAAAAAAGCACATTGGCTTTTTTGAAGTGCTTTTGCAGTGTGGACATGCTCTTGCGCAAGAAGTTTTTGCAGACGATCTCTTCTGACAAAAGCTTTTTGCGCTAATAGCCTGCAGTCTAGACGTAGCCCTAGTGAGCTACTTGAGCTTTGAATCATGAGGACTGATAACTTTCCATAACTTTATCCAGCTTCATATAATTGCAGATATTATTCTGATCCATTTAACTCTTTTCTAGGACATTTACAAAACTATTTTCCTTAACCAGCCATTCTGTATTACAGGTACCATGGGTAAATTATATGTTGCATAAAAAGCATTTCATTGTATTCATTTGCCTTTCAATTTCACTGCATGCCTTCCTTTCTTGTATTTTGTAAAAGAATAGAGTAACCAAGTGCTCTTATTATTTTACTATGGCCTCTTATTTTCCTTTCTATACTGTATTATCCCAGGGCCAAATCCTGCCTGTATGTGTCTCATGCCACTAATCCCAGTGATTTGGACGGACTATTTGCAATGAATAAAATGAGCATGATTTGTACCTTTATTTATTTTAAAAACCCGTTATTTCCTGCAATTATTTTCATTGACTTGCTCTGGACCTCTCCTGAGATACCTTCAGACACTGGCCAGGACTAGAATGACCTCCTTTTACTGGAATTAGACTTAAAAGTGACTGGTGTGATAGCTTTCATTACTCTTGCTTCCTAACTTAACCAATGTACACACTTGATTTTGTTTTTAAACCTCCCGATTGTCAAACTTGAATGCCAAAGTGGACCCTCATGCACAGAGATGCTAGATTCAGCCACCATTGACCACCATTGATCCAAACTGGATCATGGTATATGTGTTAGAGGTCTAAACAGGTGTCAGATAAATCTGCTTATTGCTGACAAGCCCAATTGGAGAGTGATGCAGCTTGTTACAAATGTCACAGATCCATGTGTTGTCTGTTAGAATCCAAGATTACAGACTGCTGCTACTCTTCTTTCTCTCTTTGCTTCCATCCTCTGCATCAAAGCCACTTCATATTGAACTGCACCCTGTGCCACATATTCCCTCCAAATTGGATGAGATTCTGCATGCTCTTTCCCACTTTCATTGATATTGAATGATTTCATATAATTTTGCACACATTGTGGTACAGCCATAAAGGCGATCCCACTTTCTAGCACCATCCTGAATCCCGTTATATAAAATATTCTTAGGGAGATGGTCTCCTCCTATTCTCTTAACATGACTGATCTTTCACAACCTCCTCTTCTGGATGGTGATTTCTAAATATATAAGTCCAGCACAGAATCTTATGCAGGCATCTCAGCTGGAAGCTGTTTAGTCTTTTGCTCTGCCTAACATATGTAGTCCATGTTACTGAACCATAATGCAGGGACTTGTGCATACCAGCCTCATACAGTTACCTTTCCCCCTGCGCTCCACCAAAGGCAAACAATAGTGCTACACATACATTGCCTACACAAGCCATGCAGATTCTAAGAAAATCTCAGGCCCCAAATGGTTCTGCCTTGTGTGCCTGTTACAGTGATGTGTGCATTACAAAATGCCACCCACCCACTCCTACACAAACAATTAAACAAAAAAAATCACAGCTCCAAAGCAATACTGAAGATTCTAGAGATTTTTGCAGGTGGCTCAGATGCAATTATCTTCAGAGGGCTTTTATCACGAAGGAACACCAGGAGCACTACAGTTTGCATGCGGCCCTATAATGCCTGGCGCTGCCTTTTGTGGAAGGTAGACGAGGCCGGAGGCTCCTTCCCAGCGTAGAACAGGGGCGATATTTCCATTCGGAGAGGATCCTTGCTGGGAGGTGGGAAGCGGCAGTGCTGAAATTCCCCTCCCTGTGCCACGGGAGGCGCTGTCTAGTGCCCTGGTTCCTCTGTGTAGTTAGCGGGGCCTGCTCTCACTCCGCTCCACCCCAGCCCAGCATGCAACGTGCTGGCTCAGTGCCAGGGCTGCTTTGGAAAGCCTCGCACGTGTAGACAGCAGCCGGCCGAGGGCCCACAGGCCTGGGAAAGAGCGCGAGGGTGGGGAACTGGCCCTGTGAGTCACGCGCGCAATGTCCCAGGGCCTCCCTGAAATCCGCACTTATCCCTTAGCAAGAGGCATTGGCTGGTTTTGCCTCGGGCCACGGGGCTGGTGAGTGGTAAGAGGCAGGAGGCTCCGAGCAGCGCAGGGTCCGCGTGTCCAGAGACGCCAGGGAATCTGGTTTCAAACAAGTGCCAGGGTGGCTTCTTGCTCCCCCCCCCCCTGGGAAAAGGCGGGGTAAGGCGATTCTTCTCCCGTCGCATCGGGGTGCCACATAGGATCCAGCCTGCCTCGCCCTCCTTCGCTTTGGGCTGGCGAGCTGCGGGGCTAGACATGCTGAGCGGGCTGTCACTTTTCCCAGGGCACTGGAGCTGCCCCCCTCTCTCTCCGCGATCCGAACAGCTGGAGCTAAGAGTCTCAACCAGAAGCAGCCCGACTGGGAGAGCCGAGGTGGAGCGGCAGTTTAATGTTAATCGACTGGGCAGGCAAGCTATGGCCAGCCCCGTGAAATGGGCGCGTGTCCGCAGAGCGCCCCGGGAAGGTGGGAACGTTGCACACCCGCAGACAAGGGAAACTGCCTTTTCCTTTATGTTGTTCGGGTTGGTTCCGCGTTACTCAGCTTCCAGGGGGGTTTGAGAACGTCAATTAAACCGCGAGGCTTAATTATGGAGTATCCAATTGGATTATTAATGTTATCTCTGCTCTGGCCCTTTTCGTTTAGTTCAGATCCAATTTCGTTTTATGTTGTATTGCTGTTGCTTCATATATATAACAAGAATGATCGCCCCCCTCCTTGGGCTGAGTTCAGGCTCGGTGCCTGCTATCAGCCAGCCAGCCTTTCTGGGCAAACGCGAATCGCCTCAGCTGTGCAAACTCTGCTCCCTCCGTGCTCTCAGCCAGGGCCCCTCAATGCAAATCCCCAGAAAGGAACTAAGTATTTAGGGTAGGGGGCAGCTCGCTAAAGGAAGGTTCAAAACCCGCCTCCTTCGATTCCCTTCCCTCCTTGGGTTCCTTTTTGCCAGGAGCCAAGACTAGTTGCTCTTCTCCTCTTTCACCAGAAGGAGGCACCCTGGGACCGAGAAGAGCCTGCCTATCTCCCCTCCGGTTACGTGATGCTGAAGCTGCCTCAGCCAGTGTCTCTGCACTAGAGGGAAAAGATCTAGAGACACAGCGGGAGAAGAAATTCCTTTCTTCTTCTTTTTTTTTTTTTTTTTTTTTTTTACCCAGAGCCCTTTCTGTATGTGTGCGCCTCTGTGCGTCTGCGTGTGTGAGACTCAAACCCCTTTCCAGAGCTGGGCAACCTGCATCTCCCCACCCCCACTACTGGGTGATTAATACCCATTTTCCTTACACGTCCTCCTCTTCTCCCCCGTTTTCTGTACTGTGGACTTGCAAAGCCCCCCTCCCCCCCGCAACTACCAATTGGGGGATCTGGATTCTTTGCTTTGCCTTCTCTCTCGCTTACTCGCTTTTTGCCGGGTGTTCTTTGATTCGCTTTCCTCTGCTTTCTCTCCCTTCTAGGAAATCTTCTCTGGGATTTTATATTGCAGAGGATTTTTTCCCCATTTGTTCTGAACAATTCTCTCCCCCCACCCCAGACACACCTCGGCGGTGTGAAAGAAGATCTTGAATGAACCTGAAGAAGTTCAGAATGCCTGAGGTGGATTGTTAATTCTGCTTTACAGGAGAAAAAAAGGGGAAAATAACCACCTCAGAGAATTTAAAATTGTTGAAACGGGATTTACTGGTAGGTACATGTGTCTATATTTCACCGTTGCTATGAGATTTAATTGTGCCAGAGGAGTGATGGGAGGGAAAATAATACCCATGACTTAATTAAATAAGGGTCTATATAAATATAATCCCCTGCATTTATAAATATATTTGAGAGGTTAAAAACAAACAAAAACCAAACCAAGCCCCAGAGAGCAAATCGTTGTGTTCGGAAGGTGACTGTGTGGCTGGGCGTTTGCAATTACTCGCAACAAGACACGTTGCAGGTGAAACCAACAACCCTGTGATGCACATCAGCACACCAGCTTCCCTGTGTGCGTGTGTGTGTCCCCACCTTTCCAGAAATACAAAATGCACACACCGTACACAATCAAGCCCCTGCTCAGTCCCAAAGCGGGGTGGGAAGAAAGGGATGGGTAGAGACGGACAGACGTGTCAGCAGCAATGCAGATGGAGATGGTAACTGCATTTGCTAAGTGTTTCTTCCAAGCGATGTGTTGTATTTTGTAAGTCCCTGTGTTGTGTGTGTGGGGAGGGGGAGGGCGGAGGAGAGAGTAGAATGGAGGTGGGAGTAGGGGTCTCTTTTTTTCCTCGCCGATTCACATCTCGTTCGTTTTCCGATCTCGTATCCATGCCTATCCCGGGAATGGTATAATCAGACCGTATTTGAATTATTTATAGACTCGTGCCAGCTGTTTTCGATTCCTCCTGGCTGCATGCACTATTGGGAAACGCGGTTTTCCTCTCGTTCTTTTAGATAATTTCATGTCTTTGTTGGGGATCATTTTTGTCTCCCTCAAACCCCACTAATACAAATATCGATCCTTTCCCCCGTTCAGGTGGGGAACGCTGTGGGAATAATCATGCTTCACAGAAGAACAGCACCGATCTCCAGTTGCTCTGAACCCAACCTCCTCCGCTAGGGCACCAGGAAAAAATAATTATAAGAATTTTACTTGTGAAAAAGCAAAAAGAATGATTGCTTTGGATTTTGCGCTTTGCCAGCCTCCCCGCCCTCTCTGAAGTGAATCTCTTCTTTGAATTTGCACCACTTCAAGACCGAAGATTGACACACAATATTTTTATAGCCAAATCGGATTTTTTTTTATCATTTCCCCCATTTGCTCCCCCGATCCCTATTCTTCTTATGTGGATATGCAAGCAAGCAGAGAAGTCTGGATAGTCCCAACATGCTCGCTCCTTTAATCTGTCCGTCTAGAGGTTCTGCTTCTACAAACCAAGGTAGGGAGATTCCTCTTGTTTTTCTTTCAAGGGTGACAGCTCATTGTTGTTCGCTCATTTGTAAAGGGAAACCACACGCGTTATAACAGAGAATTCAGTGCTGTTGTTTTAGGAGCAGCTCTAGCTAAAAGCAAGAATAGTCCTCAGACATGTTGATTCCTCGCCCGGTCTCATCAGATAGGCTGGGGAGAGGGGAAAGAGAATGCTTGAGTTACATACCTTTTAGTGAATGGAGGGGAAAGTTCCATGGGGTTTTTTTGGGGCGGAGGCAGTAGGGAAAGGGGAATTAAGATAATTAAAAATCCAACCCAGGAGAAATTGACTCCCTCTCTCTTCACTGCTCCCTCGTTCATTCCATGCTTCGATTCCCTCCCCGCACCTTATTATTAAGAATGAATGTAAACCTGCTTGTTGCCTCAAAGGATGGTGCATTATCTAGAACCAGGCCTTGGGCAGCACGGGAGGCCTAATGCAGTGAAACGGATCTAAATGAGGACTGAGGCTGGGTGGCCGGTCCCAGGAACAGTGGTTGAAATGAGCCTGGCTGCTGTGTGTGCTTGCGTGCAGGTGAAGGGCTATTTTAAGTCCAAGCACGTCAAGAGCCTTAAAATAAACCTACTAGGCTCTTTATTCAGACGAGTTTTAATGTATCCCCCCGCCCTGGTGCTGGTGTGGCGGTTAAGCACAACTGTGATCTTCTCTCTTTCCCCCTTTCTTACCCTACCCCAATAGCCAGTCTTTTTCTCTGTCTCCGCTCGCACACGCCCTCCTCCGCAAACTGCTACTTACACTGATGCAAAATGGCTATCTTGCAGTTTTAGTGTGCACAGACGAGAGATACCGGTACATGCCCAACTGTAATCTGACATGTGAGTCTTCCTGTAAGATGGTGGCAAGACAAAGGGATACGTGCGCTTGGGGGTGTGCTAATTTATGAGTGTATCTGTTTGCTCTATACGATACCTGCTTTTTTAAATTAAAATCCCTCACCCAACCCGCTGTGTCCTTAGGATTCCTCACACACACCCTATTCTAGGAGCGCGATAAGGAAACTGCCCCTTGCTCCCAGCGAACCGAGGAGGTCTCTGAACCCGGGAGACAATGTAGACCAGCAGCCCCCCAAAAGAAAGGAGACTAGAAGGAAATCAAGAGGCAGAGGCGCTACATGCTGCTGTGGGATTTATTCCCACCACACCCCCTTAGCTTCACAGCGCTGCGCGTCGCTGCCTATGATCTGGGCCAATATGAGGGAGAGAGATGGGATGCGGGGTTGTGTTGGGTGTCAGCCCCAGCAAAAGTGGCACATATCCTCTAGCCTGAGTCATTTAAAATCCCTAGAGGCAGAGGGGAAGGATTCTGCAGCGGCTGGAGGAGGAGCGCGTCCAGAATCGTCTTTTCTCGGTGTCCCCTAGTATTTCTTACGGGCCTGTCCCTTCTCTACTGTGTCTGATTCTTGTGCTGCTCAAACCGAAGGCGATCCCCCCCCCCCCCGGCGAGGGGCAGCTGAGCGGCAGGTCCCCACCTTTGCAGCCACCTTCTCCCAGGCTCTATAAATAGCACTTGCGCCTGGCTCCTGCTCGGTGCCAGCTGACTCCGGCCGCCTCTCTCCGCAGGCGGGAGCCGAAAGTTTACCTGCGCGCGGAGTGGGTGTGTTGGCGGGGGAGGCGAGCTAGCCCGGAGCCATCACCGTTTCCCGAAGCCCCCCCGCGAGGGAGGGGAGGCACATGGGGTGGACAGCCCGGCTCTAGGCTGGGACAGCCTCGTGCTGCCTTCCCGATCGCGTCCTTCCCGTTGTAACAGCACCATGGCACACAGGCGGTGTCCACAGCGCGCCGGGCGGGCACGGCCCCCTCCCCACGCCGTGTGACTGGGGCTCCATTCTCTTCCCTGCGCCGAGAGGGGGCTGGCCGAGGAAGGGGGTCGGGGCCTTAGGCCGTACTAAGCGTGGCTGGCGTTTTATTCGTGAGAAACTCGGCGGGAGCCACGCTGCATGCCCCGGAGAGTGACAAGGCAGCCTGTCGCACCGCGCTGGAAGGCTGCTGGCCCCGGGCAGACGCAGCAGTGAGGTGGGGACCGCAGGGTTCCCCGGAGGGTCGCTGCAGCTAATGCTCGGCGCTGGCTGCCGCTCTCTCCTGCTGGGGGCGATAGCGGAGTGCTCGGCAGCCCCGCGTCCCACGCTTTGCCGGCACAGCAGGGCCAGTCCGAGCCCCCTCCCCCGGTCCAAGCCCCGTGCCCGCTCCGGCTGCCCCACGGGCCGCATAACCACGAGGCCGACGCGGAGCTTGGAAAGGGACGGACTGCCTGCTGCTGTGGCCCCCGGCCGGAGAGAGCAGGCTGGCGCTACCCCCTGCCCGGACCACGGCCAAACGCCCCCTCCCCCCGAGCAACTAGCGCAGTGGGGTCTCGAGTGTCAGACCTCTCTCGTGGGCCCGCAGCACAGAGCCGAAGTGGCTGGAGCCCCCCGCCAGCGCAGCTGCAGGGAAAGCGCCGGAGATTGGCACTGGCCGCCCCGCGGGGCGGGGGAGTGGGGCGAGAGGGGGCTGCTGGCAGGCGGTGACCGGGGACTCAGCTCTGCTGCAGCACGAGCTCCCGGCGGCCCGCAGAGCCGGGGCGCGCACCGAGGGGGCAGCTGGGCGGACCTCAGCGAGCAGCCCGCAGCCCCGGTGGCCCGTCACTGGCTGCTCTCCCCGCCCCGCGCGCTCACTTGGGCTTGTCTTGCTCTCCGGGGGAGCGAGCGAGCGGCGGCGGCGGAGGCAGCCGGGGGGCCGCGCGTGGGAGTGGGAGCGGGCAGACGAGCCCCCACGTGCTGCTGGGGCGGGAGCTGCGGGGCTGGCTCCCGCGGCGTGTGAGCGGGGGCGGGGAATCACCTCGCCGCACACCTGACTCTTCAGGCACTGGGCTCTGCCCATGGGCCCCGCCCCTCGGTTCCTGCCTCAGCTGCCTTTCCTTTCCCGCTCCCCGCGCTGCTCTTCCTTCTCCCTTTGTGTCTGGGTCTCCTGCGCTGCCTCCGCCACCGGCCTCTCCCGCTCGCTCGGCCTTTCGCGCTCCCATCGCTGCCCCTGGCTCTCCCCACGCTCCCTTCGTCTGGAGACGGATTTTTCCCTTCCAGGTGCAAGCGCGCTCGCTGACTGCTCCGGGCTCTCTCCCACCGGGCGGCACAGACAGGCGGACCCCTGCTCTGGGGAGTGTGAAATGCCCAACCACAGGCCTCGTCTGTCGTGCCTGCTCAGAGACAGGTCCGTCCTCGCCCCTGTCTTGCAGCTAACTTTGCTATAGCCGAAATAAGGAGGGCGCAGGGAGAAAGCTGATCACTGGCCCAGCCCTGGCTCTGAAACGAAAGCAGAGGAGCTGGGGACTATACGGGCTCGGAGCAGAGCAGTGAGAGCCCAGCCACGGATCTATACTCAGTGACTGGAGAAGAGACACTACAGCGATAAGGAGAGAGCCTTGAGGCTGGCTTGGCCAACACATCCCATAAGTGCTGGAACTAGGAGTGAGGGTGTGTGCTGTAGCACCCCCTGACTTGAAGTATTGTCCATTATATATAGAATTTAGTTTGGTTCAATGTCTTACAATTTTTTTGGGAAAAAAATTGTTCCAGCACCTCCTGCATCCTTCCCCAACTTCTTGGGGATGGAAATTTCACTGCTCAGGAGTCTGGGAGAAACATGTCTGGGAGCAGCTGAGGGTTTTGTGTGTGTGTGTAGCAGGGAGGAGGTTACTTGCTTCTTAGAGGGCTTGTGAAATGTAGATAGTCACAAACTATGGAAATGTCGGACCTTGCTCTATTGCCATTTTTCTGTTCCTTCTGATTATCTAGTCTTGGCCTTCTACTTTCTCCACCTCCCTCTCTGATAGCCTAGATGCAGAGAGGAGAACACATGCTATGTCTACACTGGCAGCTTCTTGCACAAGAACTGTTTTGCGGAAGAGTTCTTGCGCAAAAAGACTTCCACAAGAGTGTCTCTACACTGGCATGTGCTTTTGCGCAAGAGATGTGCTCTCTTGCATAAGAAAGCTCTGATGGCCATTTTAGCCATAGGGGTTTCTTGCACAATACATTTATGTTGCCTGTCTACACTGCCCTCTTGCGCAAGAGGGCTTATTCCTCGTGGGGAGAGGAATAACTCTTCCAGAAGAAGCCCTGTTTTCCGACGCTAAACTGTAAATTTACTTGCGCAAGAATGCGCGTGCAGTGTAGACATCCGGCAAGTTTTTACACAAGAACAGCTGTTCTTGCGCAAGAAGCTGCCAGCGTAGAAGTAGCCCTAGGGTCTGCTTGATGAGGTTCTCTGTGTATGGGAGAAAGGAAAGATTATGCAGGGGCTTCCTAATAAGAGGCAGAATTTACGGCTGGACAGAACAGGAGCTTACCTTTGAACAGCTTCAACTTTTACCTTTTTCAATGTTTTTCAGCAAATAGCAGTACAGAGAGACGGTGCAAAGCACAGACACAAGAACATTTCAAATGTCAACTGTGTTCATTCTCTCCACATCTCCTCCCACTACCTTCCCCCAACCTGCTTTGTGGGCCTGATTCTGGTTGTTCACCAGTGGTGGAACAGGAGGTGCATCACTGAGGTAAACAGAGTTACACAGATGTCAAGCCTCTCGGTGTGCACCAGTGTATAGAAGCACAGTAGATAGTATGCTACCTACAGATACATATGTGATATGCTAGTTATACAATAGGACTATAAAAAGGTCCTAAATGGCAAGTGAAGGATTCTGATTAGTGCAGCTATCTCAGGAGACCTCTGCTGATTGGAACTTTTGCTACATCACCCTCTCACATATCCATACACCCATGAAAGAACATTAAGAGACAGCAGGAGAAAAAAAATCACCAAGATCTCTCTCTTTCCTCCAACAGCCTTTTAAATCATTTATTATTTGGTTCGTTTTATCCTAATGTTGGAATATTAACAGCCCTTAAAAATCTTGTCTGTGGGGGAAAAGGTGGTTTTATTTATTTATGCATTTTAAATACCAGTTGGAGTTAAATCAAACCCGTTTCTCCTATGTTTTGTTGCAAAAGAGGCCAGATGACTCTGGAGTCCAGTAGTTAGTGTACTGTGTTGCCCTGTGGAATTGTGTTTTGGTTCTGGGTCCTGGACTTTCATTCTTGATACTGGAGCTCAGAGATCTAAGTGTCTCTGCATTGCTGTGTGGGGGGCTTGTGTCTGACTCTCCCATTTCTGTTCTCTCACCCCTCCTTCCAGGCTGGCTCATGATGGGCTTGTTGCACAGCCTACACAGAGCTCTAGGGGTTAGTGTCTTTGCAGTGGGGTTGATTACAAGTTCTGGTCTTATAGAGCACAAGTCGAATTAACCTATACAACTTCAGCTACATCAATTGCACAGCCGAAGTCAAAATAGCTTAATTTGGCTTTTGGTGCAGGCTACACAGCAGGAAGTTGAAGGAAGAACACTCTTCCTTGGACTTCCCTTACTCCTCGTAAAATGAGGGTTACAGGAGTCTGAGTAAGAAGTCCTTCTGCTTGCTATTATTTCAAAATAATGGCTTGCTGTGTAGATGTGCTCTTTGTTAATTCGGAATAACAACAGTTATTCCAAAATAATGCTGCTTTGTAAACATATCCTTACTTCTGAGGCTTGAAGAGTTTAGGAGTAAGCAGAAGTTGGAGTTAATCCCTTAGTTGTTAATGGTCTACATTACCCTGAGAGAAACGTGGGTTCCATTGTGAGTCTGCTGCAACAAGTTCCTTCATCTAACTCAGTGGTTCCCAACCTTTTCCAGATGGGGACCCATTTTGACAATTCAGGAAGACTTGCTGACCCAGAGCAATTCAAAAAATGTGTGAATGGCTCCTTAAAAGCCACCTGGAGAGACACCTGGCGACTCTTTTGAACTGTAATGGTGATCCATATTTGGGTTCTGACCCATAGGTTGGGAAACCCTGATCTAACTAAACCTTTTGCCAGCTAGACTGTAGGGCTTGTGGTGGGCAGTAGGGACAGTCTCAGCAGCAGGGGAAAACAAGGGGAGGAATTTGGAAATGGATTGGTTAATCGGAGACAGATTGGATGATCTAATGGATACACATGGAAAAGATTTATGTATCCATCTGATCTACTATATGCATCGCCTGTAGAATATGCATATGAACCCTATAATGAGGTTCCAAAACTGCCTGAATCCTCTGTGCTTCTATGATTAGCCTTCCCTCTGGTGGAAATGTTTAAACTTAAAAGAAAAGTAGTGAGTGACTGGGAGAAACATGACTGTTAAATCTCCAATTATAGTGATCCCTCCTTCAATCACCCATCCACAAGAATCCTCTCATCCATAATGGATCAGCTGATTAATTTAGTTGCTTCAATGCAGCAAAATATACTTGCAACTGACCTGGATGCCTCAGGAACTAAGAGGAAATGGCCATTTGAAAATTGCAGTTCTGGGGTTTGTGGAAGGGAGTCCAGGACCAATAAGATTAAAATCAAAGCATGATGTCCTCCTACCAATTTCCTAATGCTTTCTCGTCTGAGCCCATTATTTGCTAAATTTCACAAGTATTTCATAGCCTAAATGAAAGGGACACCATTACTGGTCATGGGTGTGTCTCCATGTCTTCACAAATGTGACTCTAGCACCCCTTTGACCTACCTTTATTTCTCTAATATCTGTCTGTGATTATGAGGCCAGATCCTTAACTGCTACAAGCTGGTGTGCCACTGAAATGAATGGACCTGTGAAGATTTACACCATTGGAGGGTGTGGCTCAAAAGATTAAATATTAAAGCTTAATTTTTGTCTTCTGCAAAACATAATCTAGGCCAGTACAGAAGTCCCAACACTCACAAACTCCTCATAATAACAAACAGCTGTTGAGTAGCCCAGCACTCATGAACAATCATGCAAAAATAAATCAGTGTGTGTAAACTCTGAGCCAAGAAAAAGCCTACAATATCAAATTAATGTGTGCAGCTCTGGGCTTATGAGAAACCTGCAATAAATACCCATTGTGCACACTCAGTCCGAGGTACAAAGAGAGCTCAGTGGACACAAGCTAATTTTCATGCTGTTGCGGTTTCTGTGTGGAGAAGGAAAGATGTGTGACTTGGAATAGACATAGGACCAAAACCATAACTAAGTTGTCTCTTTGAGCTAAAATTGCTTTTTCATGTAGTTCTTCAGTACCCAGTGAAACAAAATACAGGACTATATAGCACTTTAAAGACGAACAAGATGGTTTATTAGATGATGAGCTTTCGTGGGCGAGACCCACTTCCTCAGATCAAATAGTGGAAGAAAATAGTCACACTATTTGATCGGAGGAAGTGGGTCTGGCCCACAAAAGCTCATCATCTAATAAACCATCTTGTTAGTCTTTAAAGTGCTACATTGTCCTGTATTTTGTTTCAGCTACCCCAGACTTACACGGGTACATTTCTATCAGTACCCAGCGAGGTAGGGTTAGGTACTAGTCCTGGGCAGATAGAGAGGATTTTTGTTTTAAATACACACTGAATGAATGTAATGCAGCTGAAAGGAATCAGCTTATTTGACCTTTGTAAGCTGGGGAGTTCCCTAAAAGGGGTCTCCTTCCACAAAACCAGCAGTGGCCTCCCTTGAATAAAGAGGATCTACAAAAAACAATGATCAATTAAGCATCTGGGAGCTAATGATGAGAGAATAGGGAGAGTAGTGTGATCCCACGTTCAGCATGAGGGATGCAGAGTGGGATACCACATTTGAGACCCTTGGACAGCACTCCTGTCCCCCAGTCTAAGAAAGTGTCAAGGGAATCAGTGCATGGCTCTGGCTGAATTCTGGGAAGGGATGACCTTAATTAACTGGGCCAAATGAAGGAGAGGTCATAGAGCTCAGAAATCCAGTGAATATGGCCAATAACAAATGAAAAAACCCCCACCAGGATTGGAATGAGGGTCAAAGGTATAAAAAGAATGAACTTAATGGGAGCATCACACTGAGAGCCATAGACAAAGCTCACCATACCATGCAAATATCAAAGGACCCTGTGGATGTTGCTAGACTGACAGCATTGAGAACTGAAGATCTGCTTCCTCTATCCCTAGTATACGGCCTCCTTAACATTGCTGTGAACTGCTGTGCCTCACCATTTATGTGCAGAAAAAGAGACTCAAGTTTTCATGGTGTGTTCAGTCCTTAGTATCTGTGCCAACTGACATATGACTGTTTGCCTG
The DNA here is from genome assembly GCF_049634645.1 of Pelodiscus sinensis. NCBI lineage: Eukaryota > Metazoa > Chordata > Testudines > Trionychidae > Pelodiscus > Pelodiscus sinensis. Next base: position 86,933,184 of record NC_134711.1, on the reverse strand, counting down.
TTAGGAACTGGAGGGAGAGCATCAGCTCACTTGATAGAAGGCAATTTTTGCAAAAGTGCCTCAGTGATTTAGGATCCTTAGTTCTATTTTTAAAAGTGGGGTAAGCACGTAGGAACTTCAGTCCTATTGGCCATTGGTAAGACTTAGGCTCCTAAATGCCTAAGTCATTTTTCAGATGCATGGAGTGGAAATTACAGAGGCAGGCATACATATATATACATTTATGTGTATATTTATGACTGCTTCTGTAATTTCCACTCTGTGCATCTGATGAAGTCGGTTTTTGCCCACAAAAACTTAAGCCCCCAAAAATCTGTTAGTCTTTAAAGTGCCACAGGAGTCCTCATTGTTTTTGTGGATATAGGCAAACACGACTGGCCTGCTGTTACACAAGTCATTTTTGAAATTAGGACACAGGATTCTAAGTCACTGAGGCACTTTTGAAAATTTTATCTATAGCCACTGAAAAATCATCACATGGAAATCATTTGCAGTCATTACTGACCTAGGCTGGCGTTTAACCAGTAATCAAGATGCAAATGACCCGAAAGTTTAGTGTTAGTCTGCTAAAACATCCAACCTGCAAGCAACATAGCTTTAGAAAAGATACTGTGGTTTATTCAAATAGGAAAGTAATTATTTTCTTTGCAGTTTTGGTTAAGTCTCTTCTAAAGCATGATGTTCAACTCAGGGTACTATATATTTAAAAGATACAGATTGGAGAGAATTTGGAGGACTGAGTAATGGAAATGATCAAAGGTCTTAGAAAACTACTGTTGTCCATAGAAAAGAAAGGTTGAGAGAAAAGACAACTGAGGGTGGAGACTTAACTGTCTGCACATGTGTAAAGGACTGTTACAGAAAGAAGACAGGGGCCAATTATTCTCATTAGTCACCAAGGACAGATCAGAAAGTAAATGAGTTGAAGAAGCAGCAGTAAAATTTTTGATTAAACATCAAATTAAAAGTTTACTGCAAGAACAGTTTGGGTGCCAGAAGATGGTGATAGAAGTGGTGGAATTGCTATATTTGGAGATACTTAAATCCTACTAAGCCTACGTGCCCAACTATCAAGATTATATCTAGTCTATTCTTTCTTCAGTAAACTATTCACATTCGATACATCTGCACAGCAAAGCTAAAGTCAAATTAAGCTATGCAACTTCGGCTATGTCAATTGCATAGCTTAAGTCGAAATAGTTTAATTCAGCTTTTGGCGCTGTCTACACAGCAGGAAGTCAAAGGAAGAACACTCTTCCTTCAACTTCCTTTACTCCTCATGAAATGACGGTTACCATGAGTTGGAGTAAGAAGTCCTCCAGCTTGACATTGTTTCGGAATAAAAGCTTGTAGTGTAGATGCACACTTTGTTATTTCTGAATAACGAAATAACACATGAACCCATTGATTTCAAGGTGCCAAATAAAGCAACTTTAGGAGGAAAATAACAAGATCAGTCATATCAGTACGCTGAGGGAATAGATTAGATGTTTAATTTGTGAGGCCCCTTTCCAGAAAAATGAGTCTGGAGCTCTGGCACTGAACATATGACACTCAACATCATATTATGTTTGTAGAAGTGAACATGATATTGTTGAATGCTGCTATAGTTTGAGCTCACCCCAGTAGGTGAGTCAAAGGCTCCTCAAAGGTTTTATATTTATTTTCAGAACTTCTGGAATTCTGTGATTTTAATTATCTACCTTGGTGAACTACTAAGTTTAGCATTAGTTTAAATGTTTACAGGAGAATCTCAGTTTTCACAAGTGTGTCCACATACTAAATGTGTAAGCATTGCCAGTTAAATAATCATGAGTATATTTTAGGCCTTGCTATATCATGTCTATTGCCCCTTGCCCTCTGTATATCTCTATTTATCTCCTTTTATCTTAAGGTTTTGAACTGGCTCCCATCATCATCCTACCTGAACATCCAGGGCATCAGAACTGATGGTGCAAGATGATGTGACATAAGTGTATGTGGTCACACACTGACTCAATGTCACAGTGTGAAAACACATTTTGCCATGTTATGATATGGTTTTGTCTGGCAAGACAAGCAAAAAGGTGACAGATCCTAGTTTAAAGGCTCTTTTTCTTTACTTCCTTTTGTTCCTGCCACCAGCCTTATCATAATTAAAATAAGATTTGAGAGGACATGCAACACAGACGTTTCTGAGTTGTCTTCCTGCTACACTCCGTCTCTGTTTTCACTTTCTGGTCTGATTAATTTGGCGGAACTGTGTTCTCAATACCCAAGTTGGCTTGGCCTTGGTCAATTGGGAGGCATCCAAGGAAAGCTTGCTTCAAGGGAGGTGAAGGATTGTGGGGCACTCTTGAGTCAGTGCTGACCATAGTGTTTCTGCATGGTGGTAGCGGGGACTGTGCAGCTAGAGGTGCCACTGTGATAGTCACCCTCTTGATTGAACACCAGGGAGTGAACCAGCAGCCTTCAGAACTAAAAGCATGAACTACTAGGCTACATCTACACTGGCATGATTTTCCGAAAATGCTTTAAACGGAAAAATTTTCCGTTAAAAGCATTTTCGGAAAAGCGCGTCTAGATTGGCAGGATGCTTTTCCGCAAAAGCGTCTGTGGCCAATCTAGATGCGGTTTTCCGCAAAAAAGCCCCGATTGCCATTTACTGTACTGTCTACACTGGCCCTTTTGCGCAAAAGTCTTTTAGAGAAAGACTTTTGCCCAAACGGGAGCGGGATAGTATTTCCGGAAAAGCACTGACAATCTTACATGATATTGTCGGTGCTTTTCTGGAAATTCAAGCATCCAGTGTAGACAGCTGGCAAGTTTTTCCGGAAAAGCGGCTGATTTTCCGGAAAAACTTGCCAGTCTAGACACAGCCCTATAGTTTGAGTTCAAGAGCCAAGCTGCTGGAGCTGGCAGTAGTGACAACTTTTTTTTTTTCAGTGGACTGTCGTAGAGTGGGGAATTGTTACCCACATAAAGCAGGGAGTACACCATCATTTAGGTGAAGGAGTTCAGAACTTTGGCATTTTTACAAGAATATGGAGTTTAGTACTGGTGTCCTGATCTTATTCCAACTTGGAAATGTTAAGTTCCTAAAATTCACCCTGCAATTTCATCTGGATATGGTATTTTGCTTTCACATTCTATCTTAAGATGCCATGTAATGTTGCTGTGCTCTGTTAAAGAGCTGTCTTATTCATCCTAGGTGTGCATGCATTTCAGCTGTGATTCACATGCTGCTTATGTGCATGATGGTCTATAAAGAGGTTTTGGATCCTTTAAGGTAAAATAAATTATAGACTTGTAAGATTACTGTTTCAAAGGATGGGTAGTTCAAAAAGAGGAGAGGGTTACCGGGGATTAAGTAATTAAAGGATATGATTTGGTGTCCTGAACTTGCAGCGAGTATACCTGTGAAAATGCCATGTCCCTCATCTCACTCTGTAGCCTATTACCTGGAGGCTCTGATTTCTAGCAACTGGCTTTACAGCTATGATATTACCTGAGGACAGGAGTGGTCCTATAAGAAGGCATGGGCTGCACTCTATTTCTCTTAATTGTTTAATTCTATCTGTAAATGCCTGTAAGTATGGAATTATTTGACATTCTTTTTTGTAAAAAAATGTCAATTGGTCCAAACCAAAACTTTTTTGGGAAAATGTTTCCATTTGGAGGAGTCTTTCTGGTTGAAAGATGTGTCCTGCAATAGCCTTATAGTTAGTGCACTTCCATAAGATCAGGGAGACTTGGGTGAATACTTTAAATACCAGGATTTAGAATCAGTCTGTCTCTTGTCCAGTCAATAGTCAGTGATTTATACAAAGTAAAACAACTGCAGTAGGAAAGCTTGAGAGATTGACTCAGCCGCCTAGTGGGAAGACTACATTGTTTGGAACATGGGAGATGTTACCCACATGGCAATTTGCATGTCCCTCTCATTTTTTTCACAAACAAATTAGGTTTCATTTTCATTCCAATGCTAAACTGAAAACAAATATCAAAACCTTATCATTTTTCACAAACTGGAATTCTTGTTTTCTGGCCAGCCCTAGTCATTGACTAATTAGGTTGCATTATGGAATTGGAAGAAAGCAAGAAGAATCATTCATAGAATGGATTCTCAACTTGTTAGTCAGGAACATGGCCATCCCGCCTGGAATGGCTAGAGATGGAAGAGATATCCCAAAGCCTTTTTTGTGGTTGTTGTAAAAGGGGATCATGGTATCAAAAAGGCAGAAGGGAAATCTGATATAGAGTAGCCAAACACAGCAGGGAAGAAGATTTGTGGGTGCACTGAATATCCGGAGCTCACAGCAATGTCATCTCTGTCTCCAGAAGGAGGCACTGTAATGAATGGTGTTGCAGAACTGGGTAATACAGGTACCGAGCCTCTCCAAACAGGAGGCACTATGAGAGAAATGCCATAGGGATTGGTCAATGTTCCCTCTAATCTTTTCCATCCATGTGCAGATTTTTTCCATCCATGTGTGTAATAATTTGTATGTGCACCGAGGCATGTGTGAATGTGCACCACCAATAGAAACAAAACCCAGCTGTGGACACTCTGCTAATCAGCTGGACGATATTTCAATCTCTGCCAAGCTGCCGCACAAATGTACAGATTACAGGGAACACTGGGATTGTTTCGGGGAGGGGGGGAGGTCTTAGATATTCCCATCTGAGCTGATCCCAGCAGGGAGTGTTATAGCCACAGGGGAACTCACAGCTGTTTCAGGGACCACCTGGCTCAGAAGGTACTGTATGGAACAGTTTAGAAACTGTCAACTGAGGAGCTTCCAACTGGTTCTAGAGAAGGATGCTGAAGGGGTTGCTGCTTTTCTGCTGTGAGTCTCTTTTTACTTGGTAATTCAGTAGGTTAATTAACTGCACATGACTGGATTCCTGGGGGTTCCTGTCACTGAACTCCTCTGAGAAATGCCTTTGAAGTGTGCGGTGGCTTAGGAAACACACAGTTATGCACACTATTACTTACAAATACACATGCATGCAGGAGGGTATCCACACATCCCTGTATGTGCCTAGATCTTGCTCAGTCTCTAATTGACTAGTATCACTGGCTACTGTAGTCAATGGGCTGAGAATCTCTGGGGAGATTTCCCAGTGTCAGATGTGTTTCAGCAGTATCAAGATGAAACATCTGAAAATGACAATCCTCAAGGGAGAGTCTAATAAGAGCGACAGTATGACATATCTGTTCTCTCGGTCTCTCTCTCCACTTGTTCACATTTTTGTACAACTTGAAGTTGAAATTAACCTCTAATTTATGATTGTAAAAAATGCAAACGTGGAGTCCTGAAATCTTGAAATCCCCTGTACAAAGCAACTCAGTAGAAAGCAGCACGTCAAGCACTACACAGCCACAGAAGAAATCTTTGCAATATACATTTAGAAATTGTGGAGTAGCAAACTCCAGAGTGATAAAAGCTGCATGTGAAATATTGAATTTGGAGTCTTTTGAGACTTTCATATGGGCCATAACATTTAATTATAGAATTGGAAGTCCCAAACCAGAACTGAAGAAAAGACAGATTGGGTTGTGTAACAGGTGATCTGCCCCTTTAAGGGCAGTAGTGTCTACTACTTATCCTTGTCAGATTACATGGCTCCTTTAAGAGTTGGGGTGGTCTGATGTATAAAGGTGGAGGGGATAGAGGAAGAAAATGGTTCCCTGAATAAGTAGTGCTTGGAAGGAATTCTGTCACTATCTTTTAGAGATGTTAAATTTAGTTTAATAAACGAATCGACTAGTTGATGGATTTTGCATCAACTAATCAATTTGTCGATAAGTGGGGGAGCTGCAATGGGGGGAGTGAATCCCATTGCGGCTCTGCCTTTTAAATGTATTAACAGCCTGTGGGCTCTTAATACTTTTAAAAGGCTAAAGTGCAGCAGGAGGGACCCAGCGTGAGTAGGGACAGCTGCCGGCAGGCATCTCTTAATACATTTAAAAAGCAGAGGCACAGCATCTGGGACTGGGTGCATGCCAGCCATCAGCTGATTCCTAGCTCGTGCCCGGTCCCCACTATCCCCCTGCCCCCTATGAAGACGGTGCTGGGGGGAACCGGCTCTATAAGAGGCAGCAAGGGCAGAGGGAAGTGACTAGTTGAGGGACTAGTCACATCCCTAGTATCTTTAAGGGCCTGGGATCAGGAGCAGAGTTGGTGGGACAAAGCTCCTCTGTTGGGATGAGCTTGGAAAGAGGACCAGTTATGCTGCCTCTGTCCTCTCATAGTAAGGCAGATATCCGCAGAGGGGTAGTTTCCTGGGCTTTCTGAGCTGGAGGACTAATTGGGGAAAAGGGTCCAGTTGAAGACGAGGCTGGCTCTCTGCAGCTGGCCTGACTCACAGCTGCATGGCGAACCGTTGGTGAGGGGAAGGGACCCTTGATGTGAGGAACAACATAACAGCCTGAATTGCAGCCCAAGTGTCACAGGGTAGCCCTGTGGTAGACATGCTGCTAGCGTGAATCATAGCCTCAGCTCTGAAAAGAGGGCTGGGGGGACTTTTCCCTGGAGGAGGGAAACCATAAAGGCAGTTAGGAACATAGTCTGGTGTGTGCTAGAGAAGCTGAGGAGCCCCTGAGAATAGGTGCCTTTAGTAACAGACTGAGATGCTGCTCGTGAAACTGGGACTTCAGGGGAGAGGAGAACTATGGGACTGAGCTAGAGGAACATTCCATGAGGTGAGCATGGCAGAAAGCAGGCCAGGGAAATAAAGAGTTGGAGGGAGGCTGGTATAGCTGCCTTGTTCAGAGCTGTAGCCTGGAACCCATAGAGTGGATGGGCATGGGGTCCCCTACTAACACCTAGAAGAGAATTTTGTTATGGCCTTGAGCAAGTGGGTCTCTCAGAAAGAGAACAGGATTGGTAAACTCCTCAGCTGGGGTGACTGGCCTCCAGAGTCATTGAACCCTTTAGTACCCTGATTATTAACCCAGATGGAGGTCTAAAGGTTAGGAAAAGGACCACAAAAAGAACTGGACAGTGAGGGAGTCAGAGGAGAGAAACTGAGGCAGTCTCAGTGATGCTTGGTTTTCTTGCAAAGGGGCAGTGAAGACAGAAACCAACCAGTTAACATGGTTGTGAAAGGAAGCTTTCTCTGACCCCTAATAGAGGAAGGTTGCTCTTCAGAATATGGAGGCTATGAGGGAAGGCTCTCTGAACCCTCAAGTTGGAGGAGTTGCAAACTGTAATTGTGATAAATAACCATGGTTACCAACAGGAGTGGCCTGAGGCCGGCTGCGGTAGCTGGCGCCCTAGGCGGAAGGTGCAATCGGTGCCCCCGCCTGCACGTCAATGGCTGTGACGTCATCATTGGGCGCCCGGGTCAGTGGCGCCCTAGGCAACTGTCTAGTTTGCCTATGCTCACAGGCTGCCCCTGGTTACCAATTATCAGGTTGTGATTATGTCAATGAGGAGCAGAGGGGTTGTGGTAAAAGACTCTGAACCATAAGAAGGGGGTAATCATCGGCAGAACTTAGGAAAACTACACTGGGGAAGAAGTTGTCATAAAAATACAACTGACAACATTGTCAGCACAAATCAACAATAGTTCTCTCCTAATTTCTTTTTCTTTCTACATTCTCCAGTATCAGGACATTCATATAAAACTGTGGCTCTTGTCCCTTGGGAGATAACTTCCTCCTGTTGACTGTTCACTGTACATATCAGAATCCTCAGTTTGATATTAGATTGCTTGGGCGGATTGTGATGTATATTATAACCAACAGTAGTCCTCATCCCAGGGAGGGCAATAAGCCACAGGAGGAAGTGAATTCCCAGAGAACAGATACTATCTTAAAACATATGTTCTTACATAAAGAATGAGGATAGAAAGTATAGAGAATCTGACAGGGAAATGGAACTGTTGCTTAAAGGAAATGCTTTCTATCATTTTTTATGACATGTAAGTGGTGCCTTAAAATTATCTTAAGAAAACTTCCAAACATCAGAACACACCAAGACTTTAGATGCTCCAGTTAGTATCAATCTATTTGTGCTCATATTTCCCTGTTGATCATAGACTTGGTCGTATTAGAAATGTGAGAGATGTTTGGCTTGAGCCACAAAAAAGCATTTAAAATTCACCATAGATTAGATTTAGGGCTGGAAAGAGCAGGAATTACATTAGACACTCTCTCAATTTACTTAGACTCAGCTCTGAAGATGGGGAAGAGAACCCACATAGCCTGACTGATTCCAAATGCCGTGCCTCAAACAAAAGACCTGGCTTCTGTTACAGTCAAAACCTGGCTTCTGTTACAGTCAAATCCCTTTGAACCTCTGAGCTTGTGGACTCTGATCAGGTTCTGGCATAAAACATCCTCAAATCTATGCTGAATGCAATTTGGAAGAATTTACAAAACTCTAGTCCAAATAGCACATTCCCATTCTCTGAATTCCAAAATTTCAAGCTAATGGGTGGCAATTTGGCAGCATGAATCCCCTCGACATACATGGGTATTTTAGTGCCTGTCTCAGGCATTGCATGGAGAACCTATTCCTCAGAATGATTTGGGAAGATTAGGGAGATTTCTTTTTCCCTATCTCCAGTAACTCTTGTTTTAAAAGGGAGCTGCTATAGAATTATATGCCACAGGGGTGTAATGCAGTGGTGTATACACACCAGAGCAGGAGTGGAGAACCTAAGGCCCAGGAGCCAAATGTGGCCCTTGGGTTGCCTGGATCTGGCCCCCGAGGTTTAAGACCTCCACAGGACTGGGGAGCCTGTACTGGTTCTCCAGACCCCCTGCCACCTCTCCACAGCCCCCCAACTGATTTTTCTGTAGGTCAGGAGGCCTCTGATCCAAAAAAGGTTCCTCACCCCTGCACTAGAGGATTTACCTGGCATTGCTCAGGTCCTTAATTGAAATATTTTTTGTTTTTCTTCATTTAAATACTTGTTCTGTGGTGAGGTTGGGAATGAGGGGTTCAGTATGCAAACTGCCCCAGAGAGAGAGGTAGGGTTGCCAGATGGTTTCAACAAAAATACCGGACACACTTGACATTACATCACAATCTACATTACATCTTATTTAGAAAATACCGGACATTTATATTTTCTCAATTTGTTTACCGCACTGAAAGCTCAAATACTGGACTGTCTGGTTCAAAACCGGACACCTGGCAGCCCTAGAGAGAGGACCCCAGCCCTCTGTCATCACAGCATTTGGGGCTAGATAAGAAGCACCTTTCCATGGCTACGGCAGCTGCAGTGGGCACAGCTGACTGTAGGACAGACACACAAACAGACAGACTCTCTTACATATATAATAGCTCTACTTTTCTCCACCCCTGCTACTCAAATGGGACTATTGCTGTCCCAGTCTCTTGATGCTTCACTGTGTTCATTATATAGAATAGCTGTCCTTACTAGCAAACACCTCCCTTTCTCTTTTATGAGAAACATTTGCATTCCAGGCACATCCCATTGTCCTGGCACAACCAAATCCTGGCCTTGCTGTAAGTTATGATCAAAGGAAGCTGCATACCAAATTTGGTGGTCCTAGCTCTTACCATTTAGAACAGACAGACTCAGAGATGGATGGAAAGACAGATTCAAGTATATAGTACAGGGGTGGCAAACCCATTACAGGCAAAGAACTAAAATAGTTGTGCAAAGAGCTGGGGGATAAAGTTGTCGAGCAAAAAACAAAAAAAAAAGTGGGGGGGGGGGGGGGGGGGAGACACTGCTCCCATCGGCTGGCACCATCTTGCTTTCCTGTGCCAGATGGCTCCTAGCACCCGGTGAGCTCAGAGAACTAGGACGCAGGGGCGGCTTTGCATGCCACGGGGGAGGCTTCACAAGTCGCACTTTAAGGAGGGAAGAGCCACATGCGGCTCACAAGCCGCCATTTGCCCATGGCTGATATAGTATATATAATCAGAGCAACGCATGTAGATATTTACAAGTTACCGTATTCCATGAAAATAGTTACACTCTAAAGGTACGTCTACACTGCACGGCTATTTCAGGACACCAGAGGTATCCTGAAATAGCTACCCCACATCTACAAGCCGCCCGCTATTTTGAAATATTTTTCAAAATAATGGGTGCACTATTTAGCCATCCCAGTAAACCTTATTGCACGAAGGCTAAGGGATGGCTTGAAATAGTGCGCTATTTCGAAATCTGGTGCTGTGTAGATGCACCACATTATTTCAAAATAGTTTCAAAATAAAATATGAAATTTGCATAGTGCAAATTGCTTATCTTATTTTGAGTTTAGGGTGCTGTGTAGACGCACCCTAAGAATGTTAAGCTTTTATGATTAAACATTCCAAAATTAGAAATTCAATATATAAGTTGAAATGTGACATTTTGGGTGTATGCATTATGATATAGACACCCATGCATCCTTTCTGAAATACCACACTATAATGTACAGTTTTGTTCAGCCTTGAATACACAAGTCTCTTTTTGTAGAAGCTGTGCACGACTGTGTATGAGCAAATTCCTAGAAGTTATTTATATACTGTACAGGTGATGCTCGGTGAATGAGGTGGTTGCTCTTGAAGATTCATCTCATTTATGTTGATCCAGTGTCCATCTGAGTTTCTCACTGGGCTCTAGCTGAGCATTTTGGGATACAGAAATCTGTAGAAAAGATGGGCTGAAATTCACTTTGGTGTGCCTACTACTTCTGAACAGCAAGAAATCCTGGCCTCAATGAAATCCATGACAAAACTGCTATTGGATTCAATGGGATAAGGATTTCACCCCTAGAAAGGAATGGCTTTTGAAATTGTGTGTGTACAAGAAGAATGAGAGAGAAGGGTGGTAGATATATGCTTGCACAATAGTGTAATTCAGCAGCTAAAGGATTAATGAATTCTGACATGTATGTGCATGGGTTAAGCTGCAGTCCTTGCACTTGATCAAATGCCCTCTGAAGTCAATGCAAGCCCTTCCATTGACTTCACTGGGTGTTGAATCAAACAGTAAACGCATGCTTTACTCTTAGCAGTACAAGTACTAGGTACAAAGGCTGAAATTAGTTTAATTTTGAAGTGTCCACCAGGGCCATCCTTAGGATTTATGGGACACTACACGGTACTATTAAACTGGTGCCCCTATACCCAATAGCAGTCCGGGGGAGGGGTGATTTTTAAATATTTGATTTTCAGCAACACACTAATATTTTTAAAGCAAATTTTAAACAAAGTCTTTGTAGACTAACAGTAAATTCCGAAACTGACAGTATATACCTGTTAATTGACTTCATTATCACGTGAATGACTTTTATGGATTCAGTGTTCTGTTTGTAGGCCTGCTAGAAGGTTACTTCACTTTTAAGTTAACTTGCTCATCTACAGAAGATGACTCACCAGGCTGCAGCAGCCATAGAACAGAGTTAGGAAGAGATGGTTGGACATTAAGACCACGGAGGTGCCCTGCACAGCTGCATATTCTGTGGATTGGTAAGGACAACCTAGGTGTCCACTGTGAAATCATCAGGTTTTTTCTTTTAGAGATCCGTTTGAAGAGTTGTCTGGAAACTGGTTATCCTGCTGTTTTGATTGCTATACTGAGTGCTACTTAAATTTTGATGATTACCGAGCACAGTGGTTTTTACCTTTCTCTTTGTATTTACGGCTTTTGCTATATTTGACGCAGTAAATGTCAAGATTTTAATGGCACCTACTACATCAATTCCTTGAAACTTACCTTTTTTTGTTTATATTAAGCATTTGTTAAGGATTGCCAAGGACATGCTGCTCTTCAGTAAAAAGTAAGGAATGTTTGGTGATGAGGATGGGCTCTAGTCAGGACAGGGCTTTGGTCACATTAAGGTTCTGCCTTCTTTGCCAAAGAGCTCTTCATGATTTGTACCTGTAGGAGAAAAAACAATGAGTATTCAGAAGGAACATTTTAAAAGGGCTACACATAGTGCACTGTAGTGGAAATGGAGAGTTTTGAATCCTCTGCCAAGTACTCTGAGTGGTATCTCTTCACTAATAAAATTACTTTAGAAGAAGAAAATAAAATAGTATCTTAAGTTAAGGGGAGAAAACCCAAGCACTTAACTTAATTCCAGGAACCTAGTGGGGAGAGGGGGGAATTAAAAATGTAGATACTATTATTTTCCTAAAATCCAGTGTTCCTGGAACCTTTGTATTGTTGGATATCACAAGCTAAACTTGTGAAATAAACTAGGAGAGGAAATGCATTCCAGTTACCTAGTTAATCTAATGAAAATGGCAGGCACATATTTGTGTGGCCATGCCTACAAGAAGTGTTGTATGATAGGATAGATTCATCTATGGTGTATGAAACCTGGAGCTTAGAGACTGCTTGTTGCAAAATACAATAAACTTGAAACCAGCCTTGAAAATAGAGAAGTGCCAGATTTGGAAGCAACCAGAGAAGAGTTCAAAGTGGGAAGGAACTAGTAGAGAAAACTCATTCAGTAAAATCAGCATTGCAGTTTAGAGAAAAAAAGGTATACCTGACTTGGAAGCACCAGGATGACTTGTTTTTCATCATGTAACCAGACATCAAGATTTAGTGGGAGAGTGTGCTGAGGAGCAGGAATTTTACAGTGGATACTAGTGCAGCAGTTACAAAAGAAAATAGTGAATGGAACCAAATTTCTTGCTGCTAAACCTGAAGATTTAGAATAGATGCAGAACTGGGGGCTGCCTCATCCTTACTTGAGATTTTTCTCAGCTGGGAAGTCAATTTCCTCTAGACTGAACCACAAAAGCCAGTCTGATCTGTCTCTCTTATAAATTGTCACATCCTGATTGAGTGAATAGACATAGCCTACCTGTAGGATGAGTCAATATATGTAGTTGGTCAGTAGATCTGGAATTAATTTCCTCTGGAAGTACATATACTTGGTGTCAGCAGGAAACAATTCTTTTCAGACATAACAAACATTTCTAAATGTTCTGGTCTGCTGCTTCATGGAAAAGCCATGATTTTCCGGGAAGCAAAGATGTTAGAGATGGAAAAGGTGTATTTTGTATACACCTGTTCTCTTTGTCATTGGCCAGTGTAGGGCTGCTCCTTAAATTGTATTGTCTGTGATTCTTCTTGTCCTCCTTACATTTATCTTGCTCAAACTGATGACTTTACTTCTAGTTCCATCTTTTGAAATTCCCCTACAGAACTCTTTGTTCAGTGAGCTAGTCCACATTCAGCTTCTTAACAGAAGTCACATAAACCCTTTTCTTTTGTTTACTGGAACATTAAACAATAGATCTTCTTTTTCTGCTGATTGAAGGGCAATAGGTTGACATGGGTCACAAGAATAGGTAGTGAAGATTTATACATTTGAGGGGACATTTACAGGCTGTGAATTCCACTGGTATCCTGGGAAAGCCTAGATCATGATAGAGTGAGGAAACTGGCCTGTAAGTTTTTAGATATAAGCATCTGAGTTGCATGGGACTGGGACACAAAGAAGTCAACATAATTGCTTACTGGGGAGGTGAAGAAGAATTATGATGGAGTCTACTGCATCTTCAGAGAAGTTTGCCCTGTATTCCCACTCCCTGTAGTGATGCAACTTGGAATGTAGACTGGAGAGGAAAGCCCATGCAGCCATTTTATTTTCTTTTAAAATTGAAACAGAGGTACCAGTGGGTGGCAGCTCTCTTTCCACTTAATTTAGAAGACAGCCAAGCAGTGGTAATTTAGCAATCAGAAGAGGTAGAAACCAGCCACATTTTCATTGCAGTGCAGCACTCATAGTCCACGTAAAGGGGCTTCATGAGGGAGAAGAGAATAACTGTCTAGTTAATTATACAGCTGTCTAAATGTTCACATATATACCCCCAGCCCCACTGTGCCCCTGGCATCAAGTGCAAGGGGTGAAAGGGAATAGGCACACAATCTTCAGTACTCACATTTTTATGGTATACCAAAGTGAGCTACACGCTATGGCCAAATTGAACCACTCCCTCATGTGAAGTGATACCTTACTCTGTAAATAGTCCCTCTGAAATCACCAACCTGTTGTTGCCCTAAGGCCCTAAGGAAATAAACCACATAATTAAGGGTTGCGCAATCAGACCTTATGCACACACACAGAAGAATCATCTCTGCACTGAAATGCAGCTACTTCTGGGGTGCTACACAGGACAGATTAACAGATATAGCAACAGTATAGAGCTGTAATTAGGAGGATAAATGCTGAACAGTTTATTCATCTGAAACTTCAAAGAGGATGCAGGGCAGGCAGAAAGGAATGAGCCTATGGCGTCTGTCTCTGTGTGGCAGGTAAATCCGATGTTTTTCAATCCCACCCTCAATCTGTGTGGTAGCACCGTGCTGTCAAGCCCCTCCAATGGAACTGGTTCAGTTCTGACAGCTGGGGATCAGCTACTTACCAAGGCGCTGGCATCAGAGCCTGCAGCACCGGGAGGATTATTTCGGATGGCTGGGAGACCCTGCACTGCCCAGGTTTGCGGCCCAGTCAGTCTGGCTGCAAGCAGAAGCCTGGAGTACGTCAGAGGCTATTGCTTTGTTCCTGGAGCTTGGGTAAAACGAGCAACACCTGGGCTGTGTCTAGACTAGCCAGTTTTTCTGCAAAATCAGCTGCTTTTGCGGAAAAACTTGCCAGCTGTCTACACTGGCCGCTTGAATTTCCGCAAAAGCACTGACGATCTCATGTAAGATTGTCAGTGTTCTTGCGGAAATACTATGCTGCTCCCGTTCGGGCAAAAGTCCTTTTGCGCAAAACTTTTGCACAAAAGGGCCAGTGTAGACAGCTCAGATTTGTTTTCCACAAAAAATCCCTGATCGCGAAAATAGCGATCGGGGCTTTTTTGCGGAAAAGCGCATCTAGATTGGCATGGACGCGTTTCCGCAAAAAGTGCTTTTGCAGAAAAGCGTCCGTGCCAATCTAGACGCTCTTTTCCGAAAAGCTTTTAATGGAAAACTTTTCCGTTAAAAGCATTTCCGGAAAATCATGCCAGTCTAGACGTAGCCCTGGAGTGCGACGGCAGGGAAGGAAGAAGAGGCCGCTTCTGCCAGGGCTGCCCGCCTCCCTCTGCCTGGAGTCCTCCCCGCCTGCCAGCCTGGAGTCCAGCACCTCCCAGGCGGTAGCCAGCAAGCTGCATTTGCAGGAACTGCAGAACTGAGTTTTTTGGGCTTCCTCCCGGGGGTATCCTGCTGCCACTCTGGGCTTGGCGGCGTAGGGCAATGTCTTGGGGACTGTGGGAGCTTCTGGCTGCAGAGGAAAGGAAATGTTCCTGCTGGCACCCCCTCGTCGGCAGCGATGGCTCCTGGCGGCCACGGGTGGCACCTTCCCGCTCCCGTGCTGTGGTAGCTGAGGTGCTGTGTAGCTGGTTGGGTGGCGGGGCCGGGAATGGGCGCAGCTTGGCGAGCAGTCCTGCGCGTCCGCTCCTCTCCCGCCGCTTGCTCCCCGGAGCTGCGTGTGGGGCAGAGTCCGGGCAAGGCGGCGAACCCCGAGGGACTCCAGCTGCCTGGCCTTGCACCGACCAGGCCCCCACGTGCACAGGGGCTGCAGCTGCCGCTCAGCTCTGCCCGGAGCTCCACGAGGTGTACCGGTAGTTCGGAATAGGAAGCCTAATCCGAACTACCTAGTCCGTGCCGCGTGTAGCCGCGGGCACGGAGTCCGAACTAGCGGACATTTAAAAATGGCGGCGCCCGGCAAGATGCAAATGAAGCCCGGGAAATTCAAATCTCAGGCTTCATTTGCAACTTCGGTTGCCTACATTAACCACCCTAGTTCAAACTAGGGTGGTAGTGTAGACATACCCTCTGTGCCCAGCGCGCTCACCTCTTGCGGCGGGCACATCGAGGCGAGAGTTCAGGCTCCTGGCCCAGGCTGCCCCTGCTCCAGGAGGGCCACGCGCCATCCCCAGGCAGAGCTGGCTGGCGACATGGGCACAGTAGAGGAGAAAAGCTGGAGGCGGGAGGTTTTCCTTTGCAAGCTAAAACCCTGGGGTGTTAGCTGCCTGTCCCGCTGCCCTGACTGCTCAACGCTGCCTTTCCCGGGAGGGACAGCAGGTTCCTCTGGGTTTCCCCCACTGATCGGATACTTAAGGAGAAGATTCGTGGTAAAAAGCCTTTGCTTCAAGAACACCCTATGGCACGGCCCTGTCTGGTAGAAGTTAATGTAAAAATCACGGGTCGGGGGTTCTACCATTTAAAATAAATGTCAGGGCCTCAGTGAGGGACTTAGCTCTTGGGCCGTGTCCATGGAAGAATTAATATTGTGAATGTGGAGCTGTGCCCTAATCTGTCTCTGAAGCCAAACCCCGGCTTTTTTTTACTTTGTGATATTTCCCTTGAAATCAAAGATTTGAGAGAACTGGCTGAACAGTTCTATCTCAGAATAGGGTTTGGAGATTATTAGAGTAGATAATATATTGAAAAGCAGGTATTTACAAACAAGAGGTTGTCTTGTAGAAAGCAAACATAGATATTCCATGGGAGAGATAAAGCAGCAATGCCAACAAAAAAAAAAAAAAAAAAAAAAAAGAAAAGAAAAAGGCAGTAATGGGAAAAAAGACCAGGCGAGATAATGAACAGTAAATGAGACTATGACTATGAGAACAAAGAAAGCAATGCAATTTTGAGTTGCATAAACAGGACTATCATATCACAGGTAAACAGTCTCATTTTCTATATATCACTGGTAAGACTGCACCTAGAATACTGCTTTCATGTCTGGACAGCTCAGTGCCACACAAATGGCAGCAAATTAGAATGAATTCAGTGGAGCAATAAAAAGGATTAAGAGGCTGGAGGGATTGATCTAAGAGGAAAGATTAAAATAACTAATTACATTTAGCTTGGCCAAATGACAATTAAAAGGGAGACATAACTGCCTAAAACTGTGTGTTTAAGAATGTAAACACCAAAGAGAGAGGAATCCTAGAGTGTGGTTCAGGCAGTTGTTGGTTAGATGCCCAGATACCATTGTAATGGGCATGATATAAGAATCTAAATAGAATTGAATGGAAAGTAGCTATAACAAAGCAGTGATGTGAAATGGAGCAAAGAGAGAGTGTAGTTTGAATGCCAGAAAACAATTCCTAATGTTGAGGTGTATTAACTTATAGCAGACTTTCCAAGGAAAGTGGTAGAAGCTCCATCAACAAAACATTGGAGAATGTGTTACATAGAGAACAATCTCATGTTTAGAGCTCTGCGTGGATACAAAATTTGTATCTGCAGCCAGTCCATAGTCCACAAATGTGGTCTGTGGATATACAGTATATATCTATAGTTGTGCAGTGCTCTATGTATATTGGCCACTATGGTGAGAATAAGATGTTCTGCTAGGATTTCCTCCCTTCTCCTCCTCTGCCCTGCTGATTATGTGTGACCCTGTGGATTATTTGTGCTGCTTTGTCCTGGTTAAGCCTCATGCAGAGAATTAGGTGAATTTAGAGTGCCACATTTTAAAAAGACAGTTTCAGACTAGAGGGAGTTTGGAGAAGTGAGCAGTGAAAATGACTGAAGATTTTAGGCAGTAAGTCCTGTAAAGAAAGGTTAGGAGAGTCAGGCTTGTTCAGTCAAGAGAAAAGACAACTGTGGGTGTGTAAAGGGTTATTATAGAAAGAGGACAGGGGCCAATTATTCTCTTTAATCACTAAGGACAGATCAGGTCAAGAAGTAAATGGGCCCTTAGCTGAGGCAGAGTAAGTCAGATTCAATATGAAGAAAAACCTTCCAAGTGCTGGATGACAGAAGAGGTTAGTAAGAGGGTGTGGAGGAATTGCCATGGTTGGAGATACTGGAGGCTGAGATTAGTCACCCACCTATCAGGCATGATTTTGGAATAAGGAAATCAATCCTGTCACAATTAAGAGATGAATCAGCTGCTCCACCCAGAGGTGCCTCCTCACCCATATGCTTTAATTGTCTCTGTATGTTGGTAAATGGCTCTTGAACTTAGTGCTTTCTGTCTGAAGGTTATTTCTTTAGGACATGTTTGTTAAGTCTTCTGTTTTAATATACTGGAGATAACTTCTCCTTTGATTGTGAATCTGTGCAAATGGCTTCATTAGATTAAATCCACGTTTGTTTATAAAAAATACAAAGGTAAACCAGTTCCACTGGAGCAAGAATGAAGTTGGACTCTTATGCCTGAACTTGATCCTTTTTTGAGGTATGAAATAATTCAGTTAAATAAAAAAAATCCCTATGGCCACTTCAAATCCCTGGATTTGGCTGGGACAAGGGACGTGCCATAAAGAAAAGCTGTTCCTGTGGAATTTGAGTCAAGTTCAGAAGGTCTTAGAAGTCTCCCAAGGAAAGCCCATTCTCAGAGATACCACTGTACTGGGATATATTTGCATTAACTTCCAGAAACTGCTTTTTAAAATGGGGACAGTTGAAGGTAAAATGGGGTGATAAAGATATAGAATAAAACATTTTGTGTCTACAGTATTTTAGCTGATTGGAATTATATAGGTAATAACCCTATATAAATAGTTATAAAAATTGTTGTAATCTGATAATAGTATAGACGTCAGTGTGACAAGGAGAGGTTTTTGCTCTGTTTCAAGTGAGCAGGTGTGTGTATCACAGGTTCACTATCACAACAAATACTGGTTCCTTAGCAATTTTATGAGGGAGTCCAAAACCAAGGAGGCTGAATTTCACTTTTAATCTCAGAAATAACTGTTTTAGGGTCAGAGCAGAAGCACCTTAGTGAGGGGCAATGTACATGGGAAAGAAGCTTGGCCTTAGAATAAAGGCATGGGATTGGGAATCTATACTTAGCTTTGCCACTGACTCAGTCTGTGATCTTAAGCTAGTTGCCTAACTTCTTTGTGCTTCAGATATGTCATCTGCAAATAGGAATGCTATACCCCCCACTGCACAGATGTGTTACGAAGCTAAACCGTCATTAATATTTGTAAACTGCAAGAGAGTGTGTTTATCCTGTAGTGCTTCAGGTTGGAGAAGCATGGCATGTAGAGTCCATCTTGCGCTGGTGTCCCCAGATGTTAGGAATACCAGAATTATGTCAGCATTTCCTATGTTTATGCCCTGACACACATGGCTTCCTCTTATTCTAAACCCTAATGTCCAGAGACAGTAAGGCCTCTGTGCTATTCTTCTAATGCACCTTTTCCTGGAATTTTCTTCCTCTAAAACTTCAGTGCCCAATAATTAAACACCTGCAGACCTCTCAGCTGGTAATATTTGTCCAGGCTCTCCCCCTGGAGATGGAATTTATCTTTAAGCATATTATGTATTCTGCCACCTTTCCCCAGATGGATGTTTTCTCAGGGCTTGCTCCCTGGAGGCAAGTTTATTTTCTAGCCCAGGATTCAGGATGCCCTTTTACCAGCCTCACACACTTTCTTTTTGCCTCCTTGTTTCCTGTCAGGAGCCTCCATTATAAGGCTCAGCTGCTCTCCCTTAAGCTTAGTGGCTCAGCAGGAACTCAGTCACAGGTGCACTGGATCCCACTTCTTCTTAAAGGGGCCAGTCACAGTGTGTCAAGTGCTTTGAGATTCTTGGAATGAAGGTGCTATAGAAATGGGGAAAAAATTAAAACCAAAGCTACTGCTTGTGTTCTCCAAGTAAAGGATTTTAGCTTCCAGAACTGGAATTCTGCTGCCTTCATCAGCATGGCACTTCCTAAAAAGTTAAATATTGGAAAAAGCATCTTATAGATAGGAGAAATGTGAACTATGTTCAGATGAGGTCAGCTCACTGAAGAGCTGCAGCAGGGCAGGGAAGCAGCCAGAAATGAAGAGGAGGGCATAGGGTAGATGACTTGTGCTATCAGACACCACTTCTGGGCCCTAATCCTGTAAGATTTCTTCCCAGCAGACTGTCTCTATGCATTTAATTCCTGCAGGAGTAGGCCCCTGATCTTTGTCATAGTCAGCCAACAGTCAGGAATTGGTCCTGTATCTATTCATGGCAGAGAAGAGGAATAACCACTAGGGTTCTGGGCCTGCAGTCTAAGTGCTCTGGTTTTCTTTTGACCTGGGGACTGGACAGTAGAATCAGCCGCAGAACTTTAAAGGGATTCCAATGTATCTTCAGTTTAGACCTTGGCACTTCCAGCCTCTTTCTGTTCCTGCGTGCTCCTGGCCCATTGTCTTCTTGGGCACAAACATGCACAAAGGAAAAATATGCAGGAGACCTGGAAGACTAAGAATACCCAGGTGTTCTGCCACCCACTGCAGTCTGCCAACTTGAGCATATGGCAGTGGTGTTAAAAACATACACTGTGACCAAATAAGGACACACAGTGATAGGGCTGCCAGAAATTGCATTGCTGTTTGGTTGCAGGCAGCAGTTTTCTCAAAGTCGCTAAGCGTGAGAAAAGTTCAGTTGCCCAGAACTGGCAATTGTTCAATAACAGCAATGGTATGCAGCAGCATTTCCTGTAAACTGTGCGCTTTTGCAGCTGCTCAGGAGAGATTCAAATGCTGCCCAGCTGATAAGCAGAGCACTCACAGCTAGGTTTTTACTTTCTACTAGTAAGGCACATTCACACATGCCTCAGTGCACATAAAATATAGTCTGCTCATGGACGGAAAAAATCTACACATGGATGGAAAAAAGCAGAGGGCACATTGATATGCAGCAGAGAGAAGCTGCTACAACAAGCAATCTAGGTTTCAGTGCTGGTGGGGAAAGGTAGCCGAGCTGATTCGAGAAACTTCAACAGACCACGTTCCATCAGAGAATGAATCCTGCGGAAATAGAAATGCTTTTCAGATTTGGTCTGCTTAATTGGAATTTTGGTTTGGAAAAAGATGGGGAGTCAGAAGGGAGGCTCCCATAATGTAGAATCGGGGCATTTCAACATTACAGTAACATTTTCAATTGTTTTGTTTTTAAATGACTTTCTTCTTAAAGTTTTAAAAAATTAGCGGGCTGCCCCCCATGCTCGCTACTCTCGTCAGCCCCCTCTCTCTGGCTGCTTTTGCTCATTAATATTTTCATCTCCCAGAGGCCAGGACACAGGAGCAAACATTGACCTCAGCCAGTCTGGTTATGGTGTGGATGCAGGCATTGAAGTGAGAGCCACAACTCTTAGGCCAATGTATACAGGTACATGACCACCTGCTAGCATTTCCTGCTGTCCTGAATTCACTTTGTTGGCTAATATGCAATTCCCACCTCAAAGGGCAGTGAGTAAATTGTGTGTGCATTTGGCTCGGTCCGTACATGACTATGGTGTGCTCCTGCTCCATTGCATTAGAATACAAGTATGTATGGCAACATAATTTGCTAAATACATGGAGGACTGTTAGCTAATCTTAAGGGAGGGTGCCTCTGGTCTACCCAGGGACTGGCCTCTGATTTGTGAACCATTTCATATGGGGAAATGTGAGCAAATTACAGCTCTTGGAGATTGCCTTAATTTAAATACTCTGTATGTTGTATCTGCAATGCTTGTGAAGGGCAGGAGGCTTTATACGAGATTTTTCCAGCAGTACATTGCTGTCTTCACATTTACAATCTCCATGCATGGCTGTTCTGCCCTTTCCCAGTTCATGGTGGGAGCAGAGGAGCATGTACTTCAGGTTTCCTACTCTGTTTTCCTTTCCTTTTGGGTACTGAGGTATATTTTTCAGATGGGTGCTGTGAGCTGGATGGGATGATTGGGTGCCATGATGTGTCACTGTCTGCTGATACATTTAGTTTACTTGTGGCTCTCCAGCAGCCTCTAATCTAGACTCTGGGCCTTTAACAGCTCCCTGCCAATCAGATTAAATATTTATCCAAGATAGATTCTGGGCACCATATTCCTGACAGTGTGTTTCATGCATCATTTGCTCTAAAATGTTGTGAGATTTCAGCAAACACTTGAAAAGTAACTCTCCTCGTTGGTTCTCTCCCTTCGCTCTTACCTGTGTCCCTCTCTATCCTTCACCTTTTCTCTGTCTCATTTTCACTCCATTTCTCTCTCCTTCTGCTTCCTCCTCTCTCTTTTTCACGTGAGTGGCAAGCGGCATAGCTTGATTATTATTCACCCGTGTGCGGTTGTGTAAATTGCACCCGGAGTAGATGTCAGCATGTGATGGAAGAGCGGCAGCACTGACTCCATCTTAATGAGTACTCCAGCCTTCCTAGGGACAAACAACCAGAAACAAGCAGAGTATGTCTGTGCTGACGGTTTGCTTGCCATGTAGGCAGCCCTCAGTCCAGGCAACGCACATTGAAGTGAGGGCAAGAAAACAGAACTCTTTTCATTCCTCCCTCTCTCTGTCACACATCCCCTCTATCTGGGCACTGCTTGCTCCGTCTTCACACGATGTACCAATTGCTGTGCTGTAACTGAAGGTGCATCTAGTGGCCTGTCCCTTTAAAATTAAAACCCTTATAAGGATAGAAAGAGAGAATGGCACTAATCTTCTTGTTACCACATTAGCTGAGTGCTCGCAGCTCCCATGAACGTCATTGTGAATTATATCAATGCAACTGGCGCGTTCAGGACCATGAAAATGTGCAGGTTTAAATTGTGACGGGAAAAGCACTATGCGTACACACAGAATGGGGCTTCATCATACGGATGCACCACATGTGGAACGTGCTGCAGTTAGAAAGGGAGTGTTACTTGGGAGGGGAAAAGTGCATGGCAAAGGGGAAGAGAACTGGTGCTGTATATCCCTGTACATCTCAACCCTTAGTACACTACAGAAGAGCATTCTTCACAGCTAGAATGGAAAGATGCCCAGTAGAGCTGCAAAAGTGGGCCCCCATGGAATAAATGGACAAGCACAGATACATTCACAACAAGCCAACGCTGCCTTTTTAGCTTCAGTGGTTGTGCATGGGGTGCCACGTACTTTGAATTTATAGGCTGTATTTGTGGACCTGTGTTATACACCCATCGTTGCTGCTGTGCCTCTTCCAGGTTTTTTCCCAATCCGGTTTCCTTTAGCCTGTGGCTTTCACCATTTTTGTGTTGCTCTGTCTGAGCTCAGATAGTTCATTGATCTCTCTAGAAGAGAGCAAATGTGCCCCTTACACACTCAACACTCCTTTCCCATGCCAACTACCTACAGTGTGTTTCTGTGTGGACATGACTTCATGTTAAGAGGTTTGTTTGTACTTTTAGTAGCTCAATATTGGCTAGTTGCCCACGTTCATCCTGGCTGGTATGCTGCTATAGATGGCCAATGCCCCACAGCCTTCATCATCCTGGCCCTGGCTGCTACAACAATCTCTCCACTGTCTGTTCTAGCTTGAGCAAAGCCTAGATTAGATGCCTTGCATTTGTGGCCATCTCCTTGCATTGCCAAGCCATCTGGTGATGCATTGTTATCGCCACTTTGCACATATACTGGTATGGCGATTGCCATTCATCGTCAACACTGCTGCTACTGCACCCAAGGGTAACTCCTCATTGTTATCACGGACTGGAGGGCCCCCTTTCTCATACAGAAGAGAATGATTTAGCTCAGAGGGAGAGAAATGTGTGTAGATTGTTTTCCTCTTATGAGGAGTGGGAGCCTAGCAGATGAATGAGAGGAGACCAGAGCCACCTTGCCAGAGAGACTGGAGGAAGTGGTTTTGGTCACTCTGTGGCATAAGCAACTGAACCCCTTGGCTGGGGCTATGGGCTAGGCTGAGCAGAGCAATCGTAAGTATTCGAGCAGCATAGAGAGGCAACTCAACAGCCAGAAAGTACAGCTAGCTCTGATTCAATCCAGGAGAGAAGTGTCAAGAGTGCAGCGAGTTTTGGATTGAGTAATAACTGGTGAAGGGTGAGGTTGTTTGGTTCATTTTTCATGGTTTATATGGCTGGAAAAGACCTCTGGGCCCATCTAGTCCATTCCCTTGCATCAGGCAGCTTATTTCCCTGCAGATGTCTTACCTACAGTTACTTGCTCAAGCACCTCCCTTGGGGTGTCTGTGCCGCTACCTAATTGCTCATTTTCCCCATAATGTCTTGTCACCTGAAATGTTTCATTTTTACCTTTAGGCTATTGCTCCTTTTCCATTTTTTTAAAGTGAATTTTAGCAGGGGTGAAGCCACAGGACTGACAGCCCTGGAGATGTGCTTTCTCCATGGGGCAGGGTTGGACATAAGCTTTATCTGCTGTGGCAGTGCAAGCTTCCCAAGACACAAGCAAGTAGCGTGTGTCATCCCGGCTTCTAAGATCAGAAGGGAGGTCAGCCTCTGTTTGATTCAGTTCTTGATCTTTTCAAGAAGGAGAGAAGGAATCAATTAATTATATCAGTAGTTATTCTTATCTTAACTATAGGATTAGTGCCCAAAGGTCCCAGTTAACGCTGTGGCCCCATTGTGTGTCAGATTCAGGGGAAGATGGTCTCTGCCTCAAAGAGCTTACAAGATAAGAAGGTAAAATATAGGCAAAAGGAGAGAGATTAGAATACAACATACAAGCAAAGTAAGAAGGGTAACAACAAGGTTATGACAGTAACATGTCATGTTGGTTCTAGTTTCTCTCCTACCCCCAATCCCAGACAGATTACATAGGAGCATGGGTGAGAAGGATACAGGCAACATACAAGCCATATTTATAGACACTGAATCTGATTACTTGTTGCTCTGCACCTTATGCAGCTGTTTACACCTGTACAAAGTAGGAGCAAAATGCTGCCATATCCGCAAGGTGGTGTTTTACACCCATTTTTTCACTGCTGTAAATGATTTTATGGAGTGCAAGGTGTTGGGGGAGTCAAGCTTTTTATGGATATTTTAAAAACATAGCACTCTGTTTCTTTCTATGCAGTTCCTTGTGGGTATAAAACTTTAAAACAGGCCTATAAGTTGTGCTCCAGACCGGTGGTGAGGGTGTTCAGGACAGGATAGCAGAACATTGGGACAGAGAGAGGGCGTAGTGTGAGTCAAGTAAAGTCAAGGGCAGGGAAGGACTAACTGTACCTAACCGTAACTTTTGTTGATCTTCAAAATTCCCTGCTTACAGTTGATTTGGAAAAGCATGCCAGGTTTTCCCTGTGGTACTCTCAGTTCATTTGAGGCCTGATCCATATTACACTTAAGTCAGTGGGGGTGCGTCTACACTGTACCATTATTTCGAGATAACTAGTGTTATTTTGAAACAACAATGCGAGGGTCTAGGTAGCCATTCCATTATTTCAAAACAAATTTGAAATAACGGACGGCTTATTCCGAAATCTGTAAACCTCATTCTACAAGTGATAATTCCTATTCCGAAATAGCTGTTTCAAAATAAGGTGTGTGTAGACGCTTCACTGTTGCTATTCTGAAATAGCCCCCCACCAAGGCCATTCTAAGTTATTCCTTCCCAGTGGCTCCTGAGATTCTAAATCGAAAGAGCACGTCTACATTAGGGAATCCTGCCTCGGACTAATTTTGAGGCTTCCTTGTAGTGTAGACATGCTGTTTTGAAATAAGCAATTTCGGAATAACTATTCTGGAATAGCTTATTTTGAAATAAACGTTCAGTGTAGATGCACCCTGAGAGCGTTCCATTGACTTCACTGGGCTTTGGATCAGACTCCTGGATTGGAAGTGGGAAGCGGAGAGTCAGCTGTGAAAATAAAAAATACCATGACACAAAAGCAAACTGAATGTTCTGAGCCTCTGGAAATGTTGAAGGGTCAGAAGGTGGTTGAGGCATATGTTTGGGGGCAAAGGTTGGAAGGCTGGTTAATATATCTGAGCTGACTTGTTCACCCACTCATCCCTACACCATTATAGGACCCTGAAGAAATTTGATAGCAATGTAATCTTTCACTACTCAGGACACTAAGGGTACGTCTAGACAGGGGCACTATTTTGGGATATGTCTGGTATCCTGAAATAGCGTTTTTTCCCATCTTAACAGCACATCCGCTATTTCCAAATGCAATCGAAATAATGGGTTTGCTATTCCGAAATCTCGGTAAACCTTGTTCCACGAGGATTAAGGGACTTGTCAGAACAGCGGTCTATAATTTCAAAATAGACCATCTTGAAATAAGCTTGAAATAAGCTATGCAATTTGCGTAGCTGAAATGGTGTAGCTTATTTTGAGCAAGTGCCGCTATGCTATGTAGCTGCACCCTAGGAACTGTCATGTGAATATAAGGGCAGGAGCTACCCATGAAGTGCAGCTTTTTACTAGCTGGACCCCATTGTAACTGGTGTTTCAGAAGACCAGTCTAGTATCTAAGTGCTCTCCTGTCTCTTCACTAGAACAGAATTGACAATGCAGTGTGCAATGAACCACTTTGGCACTACCCTTAGTTAAACTTCAGCTCCTAGCTGGATGCTGTTGCTCCCTCCACCTCAGCAATAACCCTAGGCTGTGTCTACAATAGCGCGATCTCGTGCAAAAGCGGCCGCTCTTGCGCAAAAACTTGCTGCCTGTCTACACTGGCCGCGTGTTCTTGCGCAAGTAAACTGACGTTCTAATGTATAAAATCAGGGCTTCTTGCGCCAGAACTCTGACGCTCCCGCTCAGGAATAAGTCCTTTTGTGCAACTATTCTTGCGCAAGAGGTCAGTGTAGACAGGCAACATGAATTTCTTGTGCAAGAAAGCTGTATGGTTAAAATGACCATCAGAGCTTTCTTGCGCAAGAGAGTGTCTACACTGGCAAGGATGCTCTTGCGCAAAAGCACATGTCAGTGTAGACACTTTCTTCTGGAAGAGTTTTTTGCACAAGAACTCTTCCGCAAAAGAGTTCTTGTGCAAGAAGCTGCTGGTGTAGACGTAGCCTTGTGCAGAAGCAGCAAGCCAACACCCTGGGCTCTATGCTGGCATGGGAGGAAGGTTGGTGTCTTAGCTGCAGAGTTGGTTTTCTATATAAGAATGGAGTAACCCAGTCGGGTTAGAAATAGAGTCCTGAGCATTCTTTCCAAACTTCAAGCACTCGGTTGAGGGTTCGTTGGTTGAGGTACTTGGTTGAGGGTTCATTTAACTTCCTTCCATGTGTTTATACAATGTGTATCTCTGTGCTTTTTAGTTCCTTGGCCTAGGAGGCCTGAAATACTGCTTAGGAAACAATTGCATTTGTGGTTCCATAGGAAGCAGAAAGCACTGGAAACATCACAGAGAAATCCTATTCTCATGTGATTTCTGTATTGCAATCACAGGAACATTTGAGCCTCCAAACCCTTGGAGATTCACTGTACAGTAGCTCCACTTCAACCCTCATTTTGAAAGGGCTGAAGCATCTTTTTTAGCCAGGCAACATTTTAAAACTGTGTGGTATACCTTGGGTGAGGACTGAGCAGCCTTGACAGAAATTACTCATGTTAAAAAACAGTGCTATGAATTTGCAGTTCTATAGAACTTTTCCTTCCACAGATTCCCAAAGCACTTGAAATATTATGAGCCAGAATTTCAGCATATGTAAATCAACAAAGCTTCATGGAAGTAGATGGAGCTATGTTGATCCTTACCAGCTACGGATCTGGCCTAAAGTGTGTTTATGTATAAAACGCATCTGTCAGTGAAATGCTTTTAATTTAGGAGTGAGTGAGTGAGTGAGTGAGTGTGTGTGTGTGTGTGTGTGTGTGTGTGTGTGTGTGTGTGTGTGTGTGTATAAAGCATCCGTTTCTGGAGGGGAACATAGAAGCTTTTTAACAGGACACACAAACACTATGTGTATGTCTATACTACAAGGATATTTGAAATAAGTTATTTTGGGATAATAACTCCCCAAATAACTATTTCAAACTGGCATGTCCATACTACAGGGAAGCCTTGAAATTAGTCTGAGGCAGGCTCCCCTAATATGGACACACTACCTCGACTTAGAGCTCCAGGAAACACTGAGGAGTAATTACTTTGAATGACCTTGGGAAGGAGCTATTTCAAAATAGCAGCAGTGGAACATCCACACTACCGCTATTTCAAGATAGCAATTTCAAAATAAACATTATTCCTTGTGAAATGAGGGTTTATTATTTCAAAACAAGAAGCTCGTTATTTTGAAATAACGGGCTTGCTGTGTGGACGCTTGCCTTGTTATTTTGAAATAACATGAGTTATTTCAAAATAATGCTGTAGTGTAGATGTTCCCTGTGTGACAATTTAGTTCAGGAAGTGAATATCATCTCTAATTGAAACTGCAAGGGAAATCTAGGTAGAACCTGGAAGGAAATTTTATTTCTCTTGACAATAATTGTAATGGGGTCTCTGACTTTTATGGCCAGGCTATCAGAACATGGAATAATTGAAGTAGAGTAACTCTTAACACCACATCAGAGCAGTGATTTAATACTAACTATTCTATTGCCATCACTTCTTGAAGCACCTTGTGTTTGAAGGTCTCCCATTCAGGTACAGAGTAGCTATGACACTGGTTAACTTGTGAGATCTGATAGTATCACAATCTAACAGGTATGGCTGAGCCAGGATTGGATATAAAGGGATTTTCCTTTGAAACCAATAACCATTTGTGGAATTAAATCCACACCTTTCTCCCTACTCCCAATTAAACTAGGATTTACAGCTCTGAGGCTGTATATAAAAAGATCTTGTTAGATCCTATCTGGGATACTGTGTAATCTGGGTGCTATCTCACAGGAAGGTTATTATTGCCTTGGGGCAAACATAGTAGAAGATAATAAATAATATGCCATGAACTTCTACGGCTTCTATAATCTGAAGATCAAAAAAATGCTTTACTAACAATAAATAATTCAGCCTCCCAACTCTGTGAAGCAGTGCAGTTTTATCTCTGTTTTACAGATGTGGAAAATGCACATAAGAGCCACTACTTTGACTTTCAAATGGTGTCCTCTAATTCTTGGTGCTGAGTTTGGGGTTACACTGCAGCTTCATTTGGCATGGTCCTGTGGAGGCAGGAAAAGGGAATAAGGGAATTTGTGTGCAGCCATCTTGGTCTTGTTAACAAGAGAGCAAGAGTCAGGCTAAGTCTGTGGCCTGGCAACGCGAGATCTGTAATTAGACGCTGCCTTCGCCTCTCGCCTCCATACGGAGATAAGGATAGAATGCTGACTCTGGTAGGGACCTTGAGATAAGGAGCATCTGGGTGGAACTAAATAACTGTTAGCCATTGGTGTTTGTAATGGGAAGGAGACTAATTGTTATTGTTATTATATTTAATAGACAGTATATAAACTGCTTCATAATTGCTTGTATTCGAAGATCTGCCTCGGTGAGGGGGGGGACTCCCCCCCTGTCCGAACCAGTTTTTCCCTTGCTGCAGCTCGTAATAAAACTGCCTCTGGCTACTTGTTGCTTACAAACTCAGAGTGGGGACAATGTTTTCTTCCACAGTCCCTTCTAGCCAAACTGTATGAGAATTCTTTTCAAGCATTTAATCCCCGTACCCCTCCCCCCACAAATCCAAAACAAAACCAAAAGCCAACACAATGAAAGTAGAAAGGAACTAAGAAGAAGTAAGTCGGTTGGAAGGGAAAACCTACATAGCAGAGATTTCAAATGGGATGGGGAGTCACTAAGGCAGAGAATGGACAGGCAAAAAGCATTCCAAGGGGCTGTGGCTAGTGGAGAAAGTAGAGATAAGGCCCGTGTGGTAGGTTGAGGCACTTTTTGGAGGGCATGGAAAACAAGGCTCCTGATTCTCACTTACACTAAGGTTTCTTTTACACTATTCTGGCAGTGTAAAAGGCACTAAATGGGAGTAAACTTTTCTTTTTCTTTTTCTTTTTCTTTTTAAGGCTCTTATGCAGCTAACAGAAAGTAAAGTGGCCTTAGTGTAAAGAAGGGAATAAGGTCCAGGAAGTTTGAACTGTATCCTGAAATGAGCAGGGAGGCTGGGGCAGAGCCTGAGGGAGGGGGGTGAGGTGAGGTGTTGTAAGGCAGGCAGAAGGGAAGGAACAGCGAGGCAAAGCGCTGGGAAAGATGACTGCAGTGCAGGTTATGACTGAGTTTGACAGGCACCTGAGTTTCACTCTGGAGAAAGGAGAGAGTGAGAAAGTCTGGGGAAAATGGATGAAGGTGGCAGAAGCTCAGCTAACCCTGGCCCATCATTTTGAGTCAGATTGGCCCCTTCCATTGCTGCCTCTGAAGTATTTGTAGCCAATGACCAAAGCTGGTCACAACTGGCTATGCATATCTTATGTCTCCATCTCTACGGCTGTATGAATATGACATAGTGCTGAGCCGTGTGAGAGGTCAGGAGATGCCACACTGTGTTCCTAAAGCCGGCAAAGCTTTCTGGCTGCCGCTGATGGAAAAAGCTCAGCAAGATGAATTGGCCCTGACTTGTCATACGATCATAAGCACAGAATGGTCTGGTGCACAGCAATAATGTACTATGAAAACATATTGAATCCGATAGCTTGATAGTGGACTTCTTACTGGTCATTAAACTGAAAGAGAAACTGGGGGAGGGAGAAGATGGAGGAGGGGAGGGAGAGATGGGAAAGGAAGCAGGTCAAGCCAGATGCAGAGAGGGAGGCTACAGGGCAAAAGTGAAGCAGAAGGAGGGAAGGAGGAAAAAGGAGATAGGGAGAAGAGAGGGAGAGGAAGAAATAGAGAGACCGCAGCAGGAAAGAAAAGTGGGGGGCGGGGGAAGAGAAGTGATACTCCTGAAGCTAGAAGCCCGTGTGCTCAGAGCTTCCTTCTCTAATTCCTTCCATCCCAAGGGTGATCCAAATCCCCTGGTAGTGAAGGGAAGACTAATAATTTCAATGGGAGATGGAGCAGGACTCTAGTGTATAGTATCTGGGATGTGCTTTTGATTTTTTTTTTTTAAATTTACCACACGCTCCTTCTGCATTAGTGTCCTCTACGGCTTTGATATTTATCAGAGGAGCCAAGGTTTCCCAAAGGGATGAGGGGTTTAGGAGCCAGCTTGAGGCATAATGAATCAGCCCTCTGTAAAGGTGTCTCAGATTGGCCTCCCCCAGTCACTAGTCACTCTTGGCCAGCTTCCTTTGTTCTTCTTAAAGCAACGATAGTAATGATTCAGAGACGCACTTTACAAGAGATCAGAGTGAAGTGGAACATGGACAAGGGAAGGGAAGGCTGTCGCAGACCAGGGCAGGCAATTTTAAAATAGGGTACAGACGGAGCTGCAGTGTAAACATCCTGGCTTGGGCTGTAGCCTGAGCTCTGGGACCCTCCCACCTCACAAGGCCCCAGAACCCTGACTCCTGCCCAAGCCTGGAAGTCTATGCTGCAGTTCAACAGACCCTTACCCTGAGTGAGCCCGAGTTAGTTGGCATGGGTTGGCTGCATTGTCTAACTGCGGTGTAGACATACCCCTTACGTGCGTAAGTCCCAGTGACATTCAGTAGGATGTAGATTCCTACGTCACTTGGGAACTCTTCAGTATTTTGCCTCTTCTTCAATCTTGTCCCCTTAGTTCTATCTGCAGCATCCCATGGTTCTGCCCTGGCCTGTCTGATAGACTTTACCCCTCTGTATTTCCCTTCCCACTTCCACTGCTGTGCTGTGCTTCTCCTTTACAGTGCCTTCCGTCTGTAACAACTTTCCTTTGTGTCTCTGACACACACTAGGTAAGGACAATTCATGCAGGCTGAGATTCAGCAGTCCATCCAAGCACTTAAGCATGTGCTTATCTTAGAATCGTAAATATACCTTGACCACCCCCTGCCAAGTGTTTGTCTAACCTCAAAACCTCTTGTGACTGAGATTCCACAACCTGGAAGCACCTGGCTAAGTCCCATTGAAGTCAATGCTAAAAGTTAAATGTGTGTTAAATGTGTGCTTACATGCTTTTCTGAATTGGGGTCATAGGCAGCAGCCTTAGTGCAGAGACTTTTCCTTTGCCTGCTGTCATTGAAGGGGGCATAGCCAAATAGCCTGCTCCCCGCACCCCCCAAAGGCCGTTTCCAGGGGTTGGTTGTGTGTGTGTTTAGACCAGACATGCTGGGGGAGAGGCTGCCGACCAACTGGTTTCACCAAAAGTTCATGAGCGGATCCATCCTTCGTCTCTTCTTAGTTCATGTGCCCTTTTTTGGTTCACAATACTGTGTGTGTGTGTGTGTGTGTGTGTGTGTGTGTGTGTGTGTGTGTGTGTGTGTGTGTGTGTGTTGGGGGGAGGGGGCAACAGTGTGATTGTTCCTATTTTAAAAAATTACAACAACTTTCCAGTCCATATTATATTCTGTGAAACTCTTTTGCTTTTTATTTCACAAGATATATATTTTGTGTGCAAATAACTTGGCAGTGGCCCTTTATGTGACTTTTTTCTACTGTAGCCCTTGGGATTTCAGTACTGTGGTGAATGATGACAGCTGGTTTGCCAAGTGACTAGAGAAAATAATGCTACCTGAAGTTTGACTTCTCTGTATTCCCCCTCAGGGGCATTGTGCAAGGAATGAAGTAGTACTAGGTACAGAGTGGGAAAGATTCAGTGACTTGAGATGTTCCTTCCAATCTCTAGCTTTTTTAATAAGGACATTTATTTTTTCATAAACTTACAACAATCAACCAATGCACAGTGTAGCATATAGGACTAACCTTCCTCTGTGTGTGTGTGTGTGTGTGTGTGTGTGTGTGTGTGTGTGTATTTTTATATATATAAATAATAAAGCAAGTGGATTATAATATATATTATCTTTTCCTGTGTTTTTCTTATTTCCTTATGGTTTTGATTATTTGTTTTATTGTAATAGTCTATAATAGGTTTATATTTTAAAAGTTTAGCTATAATACAAGGGACTTATAAGCCACATCCTGTATGAGAAGCTAAAGCGTAAGGTCCACATGTGATGTGTAAAAGCAGATTGGCTTAGGGACTTTCCTAAGTTCATACCCTTTTAAACATAACAGGTATACCACAACTTGGAAAATCCCGAAATAACCGATTAGGACAGAAATAACAAATGTGATATGTTTGGGGCCATGGTAACAAACTGATGTGTACCATAATAAGCTGAGATCAATGATATACTAACCTATAGAAAAACTCTCCAAAGACTCTCTAACATTAATAAGGTGATGAAATACAAATAAGGAAAAGGGAAAAAAATCCCCTACTGAATGTGCAACAAACATAACTACATCAATGTGACATTATAAAAGTGGCATTCTAGCCTAGGGGCAGTAGGAGACAGAGAGATGATGTACAGGCTGCCCCTGACTTGTGACGCCATTGGTTGTTGGAATAGTGTCGTAAGTTGGGGGCGTTGTAACTCAAGCCCGCATTTACGACAGGCATTGTGCGCCATCGTAAATGCGGGGCTGAGGGCATAAGTCGGGGGATTTCGGCCCTTCTGCACATAAATCAGGCTGTTGTAAAGCCTCTTGTAGTGCTTGAGAGGTGCCAGAATGATAGCTCCTGGTGCTGATGAGGAAGGTGATGGTGATGAGGAAGATGATGGCTATCTCTTCAGGTTGTTCTCCCAAGGATGGTATGAGTACATGGCCATGCAGATGTACATTCTGTAGCATTTATTTTATTAAGTTGGAGTGTTTGTATTAATAAATGTATTCATAAATGATATCTGCAAATATAAAAGAATTCCTAGAGTGTGAGTGTTGCAACTGTCCACATCAAGGTTCCTAATTATATAATAATTTGAATAATACTAAACCTGATCTAAGTTCAAGAACCTGTCAATCCTCAAAGTGATAACTAGGGATTCTTAAGAGCAGAATAGGCAAAGACTGCATAAAAAATCTCACTTAATGCAGGAAAACAACAGTGGATAGAAAATTCAAAGAGAAACACTTGTTCTGAGATATTCAAAGCCACCTAAGGGATTTAGATGCACATGTTCCCATTGCTATTACTTGAAATAGTGTGTCTAACTCCCTTAGATGGCTTTGAAAATTAACCAGATTGAAAGTTAATCTGAAAATTTGTGTCTTTAGTTAGGGCTAAAACCAGAATATATATATATATATATATATATATATATATATATATATATATATATAAAAGAAGATGAGTTTCTTCATATATATAGTCTTCAGCTGACACTTTATTGATCTGTGTGGAATGAAAATGTAAAGACTGAGGCCTGGAGTCTATGCAGAAATTGCACCAATTTAATTAAAGGTGAAATTATGTGTGCTGACACTCTTAAATTGCATTCAGCTTGGCTTACCTTGTTTTTGCTCATCATTAAGCTAAATTGACATAACTCAAGGTTGAACCTGTCATGCCCACACATGCACACAATTGGCTCAGATTACTTAGCCCTAAATCTGATTTCCATTCTTCAGACTGGTGGAGAATGAGGATCTGACACCCGTGGTTTGGGAGAGTCAAGAACCAATGCATGAAAACCCATCTCCATCTTATGAGCTCTGAAAACCTTGTTTCAAATGTCATATATGTGGAGTGACAGCTGCTGTAACTGAGCCCTCCAGGTGGGCAGGAGCATTCAGTCTCTTTGGCAATGAGGAGCTGTCACCTAGCTGCAAACCTGTCCAGCAGGGTACATCCTCTGACTCCAGTCTGGCTCTGCAGGTCAGAACTGAAGAGTAGATGGGCTGTGCCAAGCCCCTGCGTCTTGGCACTTACATGTTGGCACTAGCCAATTCCATATAGACCTGCTGCCTCACTTAATGGCATATGTGCGTGTTAAGCTCACTCCAGCAGCTCAGCTTACACGTGCCAGCACATAGAAATAAGTCCCGGATACCCCACCCTCAATGGTTTGGCTCTTAACCTTGACTGTCTCTGGTTTATCCTGCTAAGGGGCTAAAGGAAAGATTAAAAGAACTAAGGAGGTGATCTGATTAACCATCTTCAAATATTGTAAGGATGGAAACAGCCAGAGGTGGGAGGAGGAATTATTTGGGCTGTACTACAGGGGTAAAATTAAAGTAACTGGATAACACTGAGCAAAGGCTGAATAATAGGAAACGTTTCCAAAGTGTGAGCTCAGATAAAGTTGTGGAACTGTATCCAGATGGTGGAAACCTCATTGCTTGAGTCATTCCAAACCGTACTGCTTGCTGAAGAATTCTATAGAGAACAATTCTGAAAGTGCCAGGAAGAGGCCTAAGATAATTAAATAGAGAATTTTTCATTTCTAATTGTGATGAAGTACACATCACTCTCCAGAACCATGGATGCTGTAGCCAGACCTGATAGCATCCATGTACCTATGCACAAAACAGATATGAAGGAGAGGAGAGGTAGATCTGGCTCTGTTCAGTGGTCTGCTGTCAACATGAGACTGTGTGAGAGAGACAAGTCCCCACATGGGATTCCCAAGGAAGATCTCAGCAGGGCATGAAAGCTCTTGGCACTCTCCCCATCTCCACCCAACACATCTGTACAAAGGTCATAGGCAATATGGCCTTCAAAGATGGGGAAGAAGGGTACACTGTTTACTACAGATGCTCTGGAACGCCTCGGATTATGAGGATATTTGGATCTGGATCCAACCCTTTATTGCTCAAGGCTTCTGTAACTTAATAGGGAAGGAAATGGCTGAAAGAAACGGATTAATATAATAGAATAAAAGTGACTATAGGGCTCAAATCAAAGATAATTTTAGTGCAAAGACTCCAGTTGATCTCAGTGAGCTTTGGATCAGGTCTCTGGTACATTCCAAAATAAAAGAGAAAATACTCAAGTAAAAACAAATTAGTAAGCTAAAGAGAAAGCCAGACTTGGGGGAGAGATATGGAGCAGGGAAATGAAAAAAAGTTGAATGTTAGAAAAATTAATTGGTGGAAAGAAGACCGGGAAAGAAAGTGATGGAGAGGCAGAGAAGAACAAAGCTCATATTGCAGAGAGAAGTTTGTGTAACATGGTCAGAATATAACTGGGTTTCAAACATGGTTAAAATAATCTAAATTGCAGCAATTTTCTCCCCTAAGACCTTCCAGAGTGAATTATTTTCATTCCTGTCCTGAATGATTCTTGCACAAATCACAGGGCGGCAGGTTTGTTTATTCAGCCTCAGATATCAATAGCCTCTGGGCTCTCACTTTCTGAATGTGTTAATATTATTCTTTATCTTTATTAATTTCATTTATGAACATCCAAAGTGTACAAACAAATAACAAACGTCTGGGGCGTGCTCCGAATAGCTTATCATCTAAATGAAACATAGTGTTCTGTGGGCTCAGGACTGTCTCTCATCTTTACTCAGAATGTGCTCAGCACTATAGGGTCCTGAATTGTGATCGAGGCCACTGGGCACTACTGTGAGAAAAATAATTAATAACAACAACTACAGAAGGGATGACAGTTAACAAAGGGTCTGGGGCACGGCTTGTGGAGGACAAGGGCTTGAATAGTAGCCGCTGCTGCAGTAGCAGTAGTGATGGCTAGGAGCCCTGGGCCCTTTCGAATTACTGGGCCCTGGAGCAGTTGCCCCCTTTGTTTCCCACCCCCACCCCCGTCGACAGTCCTGTCTAGACTTTCGCCTGGATCAACGCTCTGAGGTCGGTTCACCAGTGGTTGATTTAGCAGGTCTAGTGAAGACCTACCAAATTGACTGCAGATCACTCTCCCGTCAGTCCTATTACTCTACCCGGGACGAGCAGAGTAAGGAAATCAACAGGAGAGATTCTCCCATCAATCCCTGTGGCACAGACCCTGCGGTAACTCGACTTGAGATGTGTCGACCCCAGGGATGATATTCACATAACTGGAGTTGTATACCTTTGGTCAACTTTCTGCTGCAGTGTAGCTATAGTCACAGTTCCTAACTGCTAGGCACCTAGAAAATCACTGGACTAACACTGTGCTCCACAAAGCTGGGTTAGGAGCTC
Organism: Pelodiscus sinensis; assembly: GCF_049634645.1. Classification (NCBI taxonomy): domain Eukaryota; kingdom Metazoa; phylum Chordata; order Testudines; family Trionychidae; genus Pelodiscus; species Pelodiscus sinensis. The sequence goes on along the minus strand of NC_134711.1, from coordinate 86,896,632 downwards.
AGGCTCCCTATGCAATGAATGGGGAAAGGAAACACCTACAAATGCCATCTACAAAATCAGCATGTTAAGTAGAGAGCCATCTTAATTAGCCAAAGGGCGATGCAGGTGAGAGGGGGTATGCCCTCTCCCCATCTGAGAGACGTGCCTACATCTGGGCTAGCAACCCATTGCTGAGAACACTTCTCCTGGAATCTGGCAGCTTAGGGGGCCAATGGCTTTTCTTGCAAGAATGAGTTAGGTACCTGCTTTGCTATGTGCAAAATACTTGGAGGAAGTGGTGTTGCCCACCTAATACCACTTCATACTTAAAGCTCTTACCTGCAATGTAGGAAACCCAGAATCAACCCCACTTTCTGCCAGAAGGAAAGAAAGCATTTGAGCAGGGGTCTTCCTACTGTAACCCTGCTAATTCAGCCCTGAGCCAAGTATGGTTGGCTATTCCAGAACTGGACGTTTTTGTCCTGCTAATCCTGACGTACACCTCCTGCTACTCCAGGTGTGGGCCTCTGAGTAGTTTTCAGGGTATTCTGGGATGAGAGTTGCTTTGGAATCCCCTGCCTCCAGCATAGGAGAGTCTTGTCTGTGCCTAGCTGGGCACAAGCTCTCTGACACCATCAGCTTTCCAGCCATCCAACCACTCTCCTCTAGGGCAGGCTATGTCAGCCCTTAGTGTGCCTTGCACATTAACAACAGGTGCACCCCCGTCCACCAAGTGTGCCCCTATAATGTCCAGGTTTTGTCACTGGCTGCTCATGACATTTCAGGTGTACTGTCCTGTCCCCAAACAAACAATATACAGTGTAAGAACACAGGAGTTCCTTTACCAAAACAGCCCAGGGGCTTGTCTAGTATGGTATCTTACCTTTTACCCTTCTTGAACAGATTAATATCCTATCAAATCCAGCATCCTGTCCTTGGTTACAGGTAATGTCGGATACTTCAGAGGAGAGTGTGAATACCTATCGGCTGTGCCTACATTGGTGCGATCTTGCGCCAAAGTGGCCGCTTTTGCGTAAAAACATGCCGCCTGTGTACACTGGCGGGGAATTATTGCGCAAGAACACTGACGTTCTAATGTGTGAAATCAGTGCTTCTTGTGCAAGAACTATGATGCTCCCGCTCAGAAATAAGCCCTCTTGCGCAACTGTTCTTGCTCAAGAGGCCAGTGTAGACAGGCAACGTGAATTTCTTGCGCAAGAAAGCCCGATGGCTAAAATGGCCATCGGAGCTTTCTTGCGCAAGAGAGCCTCTACACTGGCACAGATGCTTTTGTGCAAAAGCACATCTCTTGCACAAAGGCACATGCCAATGTAAATGCACTCTTGCACAAATACTTTAACGCAAGAACTCTTGCGTTAAAGAGTATTTGCACAAGATCATGCCAATGTAGACGTAGCCAGGATACATTGAATTGTACTGTACAATACCAACAGTGGGGTGAATTTCTTCCTGAACCCACTGATGGGTTGTGCATTCATTATCTATCATTGTACAGAGTAAGTTAAGTGTGTATTAGTTAATGTTGTATTCAGGGTTATTAAAGGGTTAATAATAGAGTTAAGTTTATGGTTAGCATTGTACTCAGGATGATGACTATAGCTAGTGTTGTGGTAGGACACTGGGTTATAGTTAGCATCGAAATCAGGTTTATGAGTCGGGATGGGTCATGGCTAGATTTGATTTAGAAGTGATTTTAGCAGTGGGGTTAGGATTATGGTTAGTGTTATCATGGGACTCTGAACCCTGCTACCTGGGACTGTGACCTCATCCCATCTCACAGGCTGAGCAGGACAGAGTCTAGAAGTGAGTCCTATGAGGGAGATCCATGGTGCTGTAGGAGGTGAGGATAGTTTAACAGGTGATGCTCTTCTTCTTGAGTCAGCAATTAACTAATTTCTCAGCAAGGTTCCCCCTTAGCTTATACCTTGATAGCAAGCACAGTGCACCCAGCTGGGCATGCAGCACACAGGTGGCTTCAAGCATCAGAAAGCAACTTCCTCTGAGGTCTCCAAGGTTTTTCCTCTTGTATCTCTGTCTGGCTGAGGCAAAGGGATGCTGGGCTCTCCTTCCTGCTGTTGCCTCTGGCTTGGGTGGGTGGGACTTATTGGGATTCTCCCTCTGTCTTTTGCTGACTCAACAGCCCACATAGCTATGGGGAAATGATCTGGGCTGTATAGCTCCCCACACATCACCAACAAGAATGGCTAATGAAATTCCAGTTAGAAGGCCTCATTCTGCCCTCAGTTCCATCAGGGTAACGGTTTTCCCATCTACAGGATTAGCTAGTTTATCTTGTGTACTGGTCTAATGACATTCTGTTCATATTTACACCTGTTAGATTAAGGATAAGCTGTATGTGTACTTGATGTGTTTAGAAATATTGTATAGAAGTATCTGCAGTCACTGAGCTGTCCTTTGTCCACACCACCATATAAATTTCCATTAATACTTGTCTCAGGTGTAACCTGTATACAAATAGAGTGTCAAGCAAAGATCCCATGGCATTTTTAAGTATATTAGCCCTTGTGTTCTGGCCGAGTTCCAACCTGAGTAGTAACTTTCTGCCTACCTAAATTCCCTTTGCAGTTTCAAATGAAGCTTCCTCTCCCTTCCTCTCCTCTTCCTCATCCCTTCCTCTCCTAAAAACTGTTGTGTAACATTTCTCTGCCATGCCAAATAACTAACACATTTCAAGGAAAAGCGGTGTTTGCATTTTAATGGTGGGTGAAGTCACATTATATATAGGCTGTAAAACCATTTTAGCCCATAGCACTCTGGTATATTCTCTCTGTCTCTGTCTCAATCAGATAAATGTAATATGGCAGTGTGGTAAGGTATGAAAGATTTTACTGGCCAAGCTTGAGTTTGGGATGGCCATGTTATTCAGTAGTGGCAAAACCCACAAGAGGATTATGTTTGCCACCCTAAAGAAGGGCCAAACTCCCTCATACAGTATCCATTGTGTATCCTGTATATACTACATAATTACAAAAACACTGTTTTAAAGAACTTTTGTACAATATACTGATGATATTTTGTATTAACCTCTATCTGCAAAGAAAGACTCCTTGAATATTAAACCAGGTTGTATTATTAATTGTGAATACATTTATTTAACCACTGTAGCCTTTTTATGTGAGTGAGCCTACCCTAATTTCTGCACAGATATTTGTTGTTTGCACATATTAATAGTTTATATGAACAACATTCAGCCAAAGGGGGCGGGGAGCTAGAGGAGATCTGTGAACTGCTCTCTTTGGTTCTGCTGCTTATTTGGATGATTGAAACATTACTTTATTTTTGTTTAAAAACTATGGACATAGAAAACTCTTGGGCTATGTCTACACTTGCGGCTTCTTGCGTGAGTAATATGCAAATGAGGCTAAGTGTGGAATATCGCCGAGCCTCATTTGAATACCTAATGAGCCACCATTTTTTTCAGAAGATGCTCTTGCGCAAGAAAAACCCTCTTGCGCAATGCTGTTACACCTATTACTTTTCAGGAAGAACGGCATTACGCAAGAGGGTTTTTCTTGCGCAAGAAGGGGCTGTGTAGATGCTCCTTCTTGCGCAAGAGCTTCTTCTGAAAAAAATGGTGGCTCATTAGGTATGCAAATGAGGCTCGGCGATGTTCCACGTTTAGCCTCATTTGTATATTACCTGCGCAAGAAGCCGTGAGTGTAAACATAGCCTTGTTCTTTCACACATACCCTTTTCATATGTGACTAGCGGTATTAGCATGAGTAGCAACCATTACCTGAACCTTGGTGTGAACAAAAGCTGTTCATGCAAGAGGTAGATAATAAAGGTTACAAACACAGGCAAATGAAACACAGTGCACTTAAAAAGCTGCAGTGGCACAGCTGTTGCACTTAGGTGAGCACACTACTTATGCCAGCTGGAGGATTTCTCCTGTTGGCATAGGTAATCTACCTCCACTAGAGAAGTAGCTAGGTTAATGGGAAAAGTCTCCTTTTGATCATAATGTTGTCTACTCTGCTGGTTAGGTTAGTTTAACTGTGTTGTTTGGGGTGTGAATTTTTCACACCCCGAGCACCATAGTTTTATCAACCTAATTTTCTAGTGTAGTCTACAACTTAAAATCTGAGTGAATGTTTACGAACACTCTTTGTAGTCACTGACCCACAAAGCTTAGCACCACAAACCCAACTATGCAGGCCTGCCAGGGGGTGGACATGGGGAAAACTTTGATACTCTATCTGATTATGATTATTGAAAATTTCTTAGTTTCTCTACTAGGAGAAGAAGTTAATGACTTATCCCACTAAAGGACCAGGGATTCCTGGCTTCCTTATCCATTTTAAGGCTTGCTAATTTGTGAGATATCAGTCTTAAAACATCTCAGGAGTAACCTGTAAATTGCTGTGTTTCTTTTTGCCCATCTGATCCAGGAAGACATTAAAAATTCCATGGTTTAGACGGGAAGAAAAACTGATGTAACTGTGGTGTGTTGGCCAGCATTTTCTCCTTAAAAAAAGTGTAAGGTTGAGTACAAATGCAAAACAGCTGCCACATCTATCTGCCTAGCTCCTCCATTGCTAGTCTCTATTTCAGTGCTTTGTAAAGCATTGCAAAATAATCAGTATGAAAAGGGTGCTCTGTAAAATTAAATTCTATTCACTGGGTATCACAACTAGCCATTGCATAAGCAAGTGGATTATAATGGGTGACAATAAGTAGAGAAATCACAGGAGATGCATTTTAAAGAGAACAAATATAACATTAAGGCGAGCTAGTGAGAGAGAATAGAGTGCATTAAAGTTAATAAAGCATCTCAGTAGTGGGGACCACATTTCACTGTGAAGGAATCTAATTTAGCAACTTGTAATTGGAGGATAACAGTCCTGCTGGAATGAAGTGAGCTGTTCATTTTGCTGAACTCTTGAAGCCTCTTGGTCCTCCTTGTGAGCTTGTTCTCAGAAGGAAAATCCAGCAGAAAGGCTGGAATCAATTGACGTTTCACACCCACAGCCTTTTCAGCCGCTAAGTGGATTTGATTCCTTCTGTGAATATTTATTATCTGTTTATTAATTCAGTAATATGAATGCAGCATGTGCACTCTCTTCCTGCCCTAGGCAAGAGAGACTGGAACCTGAACTGAGGTCTCCTGTATATCAGAGAAAAAACTAGACTTCAGATGATCATGCAAGCAATACTGTCCTGTTAGCCACTGGCTCTGTTTAGGACAACCGAAAATATAAAAGAAGGCTGGTTGTATATTCCCAAAACTCCTGCCAGTCTCATTACAGCTGTAATGAATATCTAGCTGTGAAACTGGTGAGTGGAGGATATTTTGATAGAGGTACATAAAACAATAAAGGTATAGACAAGTTCAGCTAGATCCTCCTATTTACTGTCTCCCACAATACCAGGGCAAAAGAGCAATTGGTGCAGTTTAATAGAAATCCTAGCATGTGCCATGTTTATTTAACCATTGCAAAATGGAATAGTTTAATGAGATCGATAGGTTTGAAGAACACTCTCCTAACCAAAAATAGATACAATGGCGTGAAAAGGTGATGTGATTGTTAGTTCCAAGTGTGGGACGGTGAACTCTTGTGTTCTAATTCTGGCTACTCCTGACTTCCTCTGTGGCCAGAGCCTAATCCAGGGCTAACCTCTCTGTGGTGGTTTGCAGATCTGTAAAGTGAAGATAATACGACTTACCTCACAATGTTCCTGGGAGGATTAATTAGTTACGGTTTGTAAAGTGCTAAATAAATGCTAAGGATTATAAGAAGGAGATTGGATAAAGTCAACTATACTGTAGAGAACAGTCCTGCATCGGAGTGGACTGAGGACCTAATAGGTCTCTTCCATTTGTAACTTCCATGATTTTTTTAAATAGACTTTGCAGGCTATGAATCTGCACCATCTGCAGATACACTAGCTAGGAATCAAATATTCTGAGATCTATTTATTATTGTGGTTCAGAGCAAAAAGGGTCACCCTCTGGAGTAGGAAGGAAAAATGTCCCCAAACTATAATCGTAATTGGCCATGTGCACTGTCCACATTTGGCCTCCTTCCCCACCTTTTTTTAAAGTGTATTTAGGATTGATAAAAGGGCCCAAATGACAGTCCTATAGACTGTGCTCACACTGCCCTGCCCATATACATCAGCCTTGACCTGGAAGGATTATACTGGGAGCTGAGAGGGAGATCTGCATCCACAACCTAAGTAGGATTTTGACTTTTTGCTTATAGTGAATAAACATGGGAACACACACAGACCGCGGACTGATTATCTGCAACTCATGTTGCATAGACAACTGGACATCACTTAGAGGACAACTTTCAATCACTGTTGACTTGGGGCTGAGATGAAATGCAGTTTTAGAGATAATGTGCTTTGTATCTTCTAGCCAGTCCCTCCAACCCCTACTCCCCCACTCTTAATTGGTAAGTAAGGGCTGCTGTCCGATGGCCTGATTCAAAACCAGCTGATGTTAATGGTGAGACTCCTGTTGATCAGGTTTTGAATCAGGCTCTGGTGGTGCATAATGGACAAGATGGACCAATGGTCTGCTCCAGGAGGTGGTCTAAAGCAGTGGCTGTCAACTCTTCTAGCTGGCTGCACCCCTTTCAGGAGTCTGATTTATCTTGTGTACCCCCACATTTCACTTCATTTAAAAACTAATTTCTTACAAAATAAGAAAAATACACATGTATCACAGCCACACTGTTACTGAAAATTGCTCACTTTCTCATTTTGATCTTATAATTCCCGTCTATAGTTTAGACAGCAGTATAAACAAGTCATTGTCCGTGTGAAATTTTAGTTTTTACGGACTTTGCTAGTGCTTTTTATATAGCCTGTTGTAAAATTAGGGAGCTATCTAGATGAGTTGATGTCCTTCATGGAAGACCTCTGTGTATCCCCCAGGAGTATGCATGCTTCTTGTTGAGATCTGGTCTGATGGACTAGATGGATCAATGATCTACATTAGAGTGCTATACTGATTTCTCATTTACTCTCTTCCATTTCTCTCTCTTTTTCTTCTCAGGGAGTGTAAGAGCTGAAGATGAGGCCGAGGGCAGAGTGCTATTCTCCAAAGTTTTGGCTGGTGCTGGCAGTTCTAGCAACGACGGGTGGTGGGGCCCGTGCCCAGAAGAGCCACCCAAGTATTGGCGTTGCTGTCATCCTGGTGGGGACCTCAGACGAAGTGGCCATCAAGGATGCCCACGAGAAAGATGACTTCCACCACCTCTCAGTGGTGCCCCGAGTGGAACTGGTGGCCATGAATGAGACCGACCCCAAGAGCATCATTACCCGCATTTGTGACCTCATGTCAGACCGGAAGGTTCAAGGTGTGGTGTTTGCTGATGACACAGACCAGGAAGCCATTGCTCAGATCCTGGACTTCATTTCTGCCCAGACTCTCACACCCATCCTCGGCATCCACGGAGGCTCCTCCATGATCATGGCGGACAAGGTAGAACTTGGCTTTCATCCATTACAGATCACGAATATGAGGTTTAGTACCCTGAGAAATAACCTCTCCAGGGGGTCCGCAGATAACATCTCATTTGGCCAAAAGATTATGGTCTTGAGGAGATTTTAAAAAGCAACGTGTGTATAGTGTAGCTGAATGAGAGCTGCAGGAAAGATGCTAAATGTAGAATTATATGAGAAAGACAAGCTGGGGTAGGTAACTTTTGTTAACTGGGTCAATTTCTGTTGGTAAAAGAGACAAGCTCTTGAGCTGCATAGAGCTCTTCTTCAGGTCATTTTTTCAGGAATTGCAGGAAGCATCCAAATGCCAAGGAAAGAAGGGAACTTCTAAAAGGCACCTGCAGAGTATTTAAACATTTTATTCTTCTTTATGATGTATATAAAGAACCCCTGACCATTGTGTTTTTTTAATTTTTGCCTTCACTGGCTTAACTGAAGAATTACTTGAGGGCCTCAGAGACGTTTACTATGAATTCTCACATTTTTAATGGAAAGAGTACACGTGGAAACTTGAATAAGTTTCCTCTCTCCAAAGTGGTCATTAGTTATTGGAATTAAATAGGTGTTAACCAAAGTATCAAAACATAAAACCAACTCCTCTCCCCCTACAAAAACCCCTCCCCAACACCAAAATAATCCAACCAGTTTTAAGATGTCTGGCTAACAACCCCTTCTAATATCTTCTATTGCACTGTCATAATTTCACTAATCTTCAGTCACCATCATACACCAGTGCAGACAAGACCTGATTTTCTAATGTGAAACACAGCAGGCCTGATTCTCTTTGAACTGTATGGCAGGTCTCATACTTGTGTCTGCAAAGCTGGTAGGCACTGGACATCTTCATGCTGCCTCCTCCCCATAACCCACTAGGGACACAGACCAGGGGAAATCCCTCCTTATGGGGTCTGACAGAAAGCTTCCTAATGGCTCCTGATTGACTTCCCACCCCATATAAACCTAGGAGGTTAGGAATTATCCAGGCAACAGTGCGGGTGGCCTTTAGCTTCCACAGCCATTTCTGCTTTTGAACTCCTGGTTTTAACCTTGCCTTGATTTGGCTCTTGCCTTCTGACCTGAATCCTGACTTTAATCCTATCTTGGGCCCTAATCCTTGGCATCGACCCCAACCTGGAACATGACTACAAACTCTTCCACTGTTCTCACTCTCAGGTTCAATTCTGTTCTGCCCAGATTATTTTGCTCCATGGAGAATTTTCCCAGCTTGGGAGATCTTCAAATGGTATAGAGTCAGTGTTACTGCACCTACATCTTGGTGCAGGAACGAATCTGGCCCAATGACTCTTTTTTTGACAAAACCTTTTGGGCTTTCTTTTATACATCACAAAGCAAACAAGCCATTTTATTCCTTTGCAGGTCACCTTTCAGGGGAACTGAGAGAGATAACTAGACATAATTGGATGTAATTGAGCAGGGGGATACTTAAGATGGAAAGTAAGGAAACATTTCCTTGGAATGAATTCTATTAGACTGCAGAATTTGAGAGGGCTGGATTTTTTGTTATGAATAATTTTCCACTTTTTTCATTTTGGGGACTAACTTAATCACAAATGTGTCTCAGTCTTCGATCAGTTTTAGGAATGGACAATTGATATTCAGCAAGTATCTGATTCAATAAAAATAATCACTGAGTAAATGACTCTCAAAGGATTCTCCCTTCTGCTTTTTGCCCACTTCTATGTACTAGTAGTCCCAAGCCTTTTCCATATGAGAGGAGAATCAGGCAACAACTCTATGGCTTTCATTGTCCACTGCCTTGCATCTCATGTAGTCACTTACACCTGTGCACTATGGGTGTAAAACATTAACAGAACAGAAGGGTGGCATTATACAGCTTCTTTGCATAAGTACGAATGACATCACGAGGCCTAAAGCATAGAAAGATTGTGAGTTTAAACTTGAAGGGGCAAATTCCAATTTCAGATTATACCATATAAATCCAGAGCAATTCCATTGATTGTGATGTAATGAGATCAGATTTACACTGGTGTAACAGAATTTAGCCTACTGAGTTGTCTGAAGAGTTTTTATCCTTCCACAGGACTTTCCTTGGCAGAGTAACATAGTCCTATTACTGCATGTTGCCCATTGACTTCTATTGGAAATTCTAATAGGACCAAGAGGGAGCATGAAGATAGGGCCCTGTGAATGTAAAACTCCCTTTTACCTTCCCTTTTGCAGCTTTGTGAACAGGGTAAGCTCAGGCAGGTCAAATAAAGATATTCCAGTTTTAGAAAAATTGCATAAACATTTTCTTTACACATCATTTAAAATGGCTGACCATTAAAGCTTCTGACATCTCACATGGGTGCCAGATAATTGTTTGGCAAATTGAACAACTTTTAATAATAATATCACTTTTGACAAGAGTCCGTTTTGGCTGAACAGTTGTTCAGTATTTCACAGCTTCAGATCCTTATTTCAGCTCCATAATATTGCACTGAGTTACAGATCTATCTATGGAGTGCTACGGATCAAAACCTATGGAGCTGCACAAAACAAAGTTGTGCAATTCCTTAGTCTGACAGGCAAGAGTCTGTTTCTTTAAAAAAGCCCTCGGTCAGATCTTGCCCTGTTGCTTGCCATGCCTGCGAACTTTTGACTTACTTCAGGGGGAGTTTTATGGATGTACCTGAGACTAGATGACTTGTGCCTCTCTATGGGGTGGGGGGAAGCTAAATGGGAGGACATGCAACCTCCCTACATGCCTCCTTCCCATCCCACTTCCAGCCTGGGGCCCTGCTCTCTCGCCACCTCACGTTTCTAGTGGGAGAAGAGGGGCTCTGCTCTCCTTCTGCACCAGCTCGCCCCCGCCATGGCATGTTTGGCTGCTCTCCCTGGCAGAAAGACCCAGATGGGGAATGGGACAGAGCCACCCCAGACTGCTGCTCCGTGTGGAGCAGAAGCTGCTTAGGTGTGGCCTGGCAGGGGACAAGTGGCGGTAGCAGCCCACTTCCTGCCTGGGCTCAGCTTCTGGGGACAGGGACTGAGCACTCTGGGAGAGGGGAGGAGAGAGAGGGCTGTGGCTCGCTGGACCACCACTGTTCCTGGAAGCTGAGCCTGTGTCGTGGGCAGCCCCCCTACTGTCACAGCCAGGCGCTGTCCCAGGCAGTTGCTGTGCTGCGCCGGGCAATGTCCAGGTGAGGCCAGAAGAGGCTCTGGCCCCACCCTTTCTGCTTCCTGCTAGGGCTGACAGCTGGGGAGGCACTTGAACCTGCATCTGTCCCCCGCCCTCCCTGGTGTGTTCCTTTTTGGAGAGCAAGCTTGTGTCCAAGTGTAAAAGCCTTTTTAGTGCAACATAAATTGGAAAACTTGGACTCCAAAAGGTAGGAAATTAAAAAAAAAAAAAACTTTCCAAACATAAGAATGACTCTGCTACTGTGCATAGCTATACCTTTATCTATTACTAGGTAGACTGATTGATATATATCAATATCAATAATAAACACTAAATGTAGCATGGCAGATTCAGTTATGCTATTAGAACATGGGTTCCCAAACTGGAGGGTGTAGCCCCCGGGGGGGGGGTGAAGAAATTCCAGGGGGGGCACGAGGTAACCCAGCCTCCCCCTCCTCCCCCATCAAGTTTGCTGCCCTGCTCAGTTCCTTTTTTTTTTCTCAACAAGTTTTGCTGCTTTTTTTTTGGCGGGGGAGGAGTGAGGGTTTTTTCAAAAATCAAGAAGGGGGGTGTGATGCTGAAAAGTTTGGGAACCACTGTATTAGAACCTTAAGTATTGCCTGACTACTTTTGTTCAAATTCACATAATTAATATTGCATTAATTTAGAAGTTGTATGTAATATTTATCTTATTGGGTTTCTCTGAATTTTGTCCATTTCGCATGAGGGATGTGTGTGTATTTCTGATATATAGTCTCTGATACACCACTTTATTGTTTGTTTCTTCCCAATGCTAACACATTTAATTTTAATATAATATTATAAATAATAAAAAGAACAAAAATAAGTTTGAAAGGAAAAAACAAACAAATCATTTCATGAACCTAACATGATTAAAGAAAAAAAAGTTTCATTAAAATATTTCAGCATTGTCAGAACTACTTTCCTTTCTCTACCCCTCCCCTCTTTAAAATGAAAATTCTGTGAAATTGACATGATTTTGTAAAATGTTTCAGTTATGCTGGAACTGTGTTCTCTGTTGGAAAATTTTTCCATCCAAGTTTTTCTGACCAGTTCTAGTAATTAACAATGAAGAACTATTTTGTTGTAATAATTGTTTTAGTTGTTTTTTTTAACAGAAGTATTAAATCAATTTCTGCTATCCTCAGCTAGATGAGAAAATTAGTTTCTTGGTTCTGGAGCAGGCAAGACCATTATTACAACCCCGAGCAGATACTTGTCGTACAAAATTTGAACTAATTGCACTCAAATTTCTCCCTGCCCCAAACTGGCCTCAAAATGAAATTGAAAACTTGGAGTGTGAAATTGACCAGTGCTGCTGCCTTAGATCCTCATGTCATTCCTCAGTAACCACGGGACACAGAGAAACAATTCTTTCCAGGGAATCTCTTATTCTGTTTGCCTTTTATTTGCTTCATTAACCACATTTAGAGAGAAGGGACTATGAGGGGAATTAAGGGAATTAAATACACACAGCCTGAAAAAATGGAGGGTATAGGAAGAAATAAGATTGTAGTATATTGTAGTATATGTCTTTTAAAGGCCTTAAGGGATTGATGTATGGGGATAGATTAAAAGAGCTAAATATGTATATTGTAGTTTGACTAAATAATGACTACAGGTGAGTATAACTAATGTGTTGTGTCTAGACATATACCAATGAAAGAGAGAGACCGTTTGTGTTGATCTAAAAGAGATGTAACTAGGAGCAATGAGAAGAAATTGAGCAAAGGGATCATTTCACAGTAGATCAAGAAAATTTTCCAAATGACGAGCTCTATTAGATGTCGAGTAGAATCCTCAGAGAAAGATGGCAACCCCATCACTTAAGCTATTTGGAGTGGATATAACTCTGGAAAATGCATCATAGGGAAAAATCGTGTCTTTAGCTAAGATGGGTGGGGAAAGAAAATGAACAAGCTGAGAGAGAAGAGCAGGCCAGAGAGACAGAAATGTGGGGAGGGTGAGTTAGAAAGGGGAGTCCCACTCCTGAACCTTACATGATTAAAGAAAAAAAGTTTCCTTAAAATACAACCTGTGAGACAATAAAAAATCCTGACATGATTCCCTCTCGGCACTGCAATGCCATGGATCTGCAAGGTCCTTATGCTAATTGGAAATATCAAGTTCCAGAATAAAGCAGGAGGGAAAAAATAAAGACCGTGTAATTGGGTGGAGACTGTAAAGGTGGGAGAGAAAAGGACAGAAGGAAGGCATTGTAAAACCAGTGATATATTCATCTCAAGGAGGCACTGTGGCCAATGCATAGGGCACAGGTCTGGGAGTGAAGAGACTTGAGTTATATTCTATAAATGACTTGCTATATTTTATTGGGTAAGTCTCTACTGCCACAAAATGGAGATAAAGCAATTTACAAAAGTATCATTGGGCTCTACAAAGTAAAAGCTCTAACTGAAATGTGTTGATTTAATGAATTTTTCTAGTTGCATCAATGAGATGCTTTACATAAAATTCACAAGAAGAAGCTGCAGTCAGTCCCTAAAAAGGGGTAGTTGAATATCTCTGGTGTGCAGGAAAGGTTATGATAGGAGGAGCTGGTCATAGAATCATAGGATTAGAAGGGGCCACAAGGGTCATGTAGTGCAATGCCCTGCCAAGATGTAGGATTTGTTGTTTCTAAGCAATCCAAAACAAATGGCTATCCAGCCTCCTTTTGAAAATCTCCCGTGAAGGAGCTTCCACAACCTCCCTAGGCAGTCATTCCATCGCTCTACTGTTCTTACAATTTGGAGGTTTTCCCCTGTGATTTAATCTCAATCTGTTTTGTTGTAGTTTGAACCCATTGCATCTTCTCCTGCCCTCTGTGGCAAGAGAACAACTCTTCTTCATCTTTTTTTATGGCAGCCTTTCAAGTATTTGAAGTTTCTTAATTTCCTCTTTTCCAAACAGGACGTACCCAGTACATTCAGTCTTTTGCTCATGTGGCTTGTATTCCCTCCCTTGGATAATCTTCGTTACTTTGCTGTGGATCCTTTCCAGTTTCTCTCCACCCTTTCTATAAATTGTTGACCAAAACTGGACACATGCCAATGTCGAGTAGTATGATATTATCCCCTCCCAGAACTTGCAAGCTATACCTCTATTAATGCAACATAAAATTGCATTTGCGTTTTTTGCAGCAGCATTGCATTGCTGACTTATGTTGAGGTTGTGATTCACTGCAAATCCCAGACCTCTTTCAGCAGTGCTGCTGGTAGGCCAGTTTTCCCCCATTCTGTGTCTGTATATTTGGTTTTTCTTCCCTAAGTGTAATACCTTACATTGTTATTTGTTGAATTTCATTTTGTTGAGTGTCTGTTCTCCCAATTTATCAACATCCCTCTGAACTTTAATTCTATCATCCAAAGTACTGGCAACCCACCTGTCTTTGTGTCATCTGCAAACTTGATCAGTGTGCTCTTTATAATTACATCCAGGTCATCAATAAAGATATTAAACAACAGTGGACTCAGAATAGATCCCCATGGAACCCCACTGGAGACCTTCTTCCAATTTGACATAATTCCATTAATAGCTACTTCTTGTGGTTATTTAATAAATTATGTGTCCATTTAATGACAGTTTTCCAAGATCACATTTCTCCAGCTCACTTATCAGAATCATAGAACATTACTGTCAAAAGCCTTCTGAAGTCCAGGTATATTATGTCTGCTGTATTCCCCTTATCTAGCAAATCAGTTACCCTGTCAAAGAAGGAAATCGAGCTGGTTTGGCATGATGTGTTCTTGGTAAATCCATGCTGGCAGCTAGTGACTACCCCTTCATCCTCCAGGTATTCGCAAATTGAATGTTTTGTATATTTAGTAGCTTCTCTGGTATCGAAGTTGGGCTGATTGGTCTGTAGTTCCCTGGCTCTTCCCTTTCCCCCCTTTAAAAGCTGGCCATTTCATTTAGCACTTTTCCAGTCTTCCAGGACTTCTCCTGGTCAACTGGTCAACACCCATCAACATTCTAGTTAGAGTGACCATGGTTGATGTAGTGTAGTGAAGCTCCTAGATCTGGCTCAGTCCTATGAATTCACAAATCTCTGGAGAGGCACCTGAATCCTTCACATGTTGATGGAGATCTTGAGAGCACGGTGTGCTGAGGTGTTTTTGGCCAAGTGGCCAGAGAACATGCAGTGCCACGGCCGGATTAAGGAAGTGGCTTTTAGGGACTGCAGCCCAGGGCCAAGGGCTACGGGGGTAACCTGCAGAAAGATCTCTGAGTCAACAAAAGGGCTGATCTTTTTGTGGAGCCCCTTTTGCCCAGGATACTGGTCTGCAGCCACTGAAGCCCCTGTGTTCCAGCCCTGCCTGGGCATGGGGGGAAGGACACAGCTCCACATGTGGAGGTTCTGCCCCTTGCTCCTCCCATTGACTGGGATTTGTGGACAAGGGGAGCTGCAGGAGATGGTTCTGCAGGTAAGCGCAAGGCAGCACACAAAGCCACCTGTTGCTTCCCCTCCCTGGGGCCTGTGCCAGGAGCTGCAACAGATAAGCACCCCAGCCCTGAGCCCCCTCCTGTACCTCAAATGCCACATCCCAGCCTCACTCCAGAGCCTGCACCCTTAGCCAGAGCCCTCACCCCTTCTCACACTCCAGCCCCAGCTTGGAGCTCTCTTCTGCACTCTGAACATCTCAGTTTTTGCCTCATCCCAGAGCCTAGGGGACCCCACAGAATGTAATAGTGCAGGGCGCCCAGAGCAGTTAATCCCTCCCCGTGCAGTGCTGCTTTTGAATATGAGTGAGTGAGAGAAGGACAGATCTCTGCAAAACTGATATTTCACACAAAGTCATGATTTGGTGCCAACAGTGCATATGGAATGCCTCTCCTTGCTCCAAGTCCACCTGTTAGAGGCTCTAGGTTTCTGACATGTACTGCCATACAGCTACAGTAGAGTTTTGATAGCTTCTGGATTTCGTTTCAGTGCTGGGATGTGTTTGCAATCATAAGCAAGACAAGGATTCCTTGCCAGAGGTGGCAAGGCCTGTTTGCTGACGTGACTGTGGTTTGCTCGGACCTTTTAAAACTCCATTTGCAGCCAAGGCAGATGAATTTGTCGGTATTGTGTCTGGTACTTGATTCCACTTGCCCTGGCAGAAGAGTCCCTGGCATTGGGATGGTATTCCTAAAAATGAAGCCCCTCTGCATCGTCCCAGTCAAGAGGGGGGCAACCAGTCCCGACACACTGTAACAACACGTCCGGGCTAAAGCTCCTGCTATTACCGATCTGAGGAGGGTGGGAATTTTCTCCTTGGGGAAGGTGCAGGCCTGATAACCCCAACTTCCTGGAGGTCCACATTTCAGGCTCATTGTGTGTCATCACATGCAATGTATTACCACTGGACAGCTCTTGTCAAAGAACTTACCTATTACGAGATTGTAATCACTGCCATGACAGAGACCCCATCGGCCACAATGTGATCCAATTGCTGTGAAAGGAGCAATCTTCTTCCACCTTACTGGTCCATACTGAAATTAAAGCATAGACAACGTGGAACCCCATCCTTCCACACTTACTCTGTGTTCGGCTCCAACATTATCATGGAAGAAACTTGTTTGTCATTATGGCTATATGCCAACAAAATGGGCATCACCTGCAGAAAAAGAGGCATTCTGCCACCAGCTAGCCACAGAAGTCCAGTAAGCTCTGCCACATGACACACAGCTAGTACACGGAAATTTCAATGCCGGGACTGTCTGTGATTGAACTGGAGGTGAGGGGCTGGCAGCATTACCTATTCAGGCTGCCATTATAAGACTCTGTTTTCAGTTGCTTATAATTTTGCCATACTGCAAGTGTTTGGGCTGAAATCTTCCTTGCTGGGGGTCTGCTTCATGCTGGCCCTTTTGAAACCTTCAGCCACCTCCAAAAACAAGACTAGACAAAAATTAAGTGTTTTGCCCAGGCCAAAAAAAAAAAAATGTTGGGGACTTTTTCTTTGAAAGCCTCTATAGCCCCTGTGCTTTGGGACATTAACTTGAAATTTGGTTGGGGTGGCTTTTGTGTCAGGAGTGTGCCTTTTTTGCCATCCTTGTGAAAATCTGCTCAAGTTTGGCCAAATTATAAGATTCTGAATAATCATTGTTTGAGATTTCTTAGATTCTTAGCAGTTAAATTTCTCAAAGATTCTGTTTGCACTGGGCATGCTCCAACCTGAGCCTGAGCAGAGGTTTCTGAAAGCTGCAGCTCTGGGCTGCTATGGCCTGTGCTGGGACTAGGCATATGAAATAAGAGTAGGGAGCCTGTCTCTCTTGTGTCTTCAATGAGCTCCCTGCTGGGTCCAGCATAAAGGGAGGAGGAACTTGCCTGATTCGAATGTGGAGGGGATAAGAACTGGTCCTGGGAAGGGGTGGGGAGTAGTTTGGGGCAAGAAGCCTGGTTGGAAGGGGTGACGGAGGAGCTAGGAGTGTGGTTACTGAGGGGAGGGGAGAAATTGGGGCTGAGAATTGGATTTTGGAGACTGGGAATGTCTGGGCAAAGAGCCAAGGCCTACAATTCTGGGAGGGAAACAAAGTGGGGAGTGAGAGGCAGGTACATGATGATTGGGAGACTGAGATCTGATGAGGAGCTGGAATGGGAATGGCAGGCAGACTAGGCCAGGCCAGGCAGGAAGATGGGGATAAGAACTGGTAAGCAAGGAGGGGAGACTGATGGAGTGCCAAAATACAGGAGGAGAACAGGGCTCTATTGGGTAAAGATGCTGGTGGTGGAGAGGATGGACACTGAATCTGGATGAGAAGTCTGGGGAAGGAGATTGGGACAGAATTGGTAGGAAAGGAGAATGTGTGCAGTGGTGGGGAGGAGAAAGCAACACACACGCACAGATCCAATGAAGAGCTGGGTATGAGAGAACTGAGACTGGCTGGGAAGGAGGCAGGATGCAATGAGACGCCTGAGGAATGGAGAGTGGGATGGGACTGGGATGAAGAACCAGGGCAGGGAAGAGATCGTATTGGGACAGGCTGGAGGGGATGGGATGAAAGGGTCATGCTTGGGGAAATGGGCAGCAGAGTCAGTGCCCACTATATAACACTGCCCACCTGGAACGTGACCCAAGATTCTTGAACCTCATTGTTCTTCTGCTGTCAGCAAATTTCTAAATAACCTACTGGCCAAGTGTTTCATCCTGCTGCAGTGCTGGTCCACACAGAGGATAGCAGCCTACTCCATCAACTCCATCACAAGCTGAAATGGCAGAGGTCTGATTGTGGAGCTAGAATTTCCCACCCTGCTGATGACCCATGTGGGGGTCACTGATGCCACGTGATGGAATTCCTGTTTGTTCAGTTTGCTTTTTTTTTTAATTAGGAAACTCCACATAACAGTGATATAGAAAGGACTTTATTTAGGTTGCAAAGTCAAGCACTCAGAAATTGGGAAATGCCAGAGGTGAGGTTGTCTCAAATAATCTTAATTTGCTCCCCTTCTGCATATGCATTATGGGACAGATTTTCCTTGCATAACGACATGCCATTTTTCCACAGGACCCCTGCTTCTTTCAGTGCAAGGAGGGAGCTGTTGTGGGGGAGAATCAGGGCTGCAGTCTTCAGTAAAGAAGGATGTTGTTTGCAGGATCCCTGCCTCATTTGTTGGATAAGTTGGAAGGTCTGTAGTAAAAGAGGTAGGGGACTGTGGAAAGAGAAAGGATGGTTTCATGGTTAACACAGGTGAATGCTGCTCTAGAAAATAGGATTGTATCCCTGCCTTTGACACAGAGCCTCTATGTGTTGCTAAACAGGTCACTAAAACCAAACTTTTCACCAGTTGTCTGATGCCTGGCTTGACAGTGTCGGGCCCATTTTTCAGAAATGCTGAGTGTTCCTAGTTCGAGGCGAAGGCAGTGGGAGCTCTGCTTGAGCATATAAAATGCTATATCGTATGCAGTACGCCGAAAGATTCTGGAGTCAGTGGTATTTGAACACTACCTAGATATTTTGACAACTGTCATACAAACCTGGCTATGCTGATACACTCCCAGCACAGTGAGAGTCACCATCCAACTTAGTGATGACATTATGGAAGCAGGTTTGGTCTGGACCAGAGTGAATGGCCCAGGTCTGATGAAGGCCATTCCCAACATCCTGAGGAGTCAACCTGGGGTACCAGAAAAGGGACAGAGGCTTAGGGGATAACAGTGGAACCCAGAAAGTGACCTGCAGGCCCCACTTCAAGACCCATCAGGGAGCAATACACAGAATGTGGAGAAAGCCCGTGGAGCCTCTGCTAGTCAACCCAATCATGTGTTTCTGCAGTGGGAAGCTGGGGCATGTCAGCTACACTTGTCCCCTTATGGAGTGGGACTTTTTACAGTGGTGGAATCATTCTGGCCAAATGCATGAAAGTTGTTGTCAGGCACTTGTAGCTCTGGTAGTACTCCAGGACTGAATGGTGACTGGACTAATAGACTCCAGGTCCTCCCATACCTTGGTCTGGGAAACCCTACCGCATCTGGAAGGGAATGGGGGAGAAAATGAGCTGGTATGTGTGACCTGTACCCATGGGACACTCATTCCTAAACCATAACCTGGAACATTTGAATATAGGGAACCAGTGAGAATACTTTGAGTTGGAATAACCCCCAGCTTGTCATGGAAAGTGAACACTGGAAAGGACTGGTAACACCCCTCCATCTACCGCTTCACCTGGAGACCCTAGATACCATTCTGGTCCTGTCATCTGACATCTTTCCAACTGCAGTGTCTGATGGGCCATCATAAGCCAGAAATAGCAATAATTAACCAGGAAGTCCTGATTGTGAACTCTTTTGGCATCTGATGAGACAGCTGGCATCTCGCCAGAGCCACTGTGGGACAACTCTCTTTCTGATGTTGACCCAATTGTACTGGTTAGTACATTGGATTTGATTTAGGAACAAGGAGTTGATATCCTTAGAAGAGGCTTATGCTTGGCTTGCAGTGGTTAATGGAAGCATTGTGTAGGAGGCTCACACTTTCCAATTTCCTCCTTTGAATGACAGAATGATTTACTTTACCACATGGAGAACTCCTAATCTGGTGAGAGAGGTCACCAGCTCCTGTTGCCTCAAAGCATTCAAAAAGAAATATTATGACTAGCATGTTTCATCCCCTCTGCTGGTCAACTGGGCACAGATGAAACACTAGAAAGAATATTAGCCAGATTCCTTTGTCCAGGGGTCTACGTGGAGGTAGCAAACTTTTATGCACCCTGCCCAGAATGCCAAAAAGTAGCACCCAGAGGATATCTGCTGGCTCCCTGGAGACAGTTCCTTCTGCCCCAAAGCCATAACCAGGATATTAATCCTGCTTTGTGTGAATAGGCTTATCTACCAAAGTCATCTCAAGTCAAGGGAGTAATTTCACCTCCATCCTAATGCAAACAGGGCAGCCTCGAGGATTCTGGACCTCCTTAAGTAGGCCTGGGAAAAGCACATTCTCAAAATATGTTCTAAGAAGTCCTGGAGATGCATGAATGTCTCAAATGAATAGGACAGTTTGTGAAGGAGAATCTCTCATGGGTTCATTGAGCCCCAGCCCAACACTATAAGAAGAGAACTTGGGAGCAGATTTTTCAGTCGGGACTGTGTGCTGTTGCTCCTTCTCAGCGTGGGCAGCAAGCTTCCAATCAAATGGCAGGGGCCCTATAAGGTTACCTAGTGAGCTGAAAATGTTTATGATGAAATTCTCTTTCAGGACAAAAAGAAGAAACACCAGGTTTTCCCCATAAGTATGTTAAAACTGGTGGGCTAAAAAGCTTCTTCATAGATCCCAGGAGTCTCCAGGGGGATCTGGACCACCAGGTGCTAGAGCCAAGAAGTGCTGAAGATGTGTCAATAGCAGAAAGTTTCCTCCTCACTTATATTGGCAATCCAAGAAATTATTGACCTACTGTGACTTACAGTTTTCCACCTAGCCAGAGCGTATGCACCTTATGGAATGGTGAATCCAAACCAGCCCAAAGGCAAAGCTTATTGAATTCCTGAGTGGCTCTGCAAAACCATGGAGCAGGAAAGAGAGCTTGGTGTCACCTATTAGCTGAGCTGGCCCAAGCTACGGGCTGACCGGGCTACCGCCCAGGGTGCCCCATTGTAGGGGGCGCCGTGCGGGGCGGCCGGGCCGGGCCAGGCAGGGGTGGCACCGTGCATGCGCCAGGCGCCTGGGGCGGGGCCATGCATGCGCCGGGCGCTCGGGGGCGGGGCCACGCTGTGCATGCGTCACACTCCCAGGGCCCGGGGCGCATGAATGGCTCGGGCCGGCCCTGCCTATTAGACCTTGGTATCACCAAGAAGTCTGAGAGATTTGGTATAGCCTGGTGGTTCTGGTTCCCAAATCTGATGGTACTGCTCTTTTTGCATGAACTTGTGGAGCCTTAATTCAGCATCACAATCTGACACTCAGTTGCCTTGGGAAGGTTGAATTCATCACCACTCTTGATTTAAAAAAAAGGGTACTGGCAAATACCTCTGGCCCCAGACTCCAAAGAAAAAACAGCATTTACCACACATCTTGGGCTTTTTCAATTGCAGCCATGCCCTTTGGACAGCCTGAGGCCCCAGCCACATTCTAGAAGCATTCAAGTCCCATGCCCCCACACCCAGCTCACAGCAACCTATTTGGTAGTTAGAGTGTAGGTATGTTTAGTACAACTTATCAGTCACATCAGGTACATGTGGCCTCTGTGTCCCAGTCACTGAAAGAGGCTGGGGTTGCTGCTAATAAAAAATGTTAAATTTGAAATGCAGGAAACACAGTATTTTGGGTTTCTGATAGGGAATGGTGGGGTACAACCCCTGCAGGATAAGACAGAGGCCGTTAAGACCTCCATTCCTGCCATTAAGAAACAGATGGGGCTTTCTGGGGTCTACACAGCTACTACTAAAGGTTTGTACCGCATTGTGGGACAGTTACAGCACCACTGGAAAATCTAGTGAAGGCTGATGTGTACCCCAGGCAATCCAGTGAAGAATTAAATATAACAAGTCCTGTAGTGACATAAATGATATTTGGGTCAACACCTTATGCTATGACATCTGGACTTCTCTTTCCTTTTCAATTCCAAAGCCTCCAACGTTGATTAGGAGCAGTGCAGTTGCAAAAATTATAGAGGGTGGAACAAGACCTAATCCAGAAGCTGCAGCCACAAGAAACCTGATTCTATCTTATTGAGAAAGAGTTCCTGTCTGTCAACTATGCTATGGGGCATTACACTACTATCTTTCAGAGACTGCCTTTGATCTAGTAAGACTGTGCACTCCTTAAATGGTGTCAGACACCCAATGACATTAAGTGTCAGTGGTACTTGATGTTGCAACCCTCCACTTTCATGTAGGACACTGGTCTGATTCATAGCACCAGAATACAGACTTCTTTGTCCAGGATAGTGGCATTATTGTAGAGAGGGGAAAATTGGATTCCTGGAACTGTTCTGGGATTGGAGGTGCGTGGTGGCGTCAACACCATTATACTCCCCACCCAAGGAAAATCCACTCAGATTTGCTCACCAATAAGGGTACGTCTACACTAGCCGCCTAGATCGAACTAGGGAGGCTAATGAGGGCTACCAAAATTGCAAATGAAGTGTGGGATTTAAATATCCCGCCCTTCATTAGCATGTTCCCAGCTGGTCGCCATTTTGGAAACTGAATAGCCCGGAATAACTGCCTGCGTCTACACACGGCAGAGAAGCGTGATTCCAAGATAAACCCCTTAGTTTGAATTAACAATTAAACCTGTACCATCTGTGACCCTCAAGGGATTGCTGCACAGCAGTCTTGCCTGTGACACAGGAGTCCTATGGCAGAAAACATTATATGATAAAAACTATATCATAATTCATATGCATGAGGACACTGACTTAGGGTTGGAAAGGCAACCTTAATTTTGACATTTCCTTACTTCTAAGTGCTTAACCCTGCAATCTTTATTATGTTTTCTCCTCGTGTTGTTTGTGCACGTGTATGATGTATCGCTATGCCTGCAGGGAAGAAAGGAATGGAGAAAGGAGAGAAATCTATTTACTAAAAGGCTTGTTTTTATTATTTGTTTTATTATTAATTTATTACCATCACCCAAGCTTTTCAAAGGATCAGCAGTCTTAGGTCATTGATTATCAGAGGGTAAGTTCACAACTCCTTCTGAAAATCAGGCTCTTTAGGGAATTTCAAGTTAGGCTTGAGAAAATCAATGGAGCAAGGCACACCAGTCACTTTTTTGAAAAGGTCAGCACTGATCATTGGCTGTCCATGGTGCTGAACCACCCGGGCCCAATGCTTGTTTCAGGGGTTTTAGGATGGAATAGGGAGAGAAGAGAGAGTTGCATCCACATGCAGGCTAGACTCATCCAGTCCCCATGCCGGGCTGATTGGCCAGATTCCAGGAAGCTGGGAGTATAATCAGTGCCAAGCTTCTGAGCCAGAGAGGTTCTGAGATGGAGATGTTGGCCTCTTCAGGTGTATGTTTGCGTACACTCAGCTCAGTTTTCCACCATGTCCCCCCAATTTTATCTTGGTTCTCACTTTCTGTGTAACTGGCTCCCTTCCCTCACTTTCAAACTCACAGGCATTCAGTTGTAACAGTGAAATTAGAGTTACAGAGCTCTGCTGTATTATCTTTGCAGACAGCAAGGCAAAGTTTACTGCCAAACTATTAGCTTCACCAGGTGGCCACTGCACGTGTGCAGGTATATTCAGATATTGCTTCCTGCCTCGAGTCTCTTTTGTTTCTCTCTATCTCATCCTCTTTTTGTTTGCCACTCTACTTTTTTCTTAATTATTGTTTATATGTTGCTTTAAAAATGTAAAGTGCCTTGTAAATAACTGCTTTTATTATTACTTATTTCCCCCCTTTCCCTTTTCTTTCCATTCTTTTGCATGTATTCACTCTTGTGTCACTTACAGAAAGAATGTGCAGGTCTAAATTATTTATAAGTGCATGACAGTAATTACAGAAATGATTTAATTACTCAGTTAGCACAGTTCTTCACATCACAGGCTTGGCTGGCTGATGATCCAGTGCAGGTAGTGTGCAGCATGGCAGACACAGGAGGAAAAGAGGATGGAGAAGTTTAGAGAGAAGTTTTGAATGAACAGCCAAACACTTTGCTGGTTATTTTAATTAAACTAACTGGCCGGAGTGGAATTATCTGGTGACTCCTTTCTCTTAGAGCTGTGTAAAATGTTCACATCCATCCTCACATTCACTTCAAGGTTCCATGCACTCATTAACCATGGCTCTGTGTATGGAAGTGCACAAACCTGGGGTGAATTTGTTGACTGACAGTCTACTTAAATGGGCATTAATAGGTACATAGGCTTTGTACAGGCTCTCTGCACAGGGTTGACTAGCACACAGAGTTGATACAGCTACAAGTCTCCTTCCATTCAACAGGCATCCTTTATTTCTGCTTCACTTGGGGTTTCCAAGTGATGGCATGCTAGGAATTATAGAGCATCTCTCCTAATACATTTTCTATAGGTCCTTCTTCCTCTTCCAACTGTGCTAGCATTGGCAGCAGGAGGTTTTCCTCAGGTTGCTTAACTACTGGGCGTGGGGCTGGAGGAAGACACTTCAGGGGCTTGAGGAGGCAGTGGCTAATGCCTATTGTCACCCAGACTCCTGTGGCGTGCAGCAGAAGTCGTCAGTAGGGCTCAGGAGAAAGGTGCCCAGGATAAGTAATCCACTTGTGAGGACATTGAGAGTAAGAAGTGAGCAGCAGCTGCTTAAGAAATAGAGAGGAACCTGTGTTGAGTAAAGAGGATGAGGACGAGAAGGGATGGGGCAATTGGAAGTTGGAAGTTCACTGATTTCAAGCCTCAAAGTGAACCTCCAGAGTTGGTTCACTTTGGAATCCTTCACAACCTGGGTTCTCTCCAAGATTCACATGCTCTTTTTTTCAGGGTCAGATAGGTAAAGATCACATGGCATTAGCATTGATGGAGTGAAGATCCATTAGCATATGGCACTACATGCAAAACATCCAGACTCCTTGCACCGGGCAACCCAACATGTCCCGCCCACCATCACAGGAAGTGGTGCAATTCAGTGAAACAGGCCAGGATTTCCAAAAGTGACTGTTGGATGCTATTTGGATGCCAATCTGAAACACCTTAAAGGGGAATGAATTTTTTTTTTTAAAAAAAAGCATGGCATCCATCATCTGAAAATCAGTCCTCTTTTAAACTGTAGCTTAAATTGGCCCTCCAAATAATTATTCACTCTGAAAATCTGGATGGTAATGAACTTTCCCCTCCAGCTGAAATGTGTAATATAGGGCATGGCTACATTTCATGTGTAGTATGAATTGAAATAGCCTGGTGAGAGAAAGGAGAGGCTGTAGAAGGAACAGAAAAAATGTGAGTAGGCTGGTATTTAGGGCCTTGAGCTGGATAAATAACTGATGTTTTCTACTTATTTGGTAGAAGTTCAGGAAAAAGTTGGTTGGTCTCACTGAATCTGAATGTTTGATAAATTGAAGGAGTCAGTTTCAAGTTTCTTCCAGAGCAGTGATTTGAACCTGGATCTTACACATACTGTGTGAGTGCCTTCATCACAACCATAAAGATGATTAATAGCAGCAGCACTAGCACCAAATTTGTATCTAATCTGCAATATTTTCACGTAATCTGAAATGAAATGTTTTGTCTAATAGTCTGAAAAATTTTGCCCAGCTTTATCAGTGGCACTAAACATTTAATGTATTAGTTTCTCAAACACTGATGGGCCATGATTCTGCACAAACACATAGCAATCCACCCACAGCATATCACAAACACTAATGCACTAACACACTCATACATTGTGACTTACATTAACACTCACACAGATGCAGCGACTCAGACTCACAGACAGTCATCAACTATGACTCATACTGACACTCACAATCATATGCTGTGATTCACAGTGGCTCTCACAATCATACCTAGTGATTCACGTTGGCTCTCTAATGCACAAGCACTATGATTCACACAGACATACTTCACGACTACTGACACACACAATCCCACACAGACATATGCCCAATGGCTCATGCTCGCATCTATTAGCTTTGGAAATCAGCAAAAGTGTTAAGAGCAATTATGACAGACAACATGGCACTGCACTAGATGAATTTGGAAGTTTCTCCCAGGAAAGCAGCCAATTTAGAAAAGAATTTGTGTTGCTGACATGAGCAGTAGCTGGATGATTCCATTTTTCTTCTCCGTGGAATGGGGTTGTTGGGTCCTTTAATTATGTTTTCAGTGCAGAATTTTTTTAAAAATTACTTAAATCCAATACATCTAAGGGACCTTAATAATTAAAGAGCAGGTGTGTTACTTCTGCTCCAATTTCCTCTCCTCAATCTCTTGTCATTGCTCATGCAGCAGTTCAAGTGAGACAGGGATTCCCACTTGATCCAGTCCAGGCTGCTCTGGTGGCCACATTAAATGCTGTTGTGAGCAATGACTGACTGGGTTCCCTATAAAAGAATCAGAAATAAATTCAGTGGAGGAACCAAAAACGATTAAAAAAGTGAGGTGGACTGACATAAAGATTAAAGGAAAAAATATGCATAACTCGGCAGCTGAGGCAACTGTCTGGGTCTGCAAACTTTTGAAAGGTATAAATCCCAGGGAGGGAGAGGGATTATTCAAGATCATCTGAGAGGTGTAATAGAAGAAAGCTAAGGGGAGCGGGGACTCAAGATGGCTACTGGAAACTTTTCTTAACAGTGAAATCTATAAGGGTGTGTCTAGACTACACCTCTCAGTTGACAGAGAGATGTAGATTAGGCACATTGAAATTGCTAATGAAGCAGGGATTTAATCCGGTGCCTCATTAGCATAAACATGGCTGCCGCTTTTTTTCAGAATGGAGTTTTTTCGGAAAAAACCCCATCAGTCTAGACACGGATCTGTCGAAAATAAAGCCTTTTTTGACAGATCCTGTAAACCTCATTTTTTGAGGAATACAGGACCTGTCGAAAAAGGCTTTATTTTCAACAGATCTGTGTCTAGACTGCTGTTTTTTCGAAAAAACTCTGTCGAAAAAAAGCAGTGGCCATGTTTATGCTAATGAGACGTGGGATATTTAAATCCCTGCTTCATTAGCAATTTCAATGTGCTTGATTTGCATCCCTCTGTTAACAGAGGGATGCAGTCTAGACATAGCCTAAAACTCCACAGATAA
This sequence comes from Pelodiscus sinensis, assembly GCF_049634645.1. Classification (NCBI taxonomy): domain Eukaryota; kingdom Metazoa; phylum Chordata; order Testudines; family Trionychidae; genus Pelodiscus; species Pelodiscus sinensis. The sequence goes on along the minus strand of NC_134711.1, from coordinate 86,869,847 downwards.
GCCTCCAAAAGGAAGTGGTAGAAGTTTCATCACTTGAGTCATTTATAACTGGCCTAGACAAAGTTCTGAAATAATCGCAGTACTGCAGGAAACAGCCTTGCACAGAAGAGGAACTGAGGTGTGTGGGAGGATGGAGATGGACAAAGTAAGATCGATCAAGTCTTCTTTCTCTCTAGTGTCTGTCATTCGATGACTGCTTCACACGTTTCCAGCCTCCTTCTAAAAAAAAATTTGTGTGGTTAATTTAATAACCAATTGATTATTACACATCTAATGGGAGAGCTTTGCTGGCCTTTGAATAGATTCAGATCTTTGGCATAGTCATTACCCAGACAGAAATGCAAATTTTCAATAGTCAATTGGTGTCTTAATTTAGATTTGATACATCACTTTATGGTCCATTAATTAAGCCTTTGTGCAGAGTGCTTAATGCCAAGTGCTCATCGTCAGCCTGTGGAACTGCTTCACTTGGATAATGACTGGTACCACTCACTGTGACCCCGGCCCACCTCACCATTGATGAGGCATGATGACCAGCAGCAGCTCTCGGTATCTTGGAATGGACCCACGGAGCACTTTACTGAGCTATTAAAATAGCAGATCCCTCTCTCTGACCCTGCAGCCCTTGCCCTATTCTGATGGGAGGGTTTGGTGCATATATGCTAATTCTGAGTTTGATCTTCTAAATTGTTATAAACTGAAGTTTTGGCTGGCAGCATTCTAGCCACAGGCAAAATGAGCTGGCATAAACACTGGTGGGAGATCGAAGAGGTGCTGGGACCTCCTCACAGATGCTGCCTATGGGAAAAGTTCTGAAGATTGCTAATCCCCGTTTTATTCTCCTTCTTTGCTTTGCTTTGCAGATTTGTCAGAGGGCAGTGTCCATTGTCCACATGTGTCCAGTTTTGTTCATGTTTGCTCATCTATATGGGTGTTTGTGATAACAATAGATGGAGGAAATGGGCTGTTGCAATATATCTTGCGCTTCCAGAATGCCAGAAGCAAGCCGGCAGCTCCCTCCGTACAGCAGCCATAAAATATAGAGGTCTCTTGAATAATGCATTGGCTTCTTTTATTAACTAGCAGTGGAATGAGCTTTAGTTAGTTATTCTGTTTTCTCTTCAGTTCTAGACCATGGTAGCAGGGGAGGGTACTCCTGCCTTACGGAATATTCATTTCCAATAACCAATGTAGAAGTAGCTGTGTACAATGAAGGTAACAACGCGTGGAAGATATACAGCTGCACCATTGTGTGTCATATTATCTCGCCCCCAGCACACAGTTCTAATCATGGACTCCACAAGTGACCTACAGGGTCTGCTTCCATTTGATAAGTAAATTGAATGCAGAAATGAGCTGGTCTTTTAGTTTGAAAACAAAAAGTAAATCAGATATAAATAGACTACACAACACTAAAGCAAAAGGGACTGTGATGGGGTGTTTACTCCACACCAGCTCTGCAAGGGTTAAGAAATCTGAAAAAAGGACCAGTTAGTGATAGAGGACACCAATGAGGGGCTTAAGATGGAGAAGCAGCCCCCAAGTGGAAGATGGAGCTAAGCTGAGCAAGTGAGGGCTGAGCTAATATAAAGCCAAGAATCTGGCAATAGAAATGGTGCTAGGGACAAAGCCTTTCAGTAGACTCTGTGCATTGAAGAGGGAAAGAGGGAACCTAGGGAAAGAGTAGCCAGAAAGCCTGTTGGAGGTGATTAGGAAGTGGGCCAGAGAGAGAACAGCAAAGCTGGGGACTGAGCAGATCTTAACTGTGTGTTGTAGGGTCTCTGAGCTTATGCCTGGATGCTGGAGTAGCAGGTGGACCTGGATTCCTCTACCAGTCATGGACAGTGTGGCATTGCTTGGACAGCAGATCCAGTGAAACTCTCCATGCTGGAAGGCCATAGTGGCCCTGGCGGGAGGGCCAAGTCACAAAGAGTAAGCTGCAGTCCCTAGCGTGAGGGTGGGGCTGCAGAGTGAGAGAGACCGCCACTGGGTGGAAAGACTGCAGAGTAAAGTGTTGGACCTAAAATAGAGCTCATCTGTTGTAAGTGCATACCCCCTGCCAGCGGCCTTGGTGTGACATGCTCTGATCAATATGTACTTAGAAATCTGTAGAGAAGGATACTCTCTTGCCATCTGGGAGCACATGGTTTTCAGTTCTAAATACGGGCAGCATTTTGGATGCTACAGGTTGGTACCTGTAAGGAAATCATTCACTCCCTTCTGAGTTTCCTAATTGTCAGCTCACTGGGATCTAGATCCTTAAAGGTATATAGACAAATGCCTAGATATCTTTATGGATCAGGAGGCCTTGGTTTCACTCTGCTTTGACTGCAGGGATTTATCTCCAGGGAATGGGCATGGTTGTGCAATCCTTAGGTGGGACTTACTCCAAAGTCAGTGAAGTTGTCAGGGGAGCAAGTGGTGCCCAGTGTGAGGAAGAACTTAAGAATTGTGCCCAGAAATTGTAAAGGGGGTGGGGAAAACACTGAGCGTGGACGAGTGTTACATTGAAGGAGGAATGGAGGGTGACAGTAAAGGGGGGAGAGAGAATTGAGTGGATGAGTATTGCAGTGGAAGGAAGCAGTAATATGAAGGTGAGGAGAATTTTGTGTCCTTCAGCAGCTAAAGCAAACAGAAAGGTTTTAGGCTAAATCTGAATAATTAATTAATAACTAGAGGCACAACTTTCTTTCAGAGCAAGTAAAGTATGTATTGGATTTGTGTGAAGTTGTTTAAATAAATTGTTCCTCTCTGTTTCACCACCCCTATACCTCGCCCCACCTTGCTGTCTCTCTCCCTGACTGATCTCAGACCCACTTTCTAATTGCTTTCAGCAATTTCATGTTTGTCTGATGTGTCACTGGAGAAGTCCATGTTAGAGATTAGTGGTGTTTGTGTAGAAGAGAATATATTCACACAATGGTAAAATCTCATATTTTATACCCACGGCTATTCTCCACTGTCCCTATCTGCTGCTTCATTGTTTATTGGTTTCCCTCCTGCACTAGTCATGTGATGTGTGTGTGTTTGTTTGGTTGGTTTTGGAGGGGTACAATATGTAAAGAAAAAGGAGTTAATTCCTCTTCTGTGTTCCTTATTACCCCTATTGCTTCCCTTCACAAGAATGTGGAGAGGGGATTTAGCTCCACGGCTCATGGTCTACAGGCTGGGGGGTGGGAAGGGGAGAGGCCAGCTAGCAGGAAGTGTAATGACTCACTCTTCAGAATGGAACCAAATGTACAAACAAGTGTCTGTATTTAAAGGAGGGGTTGGGCCCGGGGAATATAACAAGACCCCTAATAGGTTCATGTCACCTATCAGAGTGTCTCCCCGGAAGACAGCTCTTTGTCACCGAATACCTTCCCTGTATTTTCCCCTTTCCTTTTAGTGGCTGAACCATTTAATGTGACTTATAAAGTCAACCTGCCCCCCCTCCCACTGCAGGGCGATTCAGGGTTGCCATGGCAATGAGGCCTGTCTCTCCAAATTAGGACATTTTCCCACTGCCTTTTCTATGTGGTTTTCTCTTTCCTCTCATCTCTCTTTCTCTTAGTCTGTCTTTCTTAACATCGGAAGTGCTGAACGCTGCCTTCCTCTCTAAAAGAGATCATACTTTACTAGTCCAGATTGATTCCTATCAAGGGAGTGCCAACTTAGGTAACTATGCCAGCCCTGGGAGGGTAATCTTCATGCTTTCAATGGAAGTTCTATAAGTTTAGAACCACTAGGATATGGTGGGTGAGGAAAGGGGTAAGAAGTGGTGGTGTTGGGGCAGAGAGTACCTGGGTCATGCCCACACTTTTCTTTATGATGTGATTGCAGGCAAATACAGAGAAATTTCTGTGAGGGTGTGTGTGCTTTTTTTGTAAATGTGGACCTCAAGTGTGTGAATGCACTCCATGATCCCCCAAGTAAGCCAGGAAATCAGCCCCAGCCTTCTTCTGGCTGGTCAGAGCATGGGGGAGGGAGGCTCAGGCAGCTCGCCGCTCCTGACTTTCCTTGGCCAGCCAGAGCATGCTTACTTGGAAGTACCTGGGGGTGTGCTTTCACACCCTTCATACCTACCCTGAGTATGGGCCTGGATTACACCTCAACTCATTTTTTCAGGAAGAACGGCTCTTGCACAAAAGGGGGTTTTTGTGCAAAAAGGAGCTGTCTACACAGCTCTTTTTTGTGCAAAAACCTCTTGCGCAAAAGGGATCCAAAGAGGAAATGCAAATGCGAGCACGACCTATGCCAATGAGCGCTCCATTTGCATTTCCTCTTGTGGAAAAGCCTTGCAGTATAGATGTGGCCTAAGAGTTAGCATGCAGGGCAATAAAAGTCCTCAACAGGGGCGGCCCGTGAGCCTAGGCGAACTAGGCAGTTACCTAGAGCACCGCTGGCCCGGGCGTTTAATGATGACGTCACGAGGCGCCCGGGCGCCCCATGATGACGTCATGGTCATTGATGGCCGTGCAGGCGGGGGCGCTGATTGCGCTGCCTTCCTGGGGCTCCAACTGCCGCAGCCGACCTCATATCACTCCTGGTCCTCAGCTTGTCTGGGGCCTTTTGGCATTTGGCCAGATTCTGGGTTAGGCTGTGCACAAGTTTGGATGATGAAGTGACTTTAAGCCAGCTCTGTGTCTCTGTGTTCTCCTTCTTGTCTGGGCCTTGGTTCGAGTTAGTAATTAATTCTAAGGTTCCTGAATTTTTACTGGCTTCTGATGCTCCTGACAGGCCATTTTGGCAGCTGTGAATTAGCTAGACACTGAAGTACTCCAGCACTTTTTCCTCAGCAACATGTTTTACAAAGGGAGTTGGGGGCATGGAAAGATGATGACTTAGGCACTACAGCTCTGTGGCAATTGAGAATTGCCCTAGGTAGGAGATAAGCTCTCTGTGGCCAGGTTTGCTGCAATTTGACACCACTGTAATGGCACAGAGCTGGGCTTGGGCTCCAGAGAAATACCATTCATGTCAGGGATCATGGGATGACATGTTGTGAGGCAACAGCATGATATTGCAGTGTGATTATTTTTATCCTTCAGATTATAGATAAAAGATGTAGCTATTAAATTACAGCCCATTCCTATTCTGGTCAGGTTAGAAATAACCACAAGAATGATCTTTCTTGCTCACATGGTCTTTTGCTGCTTTGACTTATGGCTGAAAGCAGAAAACCTGGGGAAACTTAAAAGAAGGAATCAAAGATTTTTGGAGCTGAGGTAAAGTTGTGGGGTTTGGCTGAGGAGATCACTGGGCTTATTTTTATTTTAGCCCACTGGAGTCTCCACAGCCCAAGTAAAAAGCACATGCCCCTCCCATGTGTGTGTCTGGGAGTGTGTGATAGAGATGGTTGGAGAAGTAAAAAGTGTCAGAAGGGCTTGACTATAGACCATGAGCCTGAGTATCATGCACTACTCCACCGACTTCTGTCGAGCCGCACTGTCGTCAAACTGGCTCAACACAGTGATAAATCAGACCCTTTGAGCTCAGGGGAGTGAAAGAACTAAGGCCTTGAAATTGCACCTTTTACACTAAGGGCTTGTCTACACTGGCAAGTAGGGTTGCCAGGTGTCCGGTTTTCTACCGAACAGTCTGGTATGTGCAATGTCTGGTATTTTCTGAATTTTCGGCTGGGCGCTGGACAGAAGCCTGGCAGGGGCAGGGGAGCAACTGGGAGGCGGGGCTGCGATTGGCGCTGGGAGCCCTGTGGTCACTCGCAAAATCCAGGTGGGGCGGGGTAGAGGCCACTGCCCCTGCCCGGCTTTTGCAGCCGACCAGAGGCTCCCAGCGCCAATTGCGGCCCCGCCTCCCACCTGGGAGCCTCCCTCTGGTTGCATGCAGAAGCCAGGTGGGGGGAGTGACTCCCAGCCCAGCCCCCGCCCCCGCCTGGCTTTAGCTCACAACTAAAGGGAGTGCCTGCCGGGGGCATGGCCCGAAGGACTCTGGTTGTGGCCAGTGGCTGCATTCCCCCCGCCAGGTCTGCTTCCCACCTCCCCTTCCTCCGGGTCCTCCTCTCCTCCCATCCTGCCCCGCGGCCCTCGACCCCCCCCCCCAGCTCTACCCTCTACCCCGCCCCACCTGGATTTTGCGAGTGACCACAGGGCTCCCAGCGCCAATCGCAGCCCCGCCTCCCAGTTGCTCCCCTGCCCCTGCCAGGCTTCTGTCCAGCGCCCAGCCGAAAATTTTAAACTAATGTAGTGCGACTCTGTGTGTTCTCTTGTCAATTTATTTAAACCTGGCTCATAAGCCATTTTTAAACTGATAAGTGAGTTTGCACAGAGGTTTGCAGCAGTTTAATTAAACAGTTGTGAGTGTGCGTATGGACAGGACTGATGTTAGATTTGCTGCGGTCCAGAACAGAAACTAAGGAGCTGGAATTGAAGCTGAAGCCCGAGTCCCGCCTTGCAGAGCTGAAGCCAAAGGCCAATCATGTAACAGCTTCATGGGGGCCCAGGAAATTGTTCTACTTGCTATTCCCTAATGATGGCCCTGTGTATATGCCAGGGCTGTTTCCCACTCTGACACTCCAAGTACAGAAGGTGGGGGCCTGCAAGAGCTTAAAAACCTTGCCTCTACAGGCACTAGTTACCAAAACACTTCCCCCCAGAATCACAATACACAGATGCTGGAGAATTGCTACCACCATCAAGTGATTTTGATCCTTAAAAACCAGGGGTGAACACTTGAACCCACCTCCAGGGGTTCTCCAAAAGAGCTTGAAAAAAGAAAAGCGAAAAACACAAGCTGCAGCCTCTAGTAGCTGACCTCCCAGCCTGAGGCATGCAGACCTACACAGGCAGACAGACATCCCCACCCCAGGACACAAGAATCAAATCATCACTTTAAAAAAAGTGATGTTTATTACAAACAAAAGATAAACTTGATAAAGCATACGTGGTTCATCGATGTAACAGAGCAACTAAGGAAAACAAATTAAAACACAGAGAAAAGTCTCTGGACCCAGTGCTAGATGGTAAATGGGGAGGGGAGGGGAGGCACGGATTCACACAGAGCAGTTCAAACCTAACCACAAAATGAAGAAAAATTACCCTGAATGTGACTACATTCACTTTTCCCCTTATTTACTTCCAATTCTCTCTTTGTTCAGTCCACTCCCATGACCCAAATTCCTTAGAGAAATGGTAGTCCTGTCTAGGTTTAAATCATTCTGTGTGTCTCAACTCCTGTTTTTTTCTCTCCCACACAAAGAAAGCAGCCAAGGAATCTATATCCAATTGAAATTTCATCCCTCTATCTCGATTGGTTCTCCTGGCCCCCTGGCCAACACCTTTGCTAGCTACCTGAGTTTAACCCCTTAGTCAGCGGGTGCTGGTTAGTACTCCTGTCCATTACAGTATAGATGACCCATAAGTAAGCCTAGTAATGTTTTTGGTGCCAGAGTTGCCAGGGAAGTAGGGAAGGCCCATAGCTACTGTTGCCATCTGCACTGGCTAATGGAGCTAGTCCCATGTGAAGAGAACACATGCTGCACCCTTGCTCATAGCTTTTTAGGTGACTGTGCTTCCTCTGAGCTCCCAGAAGCTGTATCTGAGGCTTATACTCACAATTGATTATTTAGAGGTTTTCCCTTTTGCTGCTTCCTCTCCTACTAATTTTTAGATTGCTAGGCTCTGTCTCTCTTCAGCCTCTGAAGAGTTAATGCACACGCCAGAAATATTACACAAATAAACTTTTGGATGGCGTCACTAAGCAGGTTGGCGCTTAGCAACCAGTTTGTACTTCCGTTTCTCCAGGATGTGAAAGAAGTTGCCTCTCAGTTATATTCATGAACCGCTGGATTTGGATGTATCTTGACATCATCGGTGTCTTTCTTTAATGGCCATCTGCCTGATGGCATGCCAGTGGTGCTTGCTCAGCTGTGCTGGAACATGTATGCTGACTCCCTGCAAGAGTGGAGAAGGCACATGACATTGCTTGGAGCACACTTCATTTGTCAAGAGGAGGAGCAGCTGCGTCACAGAAGGAGCTTTAGCAGGGGTCTTGTAGATAGCCTGAGAACCAACTGCTGCCCCAGACCCTTCCCTGCTTCCATGTGCTGAGCAACATGGGAGGCAAAGAGATAGGCTGACTAACTTGCTGCTGAAAACTAAAACAAACCAACCAACCCCCTCTCCCCCTGCCAAACCCTGCAAAACAAAGAGTTAAGCCCTTCCCTCCCCAAAACCAGCCCAACCATACCCAGAAAGTTTAAACTATTTGTTCAGATGATGGGCAGATCTTCAAAGGTTTGGTGGTTCAGTTTGGATAAGCATCCAAAAGACGTATACCCAAACCTTTCTGATCTGGATACCAGGGAAGGACATCACCAAAACAGACATTCCTTGTAAGACTTGCAGTGATTTCTTCTTCTAGTTGAGCTTGAAGTACCTTGAAAATGGCTTTGCTTTCTGATATATTGTCCTTCCGTTCTCTATTCCAGCTGGAATCCAGACAGCCATGAAAATGAAGGGCATAGGAAGTCAAGTTTGAATTTCTGGTCTTTTCTAATTTTAAGTGAATCAGCCCCTTCCTAAACTGTTTTCTGAATTTTGCAGTTTGGCAAGGGGCTAAATCACTTAAAATTAGAAAAGACTGGAAATTCAAACTTGACTTCTTATGCCCTTCATTTTCATGGCTGTCTGGATTCTAGCTGGAATACAGAGCAGAAGGGCAATTCCTTAATTCACACACAAGAGAACAAGGGTGCCGAATATGGATAGGAAGAGAATAGAGGAGGAATACGGGTGGGGAAACTTCTGTGTGTGCAAGAAAGGAAGGGGAAAGAAAGTTTTAAGAGGAATTTGTTGTGGGTGGATGTCCTGTCTTAAAGATTCAAGAGGATTTTGAAAAGTTTTTATTAATAATGATATATTAAAATGGTTAGCCTATCCTAAAATGCTTCTGGCCATTTTAACAAAAATAATTACAGTAAAATTCCAATAGTCCGGCATCCAATAGTCCGGCGCTCCTGATAGTCCGGCATCAAAATGGCAAGAGCCTAGTGAGTGAGCTTCGGCAAAAAATGAGTCACAAGGTAACAGCGGCAGCAGCTGAATTGAGCGAAAAGGGTAAAAAAGGGTTAAAAAACTAAAACATTACAGTATACTGTATACAGTATGTACAATAAAAAGGGTTAAGAACACTTTATATACACTATATACTGTATCCAGTCTATACATAACCACCTTATAGTACCTCCTGATAGTCCGGCATATCTGATAATCTGGCACCATTTAGGTCCCATAGGTTCCGGATTATCGGAAGTCTACTGTAGAAGGAAAACTATCAAACTATCAAGCATGATATCATAACCAAAGTTAATGTCCTCACTAGGGTTCCCAGGTGTCCAGTTTTGAACCGGACAGTCCAGTATTTGAGCTTTCTGTTTGGGAAACAAACTGAGAAAATATAAATGTCCGGTATTTTCTAAATAAGATGTAATGTAGACTGTAATGTAATGTCAAGTGTGTCCGGTGTTTTTGTTGAAACTATCTGGTGACCCTAATCCTCACCTCCACGCAGCCTAAAGTAAACAAAGAGCTCCACAAAAACTAAGAACAAAATAGGAAAACAGAATGTACTGATCATCACCCTAGAAAAATTGCACCCACTATACATTCTCTGGTTGACTCTGAGAAGTGGGGTCTGGACAAAGCAGAAGAAACAGTCAGGTCTTACCACTGAATGGTAAGAATTAAATCAACATTTGTAAAATATAGCACAGGATGAGATAGGGGGATACAACAATGACAAATGAAATCCTTTAAAAACTACCCAAATATTTGGAGGTCCAGCAGGATAGGGGACATTCTTATCCCATAGCTTTCCTGGAGAAAATGATTTACTGTAAATTAGATTTTGACATGCAGGTGGTGTCTTTGTATGTGAATTAACACTCTCGGATTCCTGCCAAACAATCAGTTATGGTGAATAGAATAGGAAATACAATTATTGCTACAAGTTCAGATCAGAGACGCAGAATCTTAGCAGCCCTCAGGAAAGAGAGAGACTTAACATTTGAAGGAAACGGAATTTTAATTTTCCTAGCTCAAAGCCCAGCTGCATAATCTCACAGGAGTGAGATGGAGAGGGGATGGATGAGAAGAGCTTTCCAAGAAAAAATGTTGAAGTTGCAATTCTACACCTTGCAATGCTCACAGTTTTATATGGAGTAAAACATATAAGGACTCCAGGGACTCCATCCTTCATCTGATAGCATGTGGGTCGACTGCTGCTCCTGGGCAGAGTCTTATGAATGTCAGTGGGATCTGCACAGGGACAGCAGTCTACTGGCATATTATATATATTGCTTACCTGAAAACAAACTAGAGATAGAGGTGTAAACTATCTAGAGGCTATAGAATGTGAAGCTGTATGACCCTGAAGCTTCACTACACCAATGGATGTTGGTGAAATATGTTTAGATATACTAGAGCAGCGCACAGACTTTCTGATGGAACTGTTTTCCACTGGAAAATGTTGATTTGGCATCAATTCTGTGAAAACTTGTGGTAGAAAGCAGTCAAGCCATTATGCCTATCTGCCTGGTTTCTTGCCCTCCCCTCCTCCCCCCAGCCAGTTAGCTGCTCCCCAGGCCATCCAAGTGAGCAGCCAAGGAGCTGAAAAATTCCAGGTTGGTTCCCCTGACGAATTTTTAGAAACATTTGTGCTTGACTTTCTGTCTCAATTCAGGGCTAACATTTTTCTCTCAGAAAAACATGACATTTTTAATGGGATAGAAATTCCATTTCCTGGTCACTTCTACAAACAGGCATGTCTATGTGTGAATGTCCTCTAACACAAAAATCTTTAATTGTCAGTTACAGTTGCTTGAGTACCAACACCAGTGTTACCAACATGAGTCCCGATTTCCTAGCTTTTTATGGTTAAGTCATCACCCAAATACAGCCATGCTTTCCATCTTCTCTGTGTTCTCATGCATGCACAGCCCCTACTGCTCATGTCTCCTCTCTGTATCTTGAGAGCGTCCGTAGGAGAAGGGGCAAAGAGAAGCAAGTCACAACGTGCGGCAGACCACAAGTGATCCTGGTGGCTTAGGAGGAACAGTTATGAAGAGGGCAAGTAAGACATTTCTGGGGGGAAGGGAGGCGTCGGAGTCATTTGGCAGCAGAGAGGCTTTGGGGTGTTGTGGGCAGATAACTGTCGCTGTCAGGGGTTGTATGGAACATTAGATTTTGCTTGATGAGGATGGGCAAGAAGTGAGGGTTGAGCTATCAGTGGGTCTGGAGAAGGTTGATGGTGGTAGGTGTGTTTGTGTGGTGGGGAGAGAAGTGAAGAGGGTAGGATTTCTGCTCTGAGGTTTTATGTCAGAGAGGGGCTGTGTTGGAAGTCAGTGCTGACTCCCTGGGTTAAATTTTGTCCCCACTGAAGTGAATGCGCACTGTGCTTTGACTCCCTTAGAGGCAGGGTTTTACCCACTGAGTTCTGTTGTCAGTGACTGCTTCTTCTGGAATGCCCAGATGAGAAGGGATGCATTGTGGTTTAGCTGTGACATACACCCTTGTAAATTTAGTGACAAGTAGACTGTACAGAAACGTAGAAAAATGGTTAATGGCAATTGTATAGGTATTTTTTCCCCTCACACTGGTGTAATGCTATCTGTTTCCAAACACTAGTGGTTAATTTTGCGGGAATGAGAGGCTTTCTGGTTAGTGTCTTGTCATCCTGCAAGACTTGCATGGTTCCGTCTTGGGTTTTAGGTCTTGCTGAACTGTTACACTGACACTGGGCTTGTTCCTGGTATTTTGTGAGGCACTGTTATCTCTCATGTATCCTTTTCAGTAGGCCATCCTGCAAGGAGTAGAGAACTAATTTCAATTGCCATAGGCATTCTTTGGCTTTGGGGAGTGTCCCTCTTGTTGCACTGAAGTAACAGGACAGATGTGGGAATGACTGACAATTAACTGGGCCAGATGTGTCATATTGACTGGGATGAGGTCTGCATTAGTGGCCATCGGTATCCATTCTAGTGTCTGTGGTGAGGATGGCAGACCATTCAAAGTAGTAACCACTTGAATGGTTAGTAGCAGAGCCCTTCTTAGGATGTATGGGGCCCTACACAGTACTATTAAACAGGTGCCCATGCCCAACTGCAGCCCGGGGAGAGGGGAGAATGATGATTTTTTAGAGGTGTGATTTTATAATCTTCAGCAACACACAATGAAATATTTTTAAAGCAAACTTTAAACTAAGGTCTACAGACTTATACATTAAATTCAGAAAGTGACAGTATATACCTGGGATTGGCAAATGCCTGTTAAATGGCTTAATTACCATCTGAATGGCTCGGTCACAGGTTCAGTGTTCTGCTAATAGTTCTGGCAGGCTTTTTCACTTTTAAGTTAATTAGATCCTCTCCAGGAGAAAGCAAGCCACAGAACAGGAATTGGAAGAGGCGGGCAAGTAGACATTAAGACCCCGTGGTGTCCCAAATTTTCGGGTGCCCTACGCAACTGCATATTCTGTGTAAGGTTAGGGATGGCCCTGCACTTGTGATTCTGTAGCACTGAGAGTCCATGTGGAATGTGGGTGACCAACACGGCTCTTCAACAAAGGGTCAGACACCACTAGGAGTTTCCCTGGTGTGTGTTCTGAAAGAGGTTTACATTTCAAATGAATGAGCAAACTCTGACATCTTAGGGGCTGTTGAGTCTAGGTCACAGCTATTAATTAATAATATGAAGGGTTAGAGGTTTGTTACAACCTTGACATGGTCAAGATCCTGCAGATATCTAGTGAAGAGATACAGCACGGACACATAACACTCTTTTAGTATTAGGCATACCTGGTCTCAGTGTCTCACAGCAATGTGGAATGGTAAACTATTGGCATCCAATCTCCTATGTCTATCTGTAGTTAGCCCCACAACAAGGCCATTAGTTGCTGGCATCTACTGATATGGCTAAAGATCTGGAACATTGCAGCATGCTGGGATGGAGGATTTGACCCTCGGGAGGGCACTCCTATGCATTGCCCCAGAACTATGCAGAAGGCCAGATCCTTTGCTTTGATCAAGGGTCATTTAGTGCAGTAGGGGAACACAAAGGGTCTTTTGTACTTCCCTAATCTTATGGCAACATTGTGCTAGACTGATCTGCTGGACTACTTAGAGCAGCCTGAAAACTGATCTAAAGTGTGCCAGCTAGAAGCAACCTCAGGGAGTTGTTCGGACAGCAGTGGGTAGCTGGAGGATACAGGAGCCTGGGTCATGCCTCCTTCTTCCCTGTTGTGCCCCCCCCTCGTGGCAGTTTCAGGGAGTGAATTGGAGGTGTAGGAATTGTTAAAATGTGTCTGTTTTGCCTGACAGTCCCTATACAGAGGAGACCTTATAGGGGCTGTATCTCCAGGGATTAGGAATATTTTCTGCTGGTGGAATAACATCCCCCTTTTGCCTGCAACAGCAGAGGAAAGGACTGAGTGGGCTATTGGGAAACTGACCTGCTTTTCCCCTCTAGACATGGTCCCTGTACAACAAGACTGAGGTACTTAGTGGTGTGTGTGCAGGAAATCTGCACTGCCATTGTCCGTGCTGTATCTTTTCTGAGGACAAGTAGGTCTTCTGTCACCAAGGCTGTCAATCCATTGTCTCTCACTAGCACTGAGGCCTCTTAAAGAAGAGAGACTTGTGACAGTAACGGCAAGGATATGTGTGGGGAGCTGGATTTATGTACACATAGTGGCCTGGATTATGGATGATGATACATTTGTGTATTATTATTTTTTCATTATTTTATAGCATGTAGGTGCTCTAGTTACGGGGCAGGACCCTGTGGTGGTAGGTGCTGTATGAACACAGAACAGAATGATGGTCCTTGACTCAAAGAGTTTATAATCTACGTATAAAACTGGAGACAACAGCTGGCTACAGATAGACGGGGGAGTACAAGGAAACAATGAGGCTGTATCACTCAGCGTGACAGGCAATGGTTTCAGCTCACCAGCAGCCTAACCATTGTCAAGATTTGTGCAGGCATTGCTGCAAAGGAGTGTTCTAAGGAGGATAATGAGTTAGTTTTGAGGAAGTTGATGCGTGAGAGGCGGCCTGGGAGAAAGCACGAAGGCTTGTTTGAAAATGTAACAAGTGGGCGATGGAGGCTGGCATCATGGGCTGATCAGAGGCAGGAGTCAAGCTCTCGATTCTGAATGAGAGATAATAGGTGTTTGGTTTCACATCAAACAATCCGAGGAATTAGATAAAAACATAAAATTCTTGCTGGAAGGTTGTAACATTACTTTAGGTCTTAGAATTCAGAACGCACAAGAACCCCAAAACAGTGAAAGAACAAAACAGCCTACTCCCTAAAACAGAGAGGCACAGCTCACCCCACCTTATACTAGTTATCTGTCCATTAACTCGCCGCTGGTAGGCCCAGACTGCACACTTCACTACTGAACCCCCAACCCTGCAAGCAGAGCCAGGATTTAAAGTGACAGCTTGTAAGTGTCACAGTGTTCAATATGCTATAATAGGTTGGGTGGGGATAGTCCTTCACATTCTTAAAAGTAAAGACAAGAAGCTTATGTTTAATGCTATAAAAAGGGGGCGTTAGAGGGCTGAAAAGAAAGAAATAACAGGTTCAAAGTGATGGGTAGGAAAATTATCTTTGCAGCTGCATTCTGAATAGCTACGAGTGTGGCAAGATTGTATTTGTCAAGGCCAAAAGAAGGATGTTGCGGTAATCAAGATGCGAGATGACGAGAGCCTGGATGAGAGTCTTAGACATGTGGATGGATAGGAAAAGCTGTGTCTTAGAGAGGCGATGCAGAAATCATCTGTAAGATGTAGAGTTGGCCTGAATGTGAGGACCTAGAGAATGGTCCAAGTGGAAGATGATGGCCAAATCATGGGCGTGAGTGATAGGCTAGATGGTGTTGTCCACAGTGATTCTGAAAGGAGGAGGTAGGAGGGCTTTGACAGGAAACTTATGAGCTCTGTTTCAACCATGCTGAGCTTGAACTAATGGTTAGATATGTATAAGAGGTTTTATTTTGGACAGAAGAAGAGATGGAGCACTCAGGTAAATCTGTGAATTGTCTGTATAGTTGAATTTGGATTGACTGAAAAGGTTACCCAGAGATAAGGTGTCTAAGTATCAGGTTTAGTGGTAACTTTTATGATTTTCAGTGCAAAAGTCAGGGCATTAAGAATTAAAAAAATGGGTAATGAGATTGTCCAGTGGTCCTGAAATCACTGCATCATGCTGCTAGGTGGAAGACAGGGAATTCAAGAGCCACATGTAAATTCCATGATATGACAAAGGCTGTTATGGATTATCTGTGAAATTGATGGGCAGCCTCTGGCTCATTGACCAGTGGAGCTGGCAAGTTCATCACCAGTGAGTGTGTTTCTTATAAAGCTAGAATGTCTGTCAGCATGCCAAATGCCAGCTCCTTGAACAATTTGTGTGTAATTAAATCCCCAAAGTGATCAGAGGGGGCATATGGAGGAAATGGGGGAAATCTTGGCAGCAACAGTGCATATCTCTCTTATGTGACTTTTCTATCCACTTCATGGAGATTCATGTTATATTTTTTCTTTAACCTGAGCCATGGGATGGAAACCAAAAACAAAAGAGAAGATTAAGGGGGCGCCTGTTCTGCATTCTAACAGTTAATTAAATCCTTCACTTTTGGAAACTAGTGTTCCAGGCAGACAAAGGAAGATAAAAGAACCCAGTGCATGAGATTACTGGGTTTGTGCCTTAATATATTACTAGGGAAGATTTCATTTGTGCAGTTTCAAGATGGGATTTTTAACCTTAGATTTTTCTTTAATATTGAGGAAAAAACAATCATGCTCATTCTTTTCCTGTCCTCTGAGGACACGGTTGTGTTCTAGTATCCAGGAATGAACCAAATAGGGCCCCACTTTTCCAGTGTATTGCACCCTTTAATCATTTGAAGGAGGGGGGACATGTGATGTGGAGGTGGGAGTGGGGAGAGAGAGAGATGCTTCAGTTGCAAAGGGGCCTGAAGGCACAGATTCACAGAGAGCTGTTTCCATGGCAGTGCTATGGAAACCAGGTTCTGCGGCTTGCTGCTTCTCAGAATGGAATTTCAATGCTCATACAGCCTTGGTACAAAGAAAAAAAAATCCAATCCAGTTGACTACTCATCTGAACAGACTTCCTCATTCCACCTGTTCCCCCCCTCCCTTTTCCATCACTCTGTCTCTTGAGTAGGCAGATCAGTGGCAAAAAAGTTCAAATATAACTACAACTAATCCCCCAGATAGAGGGCAAAAACCCAGCTGGCCTAAGCTGGAAATGGAATTATTTCTTGAATAAATCTGGAGGTTCAAGAAAATGTGTTTGGCTTCAGAGTTGCTTCTATTGTATCCACACCACTGAGTTCAGTGAAGCTGAAGTGCTGAAATAAGTACCATTGGAGTGACCAGGAAGCAGTAAATCTCACAAGAAATGCTTCTTCATGCACTAGGTGGGCAGGAAATGAGGCCTAGTGGGTAAAGCAAGGCACTGTGAATGAGGAGAGCTGGGTTCTTCTATTTCCACTTCTGCCACTGTCTGTTTGTGGGACTCTGTGAAAACTCAGAGGAGTAGCCGTGTTAGTCTGTAACTTTAAAAACAACAAGTAGTCCTGTGGCACCTTAGGGTATGTCTGCACTACATGGCTCCATTGACGGAGCCATGTAGATGAGCTTTGTAGACTTAGCAAAATGAAGTGGCGATTTAAATAATCACCGCTTCATTTACATCAAAATGGCTGCCGCGCTGTGCTGATCAGCTGTTTGTCAGCTCAGCGCGGTAGTCTGGATGCTCGGCGGTCAACATCAAAAGCCTTTGTCGACCACCCCGTTATGCCATTGACGGAGCCATGGAGTGTAGACATACCCTTAGAGACTAACAAAAATATATAGTATCTTGTGCTTTCATGGGCAAAACCCACTTCGCCAGATCTCATCCCGTGGCATCTTCATCCTATGGCACCTTACAGACTAACAAAAATATATATAGTATCATGAACTTTCATGGGCAAAATCCACTTCGTTAGATCTCATCTGATGAAGTGGGTTTTTCCCACGAAGTGCCACCTGACTACTTGTTGACTGTGAAAACTGTTTGAGTTCTCTGGCTGTCAGTCACCTCATCTATACAGCAGTGATGATAGTAAGAGATCCCTCTTTCCCTCCCAAGTGTGCAAAGACTAATCCCACAAGGTGCTGAATGTTTCTATACGGTGCTGAGCAAGCACGACTTCACTAGCAAACATGATCAAGCACGACTGGGCTCACTATGAAGCTTAAAAGCTTGTGAACATTTGTACTGAATGATGGTTCAAGCTTCACCCTTGACTTTTTCTTATTTGTATTTCTCTTGCAGGATGAAATAGTGAGACAGTAAAGCCATAACATTGTAGTGCAGACACCAAAACAAATGCATGTCTCTAATGGTCCTGCAAGCACTGGGGCTGCCGAATACAGGACAGATGTGCTAAAATCAATGTTGTAGGGAGGAGGAGGAACATGGGTCAGGGTTCCATAGCCGAGCACAACATTCTTTCAGCTGTAGCTTATTTGTTCCAGTCCGATCAAAACCATAACCACTTTGGAGTTAGCTGGCCTGGGTGAAATGAGCTGATGGTCTAGTTAAGAGCATGGTGAGCAATGGTCCTCATCATAAAAACTACATCACAGTGGGTATTTAACTACCTTCTTGCTGGCATTCTTACAGGGGAGGCCTGGGATTGAATGGGTCACTTGCTTTACTACTTTTCATGCTATACTTCTGGGAATAAAGAAAAAACATTGAACTTCAGACCTGCCAGCCAGGAATCTTTCAAATGTCCTTATTTAAAACAAAAGTTCTGAACTTTCCTAGGACCTGTCAGCATCCTTTGTGTCTCCCATCTCTACTCTGGAGATCTCACTTCATCTGCCCTGGTGAGTGTGGCAGACCTGTCAGTGTGACTTTTTGGTTCAGTGACTATGTTTAGCCTTCAGTTTGTGCAGAACTTTTAATCTGAAGGCACATACACATATCTGACTACACTTGCACATAAACATATAACATGATAGGTGACAGAGGTGAAGGTGAGGTAGGCACTAGATTTAGGGTTTATTCTGTGAAGGATAGCGGTGAAAGTAACTAAAAATTTCTTACAGGTATTGTTCTATTGCAACCCGCATCCCTGCCATCTCTTTGAATAGCTCTCTGCTGGCTTTTGCTGCAGCTCAGCCAGCTCTTGCCGGAGCTGTGCACCAGGGTGCACCCGCTTACGTTCCTCTCTGTGAAGGGACTGAAGATAAATTACACTGAGGTGCAGGGGGAGGGAAGGAGAGACACAGACACAGTGATTCGGTTTACTGAACAGCCTTGGTATTATGCTTACCTGGCTGTCTTGTCTCCATCTATTGGAAATCATTACAGTTCACTCTCAGCATTAAAATTGGGTGAATGTGGTAAAAACTGTCTAGGAATATTCTCTCCAGCTTCCAGATGAATTCATTGTGCCATTGTTACAAACATTGTGCGTTCCCCTTCTGCAAATGAATGCAAACAAGTTTTATTGGCATTAAATTTCCTGAAAAATATCTCTCTCTCTCTCTCTCTCTCTCTCTCTCTCTCTCTCTCTCTCTCTCTCTCTCTCTCTATATATATATATATATATAAACATTATCCTGTGGGACAACAGAATGATGTCATCACCGACATTCTGCGTCCACAAGAACAAGCTCCATCCACTCCCAGCCTGACCCTTCCCAGGGCCCATGTGGAGGGCTGGGGCTGCCTATGGCTCGACCCTCCCCTTCCCTTCCAGACGATTGGAGTGGCGGGGAGCAGAGCTGAGCCCAGCATATCCTGGCCTCTCTTAGCAGCCTGGGGGAGAGCCCAGCCTGGCGCCAGCCTGCCCCTTCCCTCTCCGGTGGCCAGGGATGGTGGTGATGGGGAGGAATGCAAAGATCTGGGGCTAGTAGAGTCAAGCATTGGCGGGCGGGGGGGGAGGGGGCAATAACCAGGGAGGCCTTGGGGCTGGGGCAGCCTTGAGGCTGGGCCTTCCCCAGTGACTGGGGGCAGGGAGGAAGAGCTGGGGCCAGGCAGCCTCGGACCCTCTCAGGTGGTGGTAGGAAGGAGAAGAACCTCAGCCCAGCATGGCTCTGGGGAGAATCCAGTGCAGCTTTGGCCTAGCCCCTCCTGGTAACCGGGAGAGGTGCTGGGCCCCAGTGCAGCCTCAGCTCAGCCCCTTCCAGTGCCTGGGGGGGCAAAGAGCTGGGGCTAGCTGAGGGGGCCCAAGAGCCCAGGCTGGCTGGGGCAGCCTAGGGGCTGGGGTGGCCTTGGGGCCAGCCCCTCCCTGATGGCTGGGGGTGAGGGAAGAGCCGGGTAGCCTCAGACCCTCCTCAGTGGTGTGGGGAGGAGGGGAAGTGCCAGGGCCCTCCTTGGCCAAGAGAGGAGTTTGCGAGTGCAGTGAGCAGAGTGCAGCCCCCTAGTTATTTTTAAACCCAGGAAATTGGTGATCTGCTCATGGACTATTGGTGAGCAGAAAAAGTCACATGACAAGTAATTTGTTGTGAATTTTCATTCAGACTACTCATGCCCTGATCCTACGCAATAATGTCCTCATAGATTTTGAAGCAGCAGCTCCAGATTTTGAAATCTGAGCTCTGCTGGAAGAATTGCGTTGTTTTAGCAGACCCATTACACTCCTGTAGGGGTCAATGGTGCACACACGCTGAATACACTGGGGCTAGCTTACTACTTATTGTGCCAATTGTACAACATCAGTCCAGGGGAAGGCTATTGTAAGGTTGAGTGAGAGCTTTTAGTGAGAGCTTTATTATAATTGCATAGGGACCAGGGCTGGCCTTACCATGAGGTGAACTGAGGTGGCCGCCTCAGGTGCCAGACTGTGGGGAGGGGGGGGGGGGGGCGCCACTAGGACCCAGAGTGTAGAAAATTGTGTCCGCTGCTGGTGCATATGTATTCTCTCTGCTCTAGATGCACAGAGATGGTGGAGTCCTGTGCTGGAGGAAGGAGGGCACAAGAGATATAACAGGCAGGCAGGAGAAAAGGTGGCATGGGGGTGTCATTTGAGCTCCCCGCCTCAGGTGCCAAAATATTATGGGTCGGCCCTGATAGGGATGGAAGCTGGGAGAAGATGGCATAACATAGCAGCATGTGACCTGTTAAGGAACCTGGAGATTCCTCTCTGACACTGTTCAGTCAAGATATTTTAACAGGGCAGTAGAAAGCAGAGAGACAATGCTGAGACATTGCATATGGCTGTACATAGGGCCTGATCCAAAGCCCACAAAGACAATGGGAATCGTTCCATTGACTTTAACTGGTGTTGGATTAGGCTCCTAGATCAGGTGCTTCCCTGCCCCAGGACAGTGGGCATACTTAATGAGAGAGGCAGCTTCCTCCTGCTTGCTTTGGATCTTAGGGACAGCCTGTGACCTTTTCCAGCAGTTTTGTTGTATCTAGTTTCCTTGTATCCCTGCAAACATTACACACTTCAGTCCTGTGTCCTCATAGTTGTCTTTGCCTAACTTCTCCTTGGTGTATGAAAGCCTGTATGGTTCTGGCTGCCCTCTTTTGTGCCATGTTCAATTCAAGCCTCATGTGGAGGGACTGGGAGTCTGCGAGCTGGAACTTATGACAGAAGGTGCCACAATGTAGACAGATTTATAAAAGTGGTGAGTGACCTGAACTTAGTGAATGGAGAACCTCAAGAGCACCAGGAGTTCAGTTCAGCTAAGCTTATCTAAACATGTGGAGATCTTATTCATCCCTTATTTTCTCTGCCCCACCTTACTTCTCTCTCCCTGATATTCCCGAGGGTCTCCATTGCATAGGGACCAGGGCTGGCCTTACCATGAGGTGAACTGAGGTGGCTGCCTCAGGTGCCAGACTGTGTGGGGGGGGTGTGCCACTAGGACCCAGAGTGTAGAAAATTGTGTCCGCTGCTGCCTACCTCCTCTGTACGCCACCCTCAGTAGATAGTACAGGATTTCCCCAACAGTGTCTCTCACGCTTTCTTGTGCCTTCATGATACTCTAGTGATGGTGATGTACTTTCCAAGGGAAGCTCAACTCAGAGCATTGTGTCCCCTAGTGAGGGTTTCTGCTTTTTGCACCTTCTCTCTGAGCATACTTTTGTCCAAGGCATGAATATGTTGACTCCATCTTCACTACCTGCCTCTCTGAAGTCATGCAGTGAGCTAGAATGTAGCCTCAGGTTTTAGAACCTGGGGTCAGATTTGGGGAGGAAGGTGGACCTGACCTGAGTACACATGAATGCTGCTTGAACACCACTTTGTTCCCTTCCTGCCCATCCTCTGTCCTTTTGAGGATTGTTTTCCAAGCACAGGGACATATCCCCAGTCTTCTGTAACTCCCAGCTCCTCCTTAAAGCTGTGATTTCCTTTCCTGGTTTTGCTCTCCCCTCCAGTCTTAGCCTTGCCTAGAGGTTAGAGCTCAACTGAGGCCATGGAGAAAGGACCACACAACTAGCATTCTTTTGGGTGTTTGTAATAATAATAGTACAGTCGCTCCCCGAGTTGTGAACAGTCGCACTTATGACCAAAGCTCCCATGGAGTGGTAGTAAAGGTGGTCCCTGAGTTATGAACACGGCCTGCACTTACGAACAGTGCGGTCGCGTGTAACTCAGTGGGGTCCGAGTTACGAACGGATCGAGTTACAGCCAAGTGTTTGGTTCATAACTCGGGGAGAGACTGTAAGTGATGACCAGCTGTAAGACATATCACCTTATACAGCCGCTCCCTGAGTTGTGAACGGTCCACTTATGACTGTTCGCATTTACGACCAAAGCTCCCATGGAGCGGTCGTAAAGGAGGTCCCCGAGTTACGAACGCGACCCGCGCTTATGGACAGAGCGGTCACATGTAACTCAATGGAGTCTGAGTTATGAATGGATCAAGTTACGGCCAAGTGTTTGGTTTGTAACTCGTTCGTAACTCGGCAGGGTGGAATTTAGTCAGACCTGGAGGGGGTAGGAAAAAGGAGACTTGTGAGGGGAAAACTGGGCAAATCCTCAGAGGCTTCTGGATATGTTCTCAGAACAGCTTTCCTCTGCTTCCCATCTCCCTGTGATGGAGGCATAGCTGGGATCTTGTCTTCCCTTAGGAATTAGCAGTTGTCCCTGTCTCTTTCCACCCGCCCTCCCTTGTCTGGAGGAATTGCCTTCTGCTTAATAAACGTCTGCTTGTAATATTCTGAAACAAGGAGGCTAATCAAAGGCCCCGTTCCGTGGAACAGGGATGCTAAGTGACAAGATTAATTTCAGTAATCAAGCAGCTTAATTTGGACATTTTTTCCTCTCTCATTCACTGATGGAAATTGAGGCAAATCTCATCCTAGTGAGAAACTTTTCCCTTGCCTAGTACACTCATTTTCTGGTACGGAAAAAGGGAGCATGGTGATTGTTGTGAGGAAAAAGAGGGACAAGAAGGGATCATGCAGGAAGATTTTGGAGAAGGAGAGTGGGCTGCTATGATGACATTGTCCTACCGCCTTTCATCTGGAAGGCTCCTAGCAAGCATTTTACAAGCTGTACAGGAATGACTCCAGCTATCAGTGACATGTAGTCATTTTGTCTGGAATGCAGCAGGTGAAAAACGGAAAAGGAAATACTTCCTGACCTGTCCAAAATTGTAGTAAGACAAATATGATAGCTCGTTCAAACCGAGGGACGATTAGGCAGAGAGAGTGTTATCCCCAAACTAGAATTTGTCTGGAGCACAAAGGAGAATGAATGTTCCTGCTCCTGCTATTAAAAGTTGACCTGCAATCTTCAATGAGGACAGATGGTCAGAAGCTTGGTTTCCCACTCATTTGAAAGATGACACCTGCAGCAGCACAGCAGCTCCCATTACCATTCTGGGACTTGAATCTAATGCAGATTCAGAGGGAAGAATTCGATCTATTATATTATGGGTACCACTGCTGCTCACATCAGTTGATGTTTCTCTGGAAGTCACCCACCTAAATCAGTGACCAGACGCAATGCTGTTAGTAGCCAGCAGCTGGGAAGATCTGATGGTACAGCTCCTTTTGCCACCCTGCCAGGACTGTGAAAGTCCAGTGATCTCAGGCAGTGACCGGAACTGGAAAGATGTTCCCCTTGTCACCTGCCTGTGGTGACACCCTTTTTTGGGTGATGGAGGCACCCGTAGAAAAAGCTTTGGAAAGGGAACTGGTGCTTTGTACTTTGTATTGAGCAGGGAGACCCAAAATTATACTAGACATAATACATGGAAGGTTTTTTTCTTTTTCCAGATTTAAGTGGCTGAACAGTCTCCCAAAGGAAGTGGTGGCAGCCCCCTTGCTTATGTCTCATTCAAAACTGGACAAGGCCTGGGAGTGTGTATTGTAGAGAGTAATTTTGTGTACATGTATGTTTGTGCATAGGCACATGTAGACATGTACAGATTGGCCTGGAAGCTCAAAAATAAATATTGTCTAATTCTAATGTCATGGAGCCAGGACAGAAATCCAAGGGCATGTGACTGAGCCCTCTGGCATGTGTGTGTTTGAGGGAGTGATGTAGACCCCAGCGGCAGTGAGGTTTTGGGGCTGGCAGTTTTCCTTTCCAAGCTCTTAAATCCCCCTCTTCAGTGTATTCCTCCAGTGTCTGCATCCCTCTCACACTCTCTCTCTCACTCTGTGTGTGTCTGTCTCTGCAGGGGGCATCTTTAACTTGACTGCACCCCCCACCATCTTTTGGCAGTCAATTTTTCAGAGACAATCCATGAAGTTCCTGACTCCCTCCTCCTCCTCTTCTTCTCCTTCCCCTCCCTCTCTCCCTCCTGCTGATTTGTTATTATGTACTGCAGCTGCCCGGAGGATTTTAAATAGACCCATAATCGCACAGCAGCTCCTCTTGGAAGTGTAAATATGACCTTCCTTGTTAATCTGTATGTGGTGGCAGCATTAGCACCTGGAGAGGGAAATGATGGGCAAGAGCCAACCCAGGGGTCTACATGAGGCTCTGGAGAGGTACGTATTCACAGCTGTCTTCTAGTGTCCTCTGATCTGTAATCACTAGGAAATTGCCTTGTGTGCTTCTTTGTCTAAACATAAATGGATTTGGGGCTGGTGAAAGGTGCCAGATTGACAGTCCTCAGAGACTGAAATCTCCTTTTAATTCTGAAAACAGGTACAGCATGGACAGAGGCAGCGAAAAATCCTCATAGTCTGCCCCCTTTCTCCATCTCTCCACACTGCAATGTCTCTGAACCCTGCCCTGGGAAGAAACACCTTTGAGATGAGAATAGAATTCAGACCCATTCAGTTCTTTTCCTGACATGACACTGTCAACAGGGTGGCCTACAATGTCAACTGTATTGTTTTTTATGATGCAGACACAAATAGGTAAGGAAGTAGAGTGAGATCGAGCATTTCACAGGCTCCATATCCCAATTCTAACCCCAAGCAATTTATTCTTCACTCAGGCTGGAGTACAATGAGTTGAACAATGCAGTTAAGTGAAGCTATGGAAGAGGAGGTAAACAACAGTAAATTTTGGTATGCTGCATTCAGCAGTGACTACAGGGCGTTCCCGCTATAAGTTGCCTGGTACACATCTGTTCCTCACTAAAGTAGTTGATGCTTCTTGTTAACACCCTTTTAGATACTTGAAAACTGCTATCACCTCCCCTCTCAGTCTTCTCTTTTCTAAACTAAACAAGCCCAGTTCTTTCAGTCTTCCCTCATAACAAGCCCAATTACTACCTTTCTTGTCTGTAAAATGGAGATAAAGATAACTGTCCTTTGTAGAGTCCTTTGAGCAGAGTTATATGTAGGGTTAAGTATTAGCATCCAGAACTACAAATATTGTTACCAATTGCAAATAATCCCATCTTTTTAAAAATCCAGCCACAGAAGATAATTGAGCTGAGGGAATATTTTACTATAAATGAATATTTCCATGAATGAATTTGCTGGTAAAACTCAAATGTGCAAATGTTTGTGGAAAGAGAACTTAGAAAGGATGCAAAAATGGCCAAAGAGAATTTGTGGAAAAATGTGAATGAATATCTCAAAGAGCTTCATTCACCACTATTTTACTTCAGTTTCTCTTACAACCAATGTAACTGGCTTATAGATGATACCTAGAGTAATGTAGTGGAGATTCAGCACCAAAATATTTCTGATGTATTTACCCTGCTCTGCTATTTGACTAGATGGTCTCCTATGGTATTACGTTCCACAGGTTGACTATATGCTGTATGAAAAAGAATTTAGTCTCGCTTGTTCTGAATTTATCATCTATAATAATATGACTCCCAACTGTCAGAGTGCTTCCATCATGAAACTGATATAGCATTTGTTTGAGAGAGGAAATCTGACTGGCCCCTTACCTTTAATAATCCCTTTCTAACTTTTCTCCTCTACCCCATGTGGGCATTGGAAATAAGATGGAAAAATATGTATATTAAGCATTATGAAGCAGTTAGGTTAAAATTTTCAAAAGTGGCCACTGATTTTGGAGGTGGGTGGGGGTGGAAATGCCTACAAATTGGCTTAACTGTCTTGTGCTGTTAAAAAAAATTGCAAACATTAACATGCTTAACTCTAAATTGTTGAGTAGTCCCATTTCAGCAGGATAATTCATGTGCTTAGAGTTAAGCATATGCATAAATGTAAAATCGTGCCTAATTTCCTCCCCTCTGCTTTTTTAGTAAACAGGGAGAAATCCACACAAGCGAGGATGGAGGTGGGAGGGTGAAACCCCAACTGGGCTCCTTTATTGTCCTCTTCTGTGCTACCTAACTAGTGCTGAGCACAGAGAGGAAGAATTTAACACTAAATCCCTATATTCATCTGGAGAGGGCATTAGTATAGCCCCTGGGAAGAGGAGTGCCTGAGAACAACATGTACTGAAACTGGGAATTGACTCTAGTTGCAGCCCCTGCTTGGCAGTACATCATGGGCTTCGGTAAAGGAAAGCATTAGCTGGTTAATTGTGTATTGAGCAGCTGGTTGCACTCTTTCTAACCTGTTTTAAAAAAATTATCCCCAGTCCTGATCTCAACTGCTTACTCTATTATTACCAACTTCCAGGAAAGAAAATTTATTTCTTTGTAATGCAGTTATAAGAGATTTACAATTTTGGCATTATTAGTGGTGTTACTATTATTATTCAGCATATATTTATTGTATATTGCTGGATGCCACTTCACAAATAGAAAATCTGTGTGTCCTAATCTCCTGGGCTTTGGAAAGCACATGAGCGGAATTAGTCAAGGGATGCACACATAATGGGTCACTGCTGGTGCGTCTTGACAATGGCTGATAGCGGTTAAAGGATTTAACCATGCATAGAGAGGCCTTCACAGCTGCACTGGAATGGACTGCTGCTGCTGCTATCGCCGTTGTCATGGTAACAAAGCTGGGTCCTTAATCAGGAAGCACATTAACACACATTCTGCCATCCTGCTTTCTTTCTCATTTCTATGCTCCGGCCTGGATAAATTACTGAATAAAGCCCAGTGGATAGAGAGAAAGGTTTCAGGACATTGTGAGGGGGACAGGGCTTCAAAGGGGGGATTAGAGGAAAGGTAAGGTATTCAAACTGTGCAGGATAGAAAGAGATCTAGATACCCTGGAGCAGAGAATAATTCCAGCGGGGAAGGTAGAGTACCAAGAGTTGGCTAGCCAGGAAAGGTCTAACTGTGACCAGGGTGGGAGGGGTAGACAGAGAAGGTGTCAAAAGAATTGAAGTATGTTGGATTGGCCTAAACCAGAAAGGAGTCTAAGAGCCATCTGGTCTGGTTGGGTAGCATTGGGAAGTGCGTTTATTAGAGTGAGGGGTGTTTATTTTTTCATTCCAGGTGGTGAGAAGCAGAGAAGGCACCTGATGAAATTAGCAGCTAGAATTTTAGTGCCTTCAAAGTATGTGCAGGGTCAGCTGTTGAGGAGTTGGATTGGTGTCTTCCACAATCCCTTTGTTTGAATCTGGGCAGTTTTAAACAAATTTGGGCAAATGAAGAAACCACACCTAATTTGTACCCTCCTCCTTCTTCCTTAGATTTGTGTAGAAGAGAAATTTGCCAAGCTAAGGTCAGGCCTGTTCATATGTGGAGGGTAAAATGCCAACGAAAACCCAGACACTCCAGTAAAGCATGCTGGTAATTCAGTAAGGGGTGCTCTTCTTTCAGAATTTGCACTGGTACAAAGGCCCCAGCATGGTGTTTAGATTTGGAGGTGCTTGTTGTCCATGAGTTGTAGAACTGAGGTCCCAATCACTTGTGGTCACTAACAAGTCCCTGTAGCTTTTAGCCCAGTGATCAGAGCAGTCACCCGGGAGATAGGAGAGCCAGGTTTGAATATCTGCTCTGAAACAGACCCAAAATAGACCTTTTCAATTTACTGAAAAGTGTGGTTTGGCCTGAATTGAATTTCGTATTTTTTTAATTAAATTTGGAGCTGCTACTGAACAAAAATATCAATTATTTATTTATTTATTTTTGCTCATGAGAAAATGGGGGCTAGACCTGGTATTCTGCCCAGTTTCCAACATGGGTAGTTTTTCTTCATGCAGTGCACAGTCAATCTGTGGAACTCCTTGCCAGAGGATGTTGTGAAGACCAGTACTTTAACAGGGTTAAAAAAGAGCTAGATAAATTCATGCAGGATAGGTTCATAAATGACTGTTAGCCAAGATGGGTAGGAATGGTGTCCCTAGCTTCTCTTTGTCAGAGGCTGAAAATGGATCACAGCACAGGGATCACTTGATGAGTACCTGTTCTGTTCACTCCCTCTGAGGCATCTGGCATTGACCACGGTTGGAAGACAGGTTACTGAGCTAGATGGACCTTTGGTCTGACCCAGTATGGCCATTGTTATGTTCTTAGAGTAATTAGGTCTAGCCTGCCTAAATTCATGCTTCAGCTTCAATTGGATATGCTATTCCATCTTTCATTTATATTGTGAAATGTTGTCTAGTGTTGCTGTACACTGTTAAATTGCTGCTATTAAATGTCTACGGGGCAGAGGACTTCCTCTGCAAAAATCCATGACAGATAATTGACCCTAGACAAGGAAGAAAGCTGACTTTTCTAATGAACCCCAGAAAAGGGTTGAGGTCAAGGCCAGCGCGTGTATGTTGAACAATCCCTGCTGAAACATAAATGCTAGGAAATAAGTAGTAAAATCAAGTCCTCCTAATCAGTTGCATCTAATGCAGTTATTGGAGACATTATTAGTGATGCTTGCTGAATATGTAATATGGCAACATAGGATCTTATAGGATAGATAATCAAAGTGTTGCTCATGCCCCTGACAAATATAAATCATCCATATATTGAGGTGGGATTGTGGCCCAAGCCCTGCTAGAATCCAGGAAAAGATGAACTCTTTGGTCCAACATCACTTTTTGTAGAACTAGAACTTGGGTAAAATTTTTCAAAAGTGCCTAACTGATTTAGGAGCTCTGGTCCTAATGAACAACTCCCAAGTCACTTTTGAAAGTGGGATTTAGGTTCTAAGTCTTTTAGGCATTCTTGAAAATGCTACCCATGGCCTTGTCCTTTGAGCCTGAACATACAGAATGGGCCTATATAGGGATGTCAAATCTTATCCAAGTGAATCTGACTGTTGAAGAATGTATAGATGGAGTAACTGAAGTTTCTTACCTTGGGTTTTTAGGACTGAAGTCAGGATTAATTTAATGGGCTTTTTAACTCTTCATATCTTTTCATCTCCCAGGAAGGTGCACAGGAGGACCAGGAGTATATTAGAGATCTTGAATTTGAAGTTTGGGTCATGAGGAACACAGCCTGAGTGATGGGTTTAAAGGCCTCTTGGTAAATAAAGGGGAAAATTTAGAAGTGCTGGGTTACTAACCCTTGGGTAACATGCTCTGTTCACGGTGTATGCTCCCTATCAAAGACAACATAGTTTGAAGGATACTGGTGCCAGGGTGATCCAGTAGTGCCTAGCTCGGAAACCTTTCAGTTTCAGCAGTGAGCAAGGGAAGGGTCACCTCAATGCTGATGTCCACTTCCAAGAAGGGAACATGGCTTCTGTTGAGTGTGCCCCAAACCATACCCCAAAGGGGAGGCAAATGACAGAGATGTCCATACGCCTATGTTCACCTAGCTAATGAAAGAATTAAACCTCGTCCCCTGGAGAAGAGATCTTTCCTGGTCATTAGAACTGCATTAGCTATCAGGACTGAAGGGAAGGGTCTTCAGCTGGTGTTTGAGACATCTATAAGGAGATTGAGAAAATATTGAACAGAAAGGTAGCAAAGGGCTTCCTCCCACCTTGCGTGGCCGACAAACATGTGCTCTGAATTCAAGTGGGCAGGGCTACTATTCTCTCATCACTCTCCAAGCTGTGAGGGACAATTTGACCTGCTTAATCAAGCTCTGTTAACAAGGGAACCTTCTGTGGTTATTTCCCCACCCACAAAGATTGTTTCTTTTGGTCCTGACTAAATAAAATGACTGTGATTATTTGCCCCCTGCTGTAAATGATAATAAACTACCTACTTTGCTTAGAAAGGGAACTTTGGTGAATGGTTTCTTTTCCTACTGCAGTGGTTTTCAACTCTTTTTTTTTATTTGCAAATCCCTAGAAAATTTCAAATGGAGGTACAGACCCTTTTGGAAATCTTAGAGGTTGTTTGTGGATCCTCAGTGGTCTGCAGATCATAGATTGAAAAACACTGCTCTAAAGGGAAAGATCTTGTTTATTTCATATAGATCTGTATTCTCCCCAGCCCCGTCTCTTTTGTAGATGAGAAACCCCTTTTTTCTCAGAGGTATGGAAATGGCTTTTTTATAGGGTTGTGTAATGATACAGTTGGTTTAATCTTTTGTTCCTCTCTGAGAGCGCTATTAACTAGAGGCCCAGTTTAGTCCAAGTATTTGTGTGATGAGGTGAGCTCTAACTGTCTTTGGGGATGGACTAAATTAATCCCTTCATCTCATACAGGCTTCTGAATAGTTGTCAGATGTTAATAAATTTCAGCCACTGCCTACTTGAATAGAATTGGAGCTGGCGACCTAGAGGTGAGAAGCTTCGTATCCCTTGAGCCAGGCGGCATATACAATTGTTTAAGCACACACAAAAAGATGCATAGGGCTAACGGCAGCTAACAAATGGAGGATGAGATGTAATGAAAGGGAAGAGACAACATATCAAAGCCAACATCTCTTCCCTTGGAGCAGGTGAAATGCTGGACACAGCTTTTTGTTTCCCTTCCCCTTTCATATCCTTATTTGTTCTTCTTTTGTCAAGCTCTCTAACTGGGCAGGCTTCCTGACTGAATAGCTTCTTTCTCCCTTGCTTGCTGTATCTCCTGCTGCTCCTTCCATCTATGTCCCACTTCCCCATTGTGCCTTAGCGCATGTTTAAGGAAGAGGACAGACAACGGGAGATGGAGCAAAACAAGATGCATTGGCTTCTCTTTGAGTCTGTCAAAGAACTGTTTCAATGCCTTACATGTCGTTCCCTGGTTTTTATTTTTACAGGTCCTTTTATTGTTAGTATTACTTCTTCAGCTGGCAGACAAAGGCAAATCCACCTGCTGTTCCACCAATCCCTTTCTCTGCCATGTCCAGTTTGAACAGAAATCTCTTTAGCTCATGTGCTTGTGTGATCTTGAAAAGGATGTTGCAGTTTTGGCTCCGCTAAAGGTTTTATTCAAAATATTATAGAATCTAATGTAGATAGAAATATTTGAATTAAAATAGTCATCTTTCACTAAAGAATTTCCATGCAGCATGAGAGACCTAATCTGACAAAACTCATATTTTTCACCAAGCATTTGAAAATTAGGGTGGGGTGTGGCATTATTTCCGGTTGCTTAATGGGAGGTGGCTTAATATAAACCATGCTGCTGCATTAGGTTGTATTAACTAATGATGGGCACCTAGAGCACATGATCAGCACCTCCTTTAACATATCTGAGAAGGCAAACACAGCTAACTCCTGCGAGCTGGAATACAAAGCAAAACTGATTAGTTACCACACTTTCATTAGTCAAGCCAAGAGAAGTGGAAAGACAAAACAGAAAGCACCCAAGGGGAATAGTTACTTGGATTAAAAAAAAAAGTTTTCAGTAACTTGAATGTTATGTTTCCCTGTGAGTACATTATCAATATGAGTATAATGGGCCAGATTCTTGATGATGTAAGTCACTGCAGTGCCAATTAATAGGACTGTCCACGTATTTTTGGAAGTTGGAACCCTAAAGTAGATAGCAGGAGGCTAGGGGAAACTGGCAACTCCTTTAAGATCTTCCCAGCAGAAACCCATCGCACATGCCACCTTTGACCTAAGCAGAACATCTTTCCTCTCATCATGGCTCAACAGCCTCTTTTGTCATAAAGGAGAATCTGCCATTAATGCCTCTCTAGTACAATAGTGAAGGGGTATGGAAAGTAGGGATGTAATAGTGTAGTCGATTAACTGATTAACCGATAAGCAAAAGATTATAGGTTAATGCTATAGACTACATGCATCTCGCCCCCCCCCCCCCAAAACATCCTTTGCCAGTACATTTTTTAGCAGGTTGGCCAGCAACCCAGCTAAGTCCCAGCTTGCACTAGGTCTGAACCTACCCTCACTGTGGCTCTGCATTTCAAGTGTATTAGGAGCCAGATGGGCAGGCAGCCAAGCTCAGTTCTGGCTTGTGCTGGGTCTGGGAGCTCAGACCCTTCCCTCCCGCACAGGGGCTGCCTGGGGACTATAAAATAGTTGACTAACCGATAGGAATTCATTAGGTTAATCAACTATTCAATTAACCGATATTTAACATCCCTAATCGAAAGGCTGACAGTCACCAGAATATGGAGAGAGAATTATAGAGGAACTGTTAAGATTAGCAGCTTCAGCAGATGTAACTTGGCATAGCTCCTCTTAAGTGCGTAGATGCATGTGCACATGTAGGAGATTTCATGTATCAGTGAGTGTTTTCTGTCTGTGAGGCAGCAGGAAGCCTTCCATTGAGTATGTGTGACATTTAATAGGTGGAAAAATGAAAGAGAGAGTGAGTAAGAGAGCTTCTTATCGTCTCTAATACCTTTGTAAATAACTCCATATACTCTACTGGCCTCACTTTCTCTTTAGTGGTGAGGAAGAGAATCAATAATCATTTAAAACTTTGCAGATCAATTAGCTGTGCAAGGCAGGTGTGATAGCAGCTTTTGGACAGAGCTTGCTGGTTGATTAGGAAAGAGTGCTAGACAAGAGGGAGAGTGGAGTTTCTACCATTTCAACCATCTTTGAATTCTAGCGATAACTACCAGTGGCTGCTGTGGTGGAGACGTGGATTCCTGGAAGCCAGACAATTGAAGCTGGATGATAGAACACCCTTACCAATGCCAGCCAATAATTCCTGCTACAGACAGCAAAAATGTATCTGCTTTAAAGCAGGGGCTGAATCCAGACAGGCACAGAAATACAGTTCTGTCTTTCCCATAATGTTTCAGTGCAGTGAACTCTCAAGTGACCACTCAAAGGACTGATGAGTCAGTTTCTGGATAGAGGTGTGTTCTAAAAAAGAGGGGGCAGAACTGTACTCCACAAGTCTGACTCTCATTTACACTAAGGCGCCTCCTGGCAGCATAAAAGGTGTGGGAAAGGTCTAGGAGCAAGTGTCGGTGGCCTCCTTGGCTGGTACAGAGCTGATGTAATGGCTTTGTGCCAGTTCTGTTTCCAGCTCCTGATGTAGAGCCTGCATTAGAATGGGCTGTGGAGGGGTGGAGTGGGGGGTATGTACAGGGCAGGAAGGAGATGTGTCCAGAGTACATTGCACTTTGGCTGGTCTCTGCTTCCCATCAAAAGTAGGATATAAGTTGCCACATTCCTGAGGCACCTGACTTACAGTGGGGCTTGGGTAAACTCCTGGCTGTTGCACAAATAAGG
Organism: Pelodiscus sinensis; assembly: GCF_049634645.1. Lineage (NCBI taxonomy): Eukaryota > Metazoa > Chordata > Testudines > Trionychidae > Pelodiscus > Pelodiscus sinensis. The sequence continues at coordinate 86,836,980 of NC_134711.1, read as the reverse complement.
GACTGCTAAAATGGCTTAATGTTTCCTACTTGCTCCGATGCAGAAATGGAGCAACCGAGAATCGGACCCCATATTTTTAGAAGCAATGGATTTGGAGCTGGCTGTTTATGCTAGTCTCAGCTACAGGTTTCACTATGGCTATGTCTACACTGCACAGTTATTTTGGAATAAGCTATTCCTGAATAGATATTGTGAAATAGCTTATTTCGAAATAGCACGTTTACACTGCAGGGAAGCCTCGAAATTAGTCCAAGGCAGGCTCCCCTAATGTAGACATGCTCTCTCAATTTAGAGCCTCAGGAGGGAAAACTTAGAATGGCCCTGGTGAGGGGCTATTTAAAATAGCAGAAGTGGAGCATCTACACACACCTTATTTCGAAATAGCTATTTCGAAATAGGCATTATTCTTCATAGAATGAGGTTTACAGAAGTCAGAATAAACATCCATGATTTTGAAATAACGGAATTGCTGTGTAGATGCTCGCATAGTTATTTTGGATTAATGACTGTTATTCCAAAATGACTTTGCTGTGAAGACACACCCTATATATGGTGCTGCCTCACCATGGAGATACAAGGTGATGACTCTCTGACATGAAAAAACAAACAATGCAGCATGACTATTTCATACTGCTAAACAAATGAAAAAAAAATGGCAGCCCAAAAGCCCCAGGGATGGACGAAATCATTTTGCGCAGGGCACCTGGGAGATTAGATTTGCCAAGGACAATGGAGAATGTTGGCTTGTACAAGCCTGATGCAAAACCTTGCTTGGGTCTGGATTCTAGTTTTGGATTCCATGTCCTGCCTTCTCCACATTATCCTCATTGTCCCCATAACTCTCATAGTCCCACCACTTCTCTCTGTCTGGTAGGGAGCATGAGAAAGCCTGATGACTGATTTGCATTCACACAGAAGGTGCCTGCCCCAGCTGGTCTAAGAGCTGGGGGAGAGGAAGCATCGTTGGCACTTTTTTCTAGACCACTGAGGCCCTTTATGTCTTAGGAATCTCAGAAAGAGCCTCCACAGATTGCCTGATCCACTCCAGGACTTCTACCAATTTTAGAGCCTGCTTCCCCCTAGCCAATTCATTCACAAGCAGCTACCCTCAGGCCCTGGGAGTCCCATCAGCAGTCCCCCTAACCCTCGACACAAGAGAGCCTTATAGGTGACATCTCAGTCAGCTCTGCTCCTCTTCTGCAGGATGGGTCTCCTGGAGGACCCGACTGGCTAGAGGAGAAGAAAGCTAGCCGCTTCATCCCCCTTTACCTGTTGTGGTAAGAGTGGCAAATCAAGTCCACTGCAATCCTCCATCCAGAATGGGTATTGGATTATGGTAGGAACTGCAGGGACCAATGCAGAGCTGTTGCCTGTTGCTTTCAACACTGACTCTAATGTGCTGGTGGCCACAGACAGATTACTTGTGAGTGGTTGCTAGGGAAACCACATATTTGGAATTGGAACCAAAACTGCAGGGACCATTTTGTATTTGGAGCCCTAAATCAAGTCCTTGCAAAAATTCACATGTATCCTATAGTGGCGGCTGGGAGCCATGCCATCTAGGTTGATAGAAAGTGTGGGGCAGTGTCGGGGGGCCGCCCCTCCCTCGGGGCAGGCTGCCCACCTCCAGGGCATAGTTCAGACTTCTCCGGTCTAGTTTCAAAGTACACTGCCCCGTATTAGGGGAACTACGGCCCACTGGCCTAGTCTGAAAGTATGCCGGCCCGGAGGCCTAGTCCTTTAGGCAAACCCCTTCTCGCCAGGGGTCAGGGAAGGAGGGGTAGGGGGACCCGGGCCCTCCCTCTCCACCAGGCCCCAACCCAGGGCCCTATCAGTGGCGGGCGGCTCCCACCACTAGCTCGGCGGGGGTTCCTTCCCGCAATGCGCCGAGCTCTCCAGGGCCTTTCTGGCTCCCTGCTCTGGGTCGCTTCCTACTCCCTTCCCCTGGGCGGCAGCGGTCCCACCTGTTGGTGTTAGCCGGATGTCTGTAGCAGCATCTTCCGACGCTGCGCCTGGGGTCGCAGTGGCAGGTCCGGCGCCTTGGTCCCGTGTGGCTGGCTGGCGGCTGTGACGTTGGGGCCGAGCCCGGCTTGGGCCTTGCAGCGGCGGGCCTGGCAACTTCCTCTCTGGTGGTCGGGTCTGCGGCTCTAGAGGTTGGGCCCTAGGTCCTGCTCCATCAGCTGTCCACCCCGCCTGCAGTCCTTTATACCTGGGCCCCCCGGGAGCATGCCTAGAAGGGCTGCATGGGCGCGGCCCTCTGTACCCCCTGAGCCAGGTGGTTTCCCAGGGCTTGAGTGTGGGCCGGGGCTGCCCTGTCACAGGCAGAAAAACAAGATTGGATCCAATATGCTGGTTTTATCCCACTTCTAGAAAGCACCCTCATCTGCTGCCAGAGAACATGGTGAGCTTGTTGCTAGGTCAGCCTCAACATGGCTGAAGCTTGTTGTTTGTATTACAAGTAGCACTTAGAGACCCCAAGCAAGATCAAGGCCCCATTGTGCCAGGCATGGGACAGACACATGGTAAGAGATTGTCTCTACCCCTAAAGTTTACAGTTCAAATTGATGAGACAAAGGGTAGAGGAAGTATTCTCTCATCAGATGGACGGGGAGCAGAGGCACAGACAGATTAAGTGATTTAGGCTTGTCTAAACAAACATTTAGTTGCAACAAGCTGGCATGGCAATTTATCCCCACTAGTTTACCATACACCAGCTGCATGTATAGGCCCTGCTTGATAAAAGTTCCTTAATGCACTTTGATCTACCCTGCTTTGAAACGGGAGTAGATTAAAGTACACAACAGACTCGGTAGGGTGCACAAGCAAGGGGAGTGAGTCCCAGCTCATACACACAAACATGTGCTAGTTTGATGAGAGCTACTGACAGTATGAATAGCCGTGTAGCTGTAGTTGGCACGGGTGTCCAAAGGGAGCTTTTAAACTTCCCTTTGTTGTTTCCTCCTTCTTTTCCCTGCACCGCCCTAGTGCTTCCCTGTAAAAATAAATGGAGGACGGGCTGACTCTGTGACTGTCCGTGACCCATTCATATCTGGGCAGCAGTGGAAATTTTGTGAAAGAAGATTTGCCAACCAAAAGAGTTCGGGTGGATTTGGAAAAAGTGATGAACTTTGAGTGCTTATCTAAATAGAATCCCTATACCTTTTTTTTTTTTTTTTTTTTTTTTTTTTTTTTTGAGATTTCCTCCTCACTGATCAGAAGAGACCATGGGCCCTCTTGATGAAATGAAAGATCAGTTAATTTAGAAATGATAAAAAGAAATACAACTTAATAAAGGATGTAGTTGATTTGTGGAATATACTCAATGCCCTCCTGCCAAGTACTAGGACTGGATTTTTAAGTGCTGGATAATGTTATAACCACTAATGATAAGATGTAACTTTGCCAGTTGACATACCAATCAGCAATGTTCCCTCTATTTTTTCCATCCATATGAGGAATACATATTGTTATGTACACCAAAGCATGCGTGGATGTGCCCCACCAGCAAAAACACATGTTGCTGGCTGTGGGCGCTCTGCTAATCAGCTGGGCAGCATTTGAATCTCTCCTGGGTGGCCGCCCAAGCACACAGTTTACAGGGAACACTGCCAATCAGTAGATAGTCAGATTTTATGTTACAGGGTGCACACTGTCATCTCTCAGGGCCAGAAAAAATTCCCCCACACAAACAGCATAATGTAATTTGCTGAGTGGATTATGAGGCATTTTTGCCTTTCTCTAAAGCATGAGGGACTGGTCATGTCAAGATACTTGACAAAATGGATTACTGGTTTGATCTGGTACAGTAAGAGCATAAGAGAGCGCAGGAGGGTGTGAGAGTGTAAGAGGGTGCAAATAGGTGAACCTATACTCTGATCACTCTAGTATTAATTAGTTCCCCCTGGAGAAAGCTGAGGGGGCTAATTAGTCAAGCAGGATAGCTGTCTGAGCCAATTATCTCATCAGCCCAGGGCACAGGATTAAAAAAAAAGGCGCAGGAAGGAGGGAGGGAAAGAATTTGATCCACGCCATGCCACGCCACGCCACGCCACGCCATGCCATGCAGCAGGCTGTGGCGTGTTTTGTTCCCCTCAGGTCCTGGTGAGAGGTCTGAAAGCTAGGTAAACATTGTAAATAGATTGTTGCATGGGGATAGTTTGTTGGAGGGGTGGAGGGAAGACATAATATAAAGGACCTGGAGAAGGCACAGACTCAAAAGTCTGTGCAGTTTTTGCAGGAAGAAGGTAAGAAAGGAGCCAGCCCTCTGACAAGGAGGTAGGCTTTGGACTGGTGTGGCAGGAGTGAGTATACGTGACTGGATGGACCAAAGGTCTAATCCTGGTAGTCACATATATAGTTACACCGATAGCCTAACAAACCTTGTGATTTGGTCCACACTTTATAGACTGGGTAGTTGCCACTTTCAGGTGAATTATGGCTCTAGTTTTGTGTTCCATTTTTTTTCTGGCCTCCTTCCTCTGATGCCTCAGACATGGCCGCAGCTGGAGGTGGGACACTGGATGGGGTATGTAAGGACTCACAGATGGCACTGAGCATTCTGACTCTCAGGTGCTTGGATGGCTGGTTCTAGCGTACATGCTCTGGGGCTAATGATGGCCATATGTTGGGTTGGGAAGAGATTTTCCTTGGGGCAGGAACCTTGTTTTTTGTTTTGTTTTTTGCCTTCTTCATGTGGGTAGATCTCACTTAATCACTTTCCTGCCATTGCAGGGGCCTCAGTACTGGTGCACCTGGGCCCCTCTTATTCTCTGCCTATGGCACATCATATCAAAGTCTTCTGAGGGCTGTAATACATTGGTCTAACTTCAGTGGTTGGGTACAATGTGTGGGTGCTGGATGATACTGGTGGCCCGTGATATACTGGAGGTCAGATGAGATGATCTGGTGGTCCCTTCTGGTCTTAAACTCTATGACTTATCAAAACTTATTCATTTCCCTATGGTTTAATACTGTGTGGTCTATGGAGCATGGTATATCAACAGGAGAGGGGAGGAAATATCATTCTCTTACCCCAAAACAGGGTTTGGGGATTATTGGGTGTCTAGTACCTCCTCTGTTGCAGTATGTCTGGATTGATTTCTTGAAAACCCCTTAAAGCAGGAAGTGAAAATTGCTTACAATTGTCAGTCTCCTGCATTGGTGGAGCTCCAGAAGGACTTCTTGGCACACCATCGCATATAGTGCTGCCCCTTCACTAGGCAGTGGTTGATTTTGGGGGCCTTGCAGCATGTAACTTTCTCTTATTGCAAAGAGATTGATATCATGGTGTCAGGTCTGCTATAATCTGTGTTGCACCGTGTTTGAATTCTAATCAACCTGATGTAAGCAAATCCTGTTGCTCTTAAACTGAGACACACAATTGTGCACAGAGGCAACTCTGGAATCGCGATCTCAGTCACTCTGAACAGCCACCAGGACCAGCCGTCATCATTGCTGACTCTCCACCTTCCCAACTGTGACAGACCTTCCTTTCCTGGCTGCCTAATCACCTCCTATTCGGGGACCAGAAGAGCAGCATTGAATTCATTACCCTGACCTCTGCTGATGCATTACTGCTCAACCAACATGTGACAATATTCAGCCTATCAGAACCTCCTGATAACTGAGCTTTCTGGACTCTAGCTTTGCTGTTACAATAATAAGAACTGTCTCAGAGGGGTAGCCATGTTAGTCTGTAACTTTAAAAACAACAAATAGTCCTGTGACACTTTAGAGATTATATACAGATTTTTAATAGTCTCTTAGGGTATGTCTACACTACAGAGTTTTTTTCAGAAAAACTTCAATTACCTCCACACTGCAATTGCATTCTTTCGGAAAAAAAAATAATAGAAAGAACTGAGGGGTTTTTCTGACATTGATAAACCTCTTTCTACGAGGAAGAAGCCTTTTTCCAAAAGAGCTCTTTTGGAAAAAGGCATATATGGACGGGGAAGAGGGAGTTCTTTTGCAAGAAGAGGAAAGAGGAAAAAGCACAGGTACCCTGGTGGCCATTCTGCCCATAGTAATCACAGCTTACATGCGAGATAGCATCCATTCAGTGTGGATGTTATCTGTCGAAAAAGCAGATTGCTTTTTCGATGTACTTTGGCAGTGTGGACGCTCTCGTTCAGAAAATTTTTTTGGAAGATCTCTTCAGGAAAAGCTTCTTCCGAAAGAAGCCTGTAGTCTGGACATAGCCTTAGGTGCCACAGGACTGCTCACTGTTTTAAATAAGAACATTCAGCTAATCAGAACATCTTATTCACTGAAGATTCCAAACCCTGCAGTTTGAGGCTTTCTCTTGGGAAGTTTCTGTCATCAAATGAGGTGACAAGAAGCTGGAATTGCTGCTAAATAAGATCAGTGGGGAAAAGTGTCATGAGGAAATGCCGTCGGTCCAGGCATCCCAACATTCCTTTGTGTGTGTCTGAAGAAAAGCTCTGCATATGCTCAAAACTGTCTTTCACCAACAGAAAGTGGTCTACTTACAGAAATTACCTCCCCCATTTTGTGTCTCATGTGTATGTGAGACAGGGGTTTGAGTAAGAAAGACTGTCCCTCATCTTATTGTCTATATTGCAATGCTTTTGTCTGTGATACCACACTATTCTCCGTAGCAACCCCACAGGATGTCCTAAATAGAGGATTCACAATTATGTAATATAGCATATAGCAGTATGGACAGGAATGACTGTATTGAATTTTTCAGTACTAAATAAAAGCCAAAGTTTTTGTCTCAAGTCTAGACTGAGGCTGTGGGTGAGTTTGTGGAAGGGATAAGCAGGAGTAAATGAAGACTTAAGCAACAATGAACCTATTTCAGCACTTCTACAGCAAACAGGACTGTGAACTAGAGAGAAAAAATTAATAAGACTTTGAATTTCTGTGGCATTTTCCATCAGGAACAACAAGCTCCTAACAAATGAAGCATCCCACCATGACTGTGATGAATAGCTATGTGGTTGGGTCTCCCTTTTAAAGACAAAGAAAAGCATGTAGGTCTCTTAATGATGCTCTTTTTGCATCCAGAGCATCTGTGGTAATTGGGCTGAGGGCTGCCTAAAAATATAGCCCCGAATGGCAGCCACACTGTGTAAGTGAGTGTTACATAAAGATAACACCCAAACAGAAATAAGACAGCATATCGATCTCCCCCCTTCACTACGTTACAATCTGTATTGCTTAGTATGGGGTTCTCTAGGCCTGGAAGACATTGATCTGCTGCAACTGCATTAATTCCTGGCTCCTTTGAAGCTTCTTTGTCTGTTTTAGGGTTGATCCCAGTCTCCACCACACAGAGCCTGCAATTGAAGTCGTGTTAATTCCAGGCTACAGCACTGTGAGGGCGTGACCACTTCTACCTGCCTAGGGAATCCAGAGAAGCTGAGAGAACTGAGCTTATGAGAATTCACCCCCCTCCCACGGGCTTCTCCTGCCATGTTTGAGGCAAAAGTCTTGTTAAATGACACAGGTCACCAACCAGTAGATCGGGATCTACCCGTAGATCTCGGAGCTTCTAATAGGTGATCCTGACTAGTTTGGTCAAGAAGCTATCAAGCGCTGGCACTTAAGTTGCCCCTTCACCCACTGTCATGTTGCTCCTGCCATCTGCCTTGGAGCTGCCCCCTAGGAGCCTCCTGCTTGCTGTGCAGGGTGTAGGAGGGAGAAGAAGGGGGCACTGATGTCAGGGTGCCCCTCCTCCCTCCACTGTATCCTATCTCCACACAAATAGAAGGGGATAGAGGGAGCTTGGCAGTACAAATCTCTGTCACTCTCACACATTGTGTTTTTCTCTGTCATTCTGACAAACACACACCATCCTTCATTCTCATCTCCCGACCCAATACATATGGGGGGAGTCGGTTGTTGTTATACTTTTACTGTTTGCAGAGTGGGTTAGTTTTGGCTTTTGACTGGACTGTGCATTTCATAATTTTCATTTCTCTCATGCTTAAATTTAATTCTTTGACTAGTGAGTTCTAAAATGCCTAACCTGTCATGGCTGGAATACTTATCCCTATCGTAATTGCTGCTCCTGGAAGTGACTGGCATGTCCCTGCAGCTGTTGAGGAAGGCAGAGCAGGGGGTCTCTACCTGCTGTCCTTGCCTTCAGACACCACTCCTGCAGCTCCCATTGATCAGTAATGGGGAACTGTGGCCAGTAGAAGATGCGAGCTCAGTGCCTGTAGATAAGGGGCAGCACATGGCGCCATGGAGCCATTGTTGTTCATGCTAGCTACTTTCAGGAGTGGTGCAAGGCCAGGACAGGAGTAAGCCTGTCTTAGCTCTACTGCTCCACCACCTGGAAACCATCTCAGTTAAATGGTGCCCAGTCAGAGCCTGCTTCCTGAACCCCTGTCCCAGCCCTGAACCTCCTCCAACACCCAACCTCCTGCCCCAGACGCGAGTCTCCCTGAATCCTAACTCCTTCCTAGAGCTTGCACCCTGAAACCTTTCCTGGTTCCCAAACCCTCACCCTGGGCTAAGCCGGAACCCCTCCCACACTTCAAAGTTCATGGCCCATATCACACCCTGCACCCCAACCACAACCTGGTGAAAGTGAGTGAGGATGGGGGAGAAAAGGGGATGGAATGAGCAGGGTGAGGCCTCAAAGAAGGGGTGGGAAGGAAGTGGGGCAAGGGTATTTGAGTTTGAGGTAGATCTTATATTGCACTTAAATTGAAAAAGTAATCTTATGGTTAAAAAGGGCTGGAGACCACTGAACTACAGTGACCAGCTCTGATTGATCTGACTGTAGAGGCCTGAGCTGCTGGAGCGACTCTCCACAAAGAGAGAGATATGCTGTGCTCCCAGGAATCCCTCCCAGAAGGAAGAGGAAAACTCAGCTTAACTTAATACAATTTCTGCTTGGTTCTCCCCTGAGAGGGAAGGAGTTTGTGGCGATTACCAAGGGGATAGGTGATGCTTCCTTTCAGGGGAGTGGATACACAGAAGTTCCCTTTGCATCTGGATCTATTTCTGTATAATGCTCTCCCTCCATGGAGAAACCTCAGACCTTCCCACCCCAAAGCATGGCTCCTGAGAGAGTTAGAAGGCAATTGGCCTCCATTTGAGGGGGCTAACTCTATGACACTGCTGCAACAATAACTTCAGAGCAGATTTTCTGTGGGAAGCCTTCTGTCAGCTGAAGCACATGCTGTGTCCACTGTGCAGCTCCATCCTTGGCTCAGCTCTGCAAAACTGCAGATTCCTGATCCCGTAGAGTTACAATGGGGAGGTTCAATGAAGTCTCTGCTCTCTTGTGTCAGCCTTGTTTGAGGGGATTTTTGTACCATGTTTTCCTTTCTTACACAGCACTTAGCAACGGGTAACATTTGTCCCATAGCTGGGAGAGATGGACGAGACGCAACTGCAAGGACAGGCTTGAAATCAGAGATTGCAATGATGACCTCTTCTACTATCACTCAATCCTTTAATTAGCCCCCTGGTGCTAATATCAAAGCTTGCACTCGAGCCATCTCTCTAGTCACTGGTGGCTCTTATTTAAAATTTTAGATGTGAGGGGCCAGTATAAGTCAAATCCTGCTGGGAACCTTGGGGGCCATGGAAATTTGTGAAGCCTAGATGGAAAAATGCATTATTTTTGTGCATGTTAGACAGCAGTATGGCAATTTCAAGTTTGTGATTTCAATCTTTCTGAGCAGGGTGGTGTCCTAATACCAGAACCATAGTAGTTTATGTCACTGTGCCCAGAAACTTACCTCTAATGGTGAGAACTAGCCCTTTCCGTTGTCTGGCATTGTAACCCCCCCCCCCCCTTCTTCCCCTAGTCTCTTCTCTCTCCCTGGTCAGTAGTGACATGTGGTCTGGAAAGGGGAGAAGGAGAAAAATTGCGACACTTCGAAAATACTCCTCTTGGTTTTTGTCAGATACATTTTTGGCAAAATTTTCCATCTACCTCTACCAGCAACTCAAGACAGATTTATTGTAGGAGAAAACGTCCCTCTATATGTCACTGTCCTCTCTTCCTCCACCATCCTCCCCTCTTTTCTCAGTGCTGAGCTGGCAAAGCAGTAAAGCGCATTTGGCTAGTTGAAATGCTGGGTTGATTAAGCACCAAGGAGCATAGTGCCAGGCAGAAAGCTGGACTGGCTTGAATAGTCCTAGCCCTCTTGTTTTGAGGGGCGGTTGCCCCTTCCTCCTGCGGCTGTTGTGATGAAAATGTATCATTACCTGCATAGCCAGCTAGCCTCTGTTCTTTTATTTGAGGATGAGCGTGTGTGTGTGTGTGTGTTTGGGGGGCTGGGGTTAGGAGGGGACACTAAATTGAGACTGAGTCTTTTAAAAACCTACCTTATTTTATTCTATTGATATTTACATAGTGCACCAATAGGCTTTGGCTGGTGAGGATCTAGGCTAAGCCTCACCTTGGGTGAAATGGAGACTTGCTATTTCAGACATGGGGGTAGAACAACCTTGTGGATATTTGGCTGTACAGCCATGTAGTTCAAGATGCCTGACCCACACTTCTAATTGTAATCTCTGAATATGTTTCAAAGTGGTTCAGCTATGTCACCCCTCCCCTTCCCATGTGTCACTACAGTCCTAAGGAAGGCCTTTTCCTCTTTGATATATACACCCTTTAAATACTAGTAGATTTATTATCTTCCATCTCTTTTAGCCAAGTGATATATATTTTTAGCTCTCTTGTTATTTTCTCAAATGAGGATCTGTGTAGTCTCTGGCTAAGGCCCTACCAAATAGACAGTCCATTTTTGTCAATTTCATGGTCATAGGATTTTAAAAATCATAAAACTCATGGTTTCAGATATTTAAATCTGAAACTTCACAATGTTTCTGAACTGTGGGAGTGACTCCCAACTCAAAGAGAGGTTGTGGCGAAGGGGTCACAAGGCTGCTGGAGGAGGTTGATGGTATTGCCACCCAGCTGTCTGTGCTGCTGCCTTTGGAGAGTGGCAGCCAGAGGACTGCTACTGTCTGGGCACCCAGCTCTGAAGGCAGCAGCACTGCCAGCAGAGGCACAGGAGTAATGATGACAATACTGTATCATGCCGTCCCATGTCTGTGCTGTTGCTGGCAGCAGTGATGCTGTCAGAGATAGCTTCCGGCCATCTGCCATGGAACTTTCTGCAGCTGGGCAAGGTCCCCGGAGATGGGTCTGACCTGGCCTTGGGAGCAGCCCATACAGGAGGAGAGAGGAAGTCCTGTTCCTATCTGTGAGTAGCAGCTGGAGCCCATGCACAATAGAGGCTCTTGGCTGGGGCGCCCTCAGCTCTGCCCCACACTGGCTCCAGGCCTGATGCTCGGAAGTGAAAGGGGCCTTGAACTGGCTGTATGGATGAGTGAGGGGGATGACCATAATATCCCCCTGACCATGGGGTCCAAGGTGGTCACCCACTTGCCCACTTGGAAGGCCAGCCTTGCCCCTTTCCCCAAATGTTGATGATGCCCGCCATTAATATGGCACTCTCACTTCTGGGCTGCAGCTGGTGGTGATGTCTTCAGAATTTGGCTCCTGGCCAGCAGCTGCCACTCTCTAGCCCAGTGGTAGAGAATGGCCGCCGGGCCATTTCTGTGCGCCCGCTGAGTGATTGGGACCGTCCCCGCCCCCAGGCATGCGGCGCATAGGCAGTGCCAGCCCCTGGGCGCATTGGCGGCGCCGGCCCCGCGCGTGCAGCGCATGGTCAGTGCTGGCCCCGGGCGTGCGGTGGTTAGGTGGCCCTACCCCCGGGTGCACGGCGCAAGATCTGTGCCGGCCCCGGGCACGCGGCGTATGGGCGGTGCCGGCCCAGGCGCGTAGCACAGGGGTGGCGCTGGCCCCGGGCGCAAAGCACATGGGAGGCCCTGCCTCCGGTTGAGCAGCGTGAGGGCTGTTCCGGCCCCGAGCTTGCAGTGTATGGGCGGTGCCGACCTGGGCATGCGACATAGGGATGGCGCCGGCCCCGGTCACGTAGCACATGGGCGGCCCCACCATCGGGTGCGCGGAGCATGGGCGCTGCTAGCTCCTGGACACGTGGCACAGGTGCTGGCTCCAGGCACGCAGGGCATGGTCGGTGGTGGCCCCGCCCCCGAGCGCGTGGGACATGGGCTGTTCTGGTCCCGGGCGCGCGGCATATTGGCAGCCCCAACTCTGGGCGTGCAGCACAGTTGCGGCGCCAGCCCTGGGAGTGCGGTGCATGGGTGGCGCCGGCTGTGGGCACGCAGCGTAAGGGTGGCCCTGGGTACGGGCACGACCCTGGCCCTGGGTGCAGGCGTGGCCCCGCCCCTGGGCGCCCGGCAGCTCCAAAAGGTTGGGGACCATTTCTCTAGCCACCCAACTTTGTGAAATCTGGTTTCCCCTACACTAGCTGGATTTCATGCAGGAGATCAGATTTCACAGTCCATGATGCATTTTTCACATCTGTGAATTTGGTAGAGCCCTATCTTTGGACATGTATCTCAGTTCTATGAGTTTCTGGTGGAAATAATGGAAATTCTACAGCAGCTTTAGATAAGCTTATGAAAAGGAGGATTTTATTGAATGTAATATGAAGATGAATGATACAATCAGCATTGTAGCTCCTTGTATTGTTCTCATATTAAATATATTTTAAGATTTCTCTCCCAATTTCAGTGTTCAGTATGCAATACACTGACATCTTTAGGTTTCAGAGTTAATACACCCAAGATCATTACATTGAAATGTCCCATGTTATTGGTTCAGGTACTCTTCAAACTCTGATGTCACTGCATTAATTTACATTTGGATTACATTTTCAATTTTTTTTCCTACAACCATCAATGCTAGAAATAACAAGGAGTCCTGTGGCATCTTAACACTATTGAATTTATTTGAGCATTAAACTTTTATGGTCTGTTGTCTACTTTGTCAGATGCCTGGATACTAGAAAAAGATCTTTTGAAGAAAAATGAGTTTTTTTTGTGGCAAAGGGTGAATTCTAACTAGTTCTACCCAGAGAATACATGGGACACTGTAATGGACACGAGGAGTGCTGGCCAGCACCCAGAGACTAAGGGGTTAAACTCAGGTAGCTAGCAAAGGTGTCGGCCAGGGGGCCGGGAGAACCAATCGAGATAGAGGGATGAAATTTGAATTGGATATAGATTCCTTGCCCGCTCTCTTTGTGTGGGAGAGAAAAAACTAGGAGTTGAGACACACAGAATGATTTAAACCCAGACAGGATTACCATACCTCCAAGGAATTCAGAGCATGGGACTGGACTGAACAAAGAGACAATTGGAAGTAAGTAAAAGGGGGGGAGGGGAAGTGGATCTAGTTGCATTCAGGGTGTTTTCTCTTTATTTTGTGGTTTTGTTTGAACTGCTCTGTGTGAATCTATGCCTCCCTTCCCCATTTACCATCTACCATTGTGCCCAGAGACTTTTCTCTGTGTTTTAATTTGCTTTCCTTAGTTGCTCTATAACATCTAGCAACCAAGTATGCTTTATCAAGTTTATCTTTTGTTTTGTAATAAACATCACTTTTTTTTAAGGTGATTCTTGTGTCCTGGAAGGTCTGTCTGTGTGTATCTGCATGCCTCTGACTGAGGGGTCAGGTACCAGAGACTGCAGCTTGTTTTTCTCTTTTCAAGCTATTTTAGGGCAAAAGAGCTTGGGGTACCCCTGGGGGTGGTTTCAAATGTTTACCCCTGGTTTTTGGGGATAAAAATCACTTGACAGTGGCAGCGATTCCCCAAAATATGTATATTGTGATACTGGGTGAAGATTTTGTAACCAGTGCCTGTAGAGGCAAGGCTTTGAAGCTCTCTTGCGGGTCCCCCACTTCTGCACTCGGAGTGCCAGAGTGGGGAACAGCTCTGACAGACACAAATAAGGACTTGGGTTATTTTTGATTATTTTCTGGCTTGCCTTCAAGTTGCTTTCATTTTTATGCTTTTTTTTTGAGATGTTCAGAACTATGTATAGTGTTCTAGGAGTGATCTTAACACTACTTTGAAAAATGGAGAGAGAATTGGGTGGGACAACTGACCTAACTGTTGTTTTACATACCATAGCTTGGTGACTCTCAATTACTTCCCAGACTACAGTAACCCTTTCAGGAATCTGATTTGGCTGGCATACTTCAGGTTTCACTTCATTTAAAAACTACTTGTTTACAAGATCAGACACAAAAGTGTTCCTGCACACTACTACTTGCAAATTGTTTACTTTCTTGTTCTTATCATATAATGATAAAATAAACCAACAAAAATATATATTACTTACATTTCAGTAACTTACAGAAGGTTAAGGGACAACACAAGACTGAGGCTAGAAAGTGAGCAAGGCAGGTTATGTCTGGGTACTGGGATCAGCTTTTTCTTTCCAGAGTTGTTCAGCTATGAATCAAATATTCTGCTAAAGGAGAGAGAGTGAAAGCAGATAATCAAAAACACTCTTAAGGAAATAATGGATGGACAATTTAGCTAGGACTTAGGTTGAAAAGCAGCTTTGCTGGCCAGACAGTAGGCAGTGGTTTTGGTACAAATCTTCTCTTCACTCTAAATTTGTGTGTGTCCCGAGGTAAAGTTTTAGGCACTTACCAGCTTACTGTGTGCAATGGATCTTCTCTGGCCTAAAACACCTGCCTATTTACCTCTTTTGCAATTCTTCAGGCTTGCTGGGAAGAGGCAAGGCCAATGATTCATTCCTAAAACTGCCAATTGGATGTGGATGACCCACCTTATTGTAACTTCAATCTCTGCCTCACCTCAACATTTAATTCTCTCATATTTTCAGGGGTTCAGCCCTAACCCATTGAAGCCAGTGAGAGTTTTATCATTGATTTTACAGGGCATACAGTCAGTCCATAAATGAAACTATTATGAAAATGTTTCCTTCATTCCTTTCAAACATGGATTGAGGAAATGCAGGGATTTAAAATTACACAGGACCATTGACAAATTGCAAGTGTGATGTATTGTGAACTACCCAAATGGAAAACACTTTCCCTGTGCCATTGGCTAGCTGGGATTTGCAGAAAAGCTTCTTACTAAAGATCATTTTTTGAGGTTTTAAGATGGATTCATTTAATTTTTTCTTCATGCAAAGGGCTGAGCATGGTAAGAAAGGCAACCTGATACAGGTGGAGGGATAAGAAAAACACTTTGGCTATGTCTACACTGCACGCTTCTTGCGCAAAAACAGTTTTGCGCAAAAGTTCTTGCACAAGAGAGCGTCCACACTACGATGTGCTTTTGTGGAAGAGCTGTGCTTTTGCGCAAGAGCATCCATGACAGTGTGGATGCTCTCTTGCACAAGAAAGCTCTGATAGCCATTTTAGCCATAGGGCTTTCTTGCGCAAGAAACCTCTGTTGCCTTCTTGTGGAAGAGCTCTTGAGCAAGAGGGCTTATTCCTTGTGGGGAGAGGAATAACTCTTGTGCAAGAAGCCCTGTTTTTCAATGCTTTACTGTAAATTTACTTGCGCAAGAATGCACGTGCAGTGTAGATACCTGGGAATTTTTTGCCCATGAACGGCTGTTCTTGCGCAATAAAGGTGCAATGTAGACACAGCCTTCCAGTAAAAATAGCATTTATTCTGTCCTCACCTACCCTGAACTCACTCATCCTTCTCTTCCAGAATTATGTCTAATATTCCAGACTCCTAAGCATTTTCAAATAGTTACCATGAAAAAGAAAAGAACACCCACAATAAAATGTTTTCTTCCTTCCATGCTCGGTATTTGCCCAGCTCTGTTAATAATCCTTGAACAATGCTGTAACACAGAGGCTCTTTGGCAAAATATTGCCAAAAATACATGTTACAAACATCTGTTACCTCAGATCTGAAAAACTCACTAAACCAAACAGGATATTTATCCTTAAACAGTAATAAGTAAGGTGTTGGCAGAAAGCTAGAAACTTGTTGAGATTCATAATTCTTGTGAGATGTGTGTACAGATAGCATTTAAGGAACAATTTATTTATATTGAAAGTATAATTTATAAAATCCAGGTATAAATTAATCTCAGGTGTAACTTGATGACCCCTTCTCAACTGGCAAGATAATGCGAGGTACTATTGTATACCCTGTTAACATTTTGGAAACCATCAAAGACCATTCCATATGGCCAAAACCATTCAGAGGTGGAAGGAAACAGTATCGTAGTCCATGTATAAAGACACAAGATGGTTTTAAGTAGAACAGGATATAAGGAAAAGCCCTCTGTATTCATTCATTTGAGGAAACCCCTTAAGAAGTGAGGAACTTTCATGAACATTTGGATCCTGGCTCTGCAGCAGACTGACTGTTGTGGGCAAATGACTTTATTATATAGGCGAGGTTCTTGGTTTTTGATTTGTTTGGTGTTGTCACCATTTGCTCCCAACACTTTCTTACAAGGGCTGTATGTTAAACTGGTAAATTGAGGTACATGGGGTGCAGAGGACCTGAAATCTCTGTGAGCAGCCATATGTTGGAGGCTGGATATCACTGGGGAATGATTTCAAGGGGTGTGAGGATTGGGGCAGTTATTGTTAATCTCTAAGGCAAAATTAGGGCTGGCATAAGCCAGAGGAAAGAATGCTTGGGTAACTGTATGGCTAGTGGTGCCAGAGAGCTGACACCCAGTTTCCACAAGAAACCCTCCCTCTTGCAGCAGGCATGGCTAACAGGATGACTCACAGTCCTATCCTAGGTATCCTGAGAACTGTCAAACCTTCCCAAAACACAAACAAAAGAGTGTAGATTTGCCCCCATGATTGCCCTCTCATTGGAGCTGTCCATGAACTTTGCTTTTTATTTCCTTTGACCCCCTTCTTGGTTTTTTTCTTTTTTTTATTTTGCTCTAGGATGAGTCATCCATGTTCTTCCAGTTTGGCCCATCAATAGAACAGCAAGCCTCTGTCATGCTTAACATCATGGAAGAATATGACTGGTACATTTTCTCCATTGTCACTACCTACTTCCCTGGCTACCAGGACTTCGTCAACAAGATCCGCAGCACCATCGAGAACAGCTTTGTGGGCTGGGAGTTGGAGGAGGTCCTCTTGCTAGACATGTCCCTGGATGATGGAGACTCAAAAATCCAGAACCAGCTCAAGAAGCTCCAGAGCCCTGTCATACTCCTCTACTGTACCAAGGAAGAAGCCACCTATATCTTTGAAGTGGCCAACTCTGTGGGTCTGACAGGCTACGCTTATACCTGGATTGTGCCCAGCCTGGTGGCAGGGGATACAGACACAGTGCCATCTGAGTTCCCCACTGGCCTCATCTCTGTGTCATACGATGAGTGGGACTATGGCCTTCCTGCCAGGGTGAGGGATGGGATAGCCATAATCACCACGGCTGCCTCTGACATGCTGTCTGAGCACAGCTTCATCCCGGAGCCCAAGAGCAGCTGCTACAACACCCAGGAGAAACGGATCTACCAGTCCAACATGCTGAACAGGTACGGGGAATGGGTGGGATATGGGTCGGCGGGGTCACAAACAGGCATCTGAAAAACCCTTCTAAATCTGTGGCATTTAGGAGACAGTAGGATCAGAGGTAAAAATAAGTGGGCATGCCCCAGTTCGCGGCTCTGGCAAGAACTGACTGAGCTGTGGCAAAAACTATCAGGGAGGCTATTTAAAGAGCTGGCAGGGACCTGGGTTGCAATACGACCTATAAGAAATTTTAAATTACTGTCACTGCTGCCCAAGACTGTGTTAATTGGAACCTGAGCAAATGGAAGGTTTTTTAATGGTCTGGCCAGTTCTGAGATGGGTCATGTTCTTTCATACTGCCCCTTCGGCAGCTCTTGGTGAGGCTGGTATGAAAGTCAATACAAGGACAGGAGCCGGAGGACCCAGGAGGTGGGTGAACAATATAGTACAAAAGCATGGGTGCATGTTTCCAAAGGTGAACAATGTCATGCGGGTGTGACAAGAATAGAACCTCTCACTCTTACAGGAGTCTCCTTGCATATAACTCACATTCAGCTGGGGTAGTGCTCTACCCCTTGCTCATAATGGGTGGAACAAACGTAAAGACTGACAAACCCTTGTCTTAACAGACTTGGGTCTTCTAGCCCAGCCACTGGAGGCTCATATATTTAAACCCAGAAGGTCTGGGGTTTAACCCCTCCCACTGCCAACAATGCATGCAGAGGTTTGGTTTGTAGGTAATGGGCAATATTTTTATTGGGTATTCATATGGCCCCCATTATTATGGTTTCTGAGCTCCTCACAATCTTAAATGTACTCATTATTACCACATCCCTGTGGGGGCAGGGAAGTATTATCTCCATATCGCAGACGGTAAGTGACTTACCCTGGGTCACTCAGGAGGTGTGTGGTGGAGCAGGGAGTTGAATCTGTCTTCTGAATCTCCAGGTTAATACTTAATCACTGGGGGTATGTCTACACTAGCCCCCTAGTTCGAACTAGGGTGGCTAATATGGGCATTCAAGCTTGCAAATGAAGCCTGGGATTTAAATATCCCAGGCTTCATTTGCATGTTCCCAGGCGGGCACCATTTTAAAATCCCCTTAGTTCGAACTGACTGCCCGCGGCTACTCGCGGCAATCAGGTTAATCCGAACTAAGTCATTAGTTCGGATTAACTGTTACTCCTCTGCAATGAGGTGTAACAGTTAATCCGAACTAAGGACTTAGTTCAGATTAACTTCTGACTGCTGCGTGTAGCCGCGGGCAGTCAGTTCAAACTAAGGGGATTTAAAAATGCCCCCCCCCCCCGGAACATGCAAATGAAGCCCGGGATATTTAAATCCCGGGCTTCATTTGCAAGTTCGAATGCCTACATTAGCCATCCTAGTTCGAACTAGGGGGCTAGTGTAGACATACCCTGGGTTTCCTTCCTCTTCCCATCTCTGCCCCCCAGACCATCAGCATGTTACACCAGTCCACAGAAGGAAATCTGAGTTGGGCAGGGATGCAAAATCCTCATCTGGCTTAATGGGTCCTGGGTTGTCATGCTTTAGTGCAGCAATAGGCAACCAAGAATAGCGAATAGGCTGTATGAATGGCCTCCTTCATCTTCGTGGGTGGCAGCAGCTCTCAGCCCACTGGGGTTCCACCCGTGGCCCTGAAGACCCCCCTCCACTACAGTGGAGCCCTCCAATTCTTACCACTCCCCCTGCCTTCGAGCACTTCCGTAGAGCTGTGAACCGCCTGATTCGTGGTCTGTCCCTGCTCCTTCCCCTCCCTCCCTCCTTCATGGCTGTTCAAGCTCTGGGAGGGAGAGGCGGGAGTGGGGATAGAGCACGAATCAGGCAATTTGTAGCGTTCTGTGGGTATGTCTACGCTGTATCCCTCTTTTGAGAGAGGAATGTAAATGCAGCCGAGCGAAATTGCAAATGAAGCGCGGATTTGAATTTCCCGTGCTTCATTTGCATAATGGCGTCCGGGCACTTTTTCGAAATACCCTATTTCGGAAAAAAAACCCAGCCATCTGGATGGGGTTGTTTTGAAAAAAAATCTCTTCTTTCGAAATAACCCTTACTCCTTAAAAACTAGGTTTAAGGGTTATTTCGAAAGTAGTTGTTTTTTTTCAAATTAACCCCGTCTAGACGGCATTTTTTTTCTGAAATAAGGTATTTTGAAAAAGCGCCGGGATGCCATTATGCAAATGAAGCATGGGAAATTCAAATCCACAGTTCATTTGCAATTTTGCTCGGTTGCATTTGCATTCCTCTCTCGAAAGAGGAATGCAGTGTAGACGTACTCAGAAAGTGCTGGGTGGGCAAGGAGTAGGAAGAATGGGGCCCCGGTGCATGAGAGGTGTGTCGTGGAGTAAGGCAGATGGGATCCATGGACTGCATGTTGCTCACCACTGCTCTAGTGACTTGCTGCTCAGTTTGTGCATATAGACATCCTTGGGAAAGTTGGTCCCATTACTGCTGGTGGAAGGAGTTAGGGGAATCCAGGTTACACTCTCCAAAAGGGGTCTTCACAAAGCATGTGCATTTTTGTTATTAGCCTGGGCACAGTGCAAATATGGTAGGTCAATCAAGTATTTCCAGTGGTGGTCTGGGTGTTCTGATTCATCAGGTGTAATTTGTACTAGTGATGTTAAGGACCAGTCAACTATCCGATAAGCAAATGCTCTGTCTATCAGACAGAGGCAGCAAGGAGGGGGGTACTTCAAAGGGCAGTGTCCCAGGGAGTCTGGGCTCCATGTAGCACTGCCCCTTTGGAACGCTGCCGTGGAGTTACAAAGGAGCAGCGCCACACGGAGCTCTGGGTCAGCTGGAGTCCCCAGCTGACCCCAGGCTCCTTGTGGCACTAAGCCTGGGATCAGCTGTGCGGTGCTGCCCCTTTGAAATGGTGTTTCAAAGAGGCAGCGCTGCGTGTAGCCCAGAGTCAGCTGGGGAGTCCCCAGCAGATCCTGGGCTCTGTGCAGCACTGCCCCTTTGAAACGCCGTCGCTGCATTGACTATTCAATTAGTGAAATACTTGATACTTAAGGGAATGTCTACACTAGCCACCATAGTTCGAACTAGGGTGGCTAATTTAGTCATTCGAACTTGCAAATGAAGCCCGGGATTAAAATATTGCAGGAGGAGTAATGGTAGTCTGAATTAGGGGCTTTAGTTCTAACTACCTAGGCTGTGCTGTGTGTAGCCGTGGTCAGAGAGTCCAAACTACCGGGCATTTAAAAATGGCGATGCCCGGGAACATGCAAATAAAGCCTGGGATATTTTAATCCAATGACTACATTAGCCACCCTAGTTCGAACTAGGGTGGCTAGTGTAGACATACCCTAACATCCTTAATTTGTACCAGAGATTGAAGCCTATATAGAGCAGATTTGTAATATGTTCCTTAGTGAATCAGGGATTGATTTTTTTCAGAGGTGATGAACACTTGCAGATTCCATTGACTTCATCTGTAGTATGCGCTTCTGAAAAATCAGGTCCTTCATGACTACATCTGGTACTTCATAGTAACTGTTGATCAAATTGCTTGCTACTTACACAAAACCTTTTGGTTGTGCCCAGTTCCTAGCTAACACTGGCAAAGAACCACTTATTGGCATCCCTCTTAAACCCTTGCATTGGGCTCATAATCAGATCAAATGTAAATAGGACATGAAGCTCCTTGTTCATGCATAAATAGGAATGGAAGGTCTTCTCCAGTTATTTCAGACAGAAGGATTGGTAAGAAAGTTTCTGTACTGAACAGTATCATTGAATCATAGAAAAAAATCAGGACAGGAAAGGTCTCTCTCCACATACTGATCACCCCTGAACCCATCCTCTGTATCATAATAGGATTGTTACCCTCAGTGTTTTGCCCAGTGTGTTTTTCTGTTACCCTGGTAATGGGATACCGAGGAAGATGCCTTCTCTCTGTCCCCTCTATTCTTTAAATTATTATTCTGTTTCCTACTTTGCACACGCTTTAACAAAGACAATGTGAAATAGTAGCAAACTTAATCTCTTCCAGTCTGGCTTCTGTTTGCTCTGCTCCCCTGAAAACTATCTTGACTGTGGTCATTAGAAGACTCCTCTCTAGCTCAGTCTTCTCTAGTCGTCTTTTTTCTTCTGAGTGATGCAGTAAGGGAAGATTTAAATTGAATTCATACAAAGTTCTCAACTACAGCATCAAGGTAAAGCTGCTTGGTCTACTCATGACTAGTGATTTGGGTTACCATCTGGATTCGCTTTAAAGAGGAATGGTTTACAGAAATTACTGAGTCCCAATCTTTTGAAAATCAAGTCTCTTTAATATGTGTCATGTTGGGCATCCAAAAATGTCAGCAGCTAACACTACTGGTCACATCTGAAAATGTAGATCTTTTCTTCTGGTCTTCATTGCCTGAATAATGCTATTTCTTAGTTGTCTAGTGTTCTCTTACAGCTGACACACACTCCTCTCATCTTGATGTCCCATTCTTCCATTTTCCCCACAATCATCACCAGACCCTGTTTTTATGCTTCAGTATTTGGTGTTCTCTCTGATACTGTGTAAAAAGGCCTGATTTTCAGAGGGAGGGTGCATACTCAGCCTTTCCTTAAAACTGGGCCCCTCTATGTTGTATAAAGTTAGGCACTTTTTAAAATCTTGGCTATAAAGATACCATATGCCATTGTTCTCTCAATCCCACAATTCAAAGTATAGGTAAGTGCAGAAAAAAGAGGGAGACCTCTTATAACCCCCACTTCTCACTCACTGAAGTCAATGGAAGTCTTCCTATTACTTCTTTGGGCTTTGGATCAGGCCCCTAAGTTTCTCTGCCTTCAACTGTACTTACAGGCACTAAACTTTGAGCACATGCTTAATAGCTTTGTTTAACTGGGGCCCTAAAGTCTGTTTACCTTTTCATTTTTCATGGGTACCAAGTAGTAAATAAAAACATATTTCTCTAGTCCCTTTAATCTCAAATACAGTGCAACATATAGAAGCTATGTATGCATGGATGAAAAAGGTCAGAAATGCTTGCGCTTGGACTGCAGTTTCCAGAACACCAACTGCAGAGTGTCAGTGGACCTTTTCAGTACTACAGGAAACCATCTACTGCTTGCAGTTACCCCCCAGATATGCCTACACAGAATGGAGAAAAGTATATACATGAGCCCAATGGGTGGGGTTTATCTACAAACGCTGCATGATCAGCTTATACACCTGGCATCAATTGACAGCCATGTAGTTAGTATTTCAGGAATTACTGTCTAATTCAAAGTGGGTCCCCATTGGTTCAGATCCATAGCTGGGAGGTAATATAATGAAGGAATTTTGCCATTCTATCCTAGAAAGAATGACGCATCAAGCTAAAGAAGAATTTAATTTAGTTCATTTTGAGCACATTATGAATTAAGGCTGTGAATTAGTCATTTCCCAGGGTTTGTGCTTGAATCCTGACCATTGCTAACCAATCTATTTTTGTGAAGTACAAGCTCAGGATGCAGCCAAAATCAAATAATTTCTGCTTCTCTTGGCTCTGAGGGTGGCCAGTAGAACTGGGCTAATAATGGGGAAAATGATCTGAACGTTTTAGAGAATTATAAATAGTATTTTGGTTAATCATGTTCTCTTACTCCCTTTAAATTCACTGTTGCCAATATTAGTACTAGCAAAGATGTGTGTGAATGAATGTCCATATGTAGAGTACATCAGATGAAGGATGGACTCTCATATGAACTCCCCCCACTTGCTAATATTAGTAGGCAATTACAATTTTTACATGAGGCTGACTATCTATCTTGAAACTGATACTACTTTGAGGTAAGTTAGTGATGTGAGTCTTTGATCCTGATGAGCAGATCTTGCAGATTTCTTTCTAAAAATAACTCTTTTGGTGAAATAGCTCTGCAGGTTAATAGGGAAATGGCATGCTGAGAAATACTTATCCCATATGTTATAGTGGTAATTTTTGACATATGGGGAGATTTTACTCCTATGGATCTTTTTGTTCCTCTCTGAGGGTATGTCTACACTACCCCGCTAGTTCGAACTAGCGGGGTAATGTAGGCATACCGCACTTGCAAATGAAGCCCGGGATTTGAATTCCCCGGGCTTCATTTGCATAAGCGGGGAGCCGCCATTTTTAAAACCCCGCTGGTTCGAACCCCGTGCAGCGCGGCTACACGGGGCACGAACTAGGTAGTTCGAACTAGGAAGCCTAGTTCGAACTACCTAGTTCGAGCCCCGTGTAGCCGCGCTGCACGGGGTTCGAACCAGCGGGGTTTTAAAAATGGCGGCTCCCCGCTTATGCTAATGAAGCCCGGGGAATTCAAATCCCGGGCTTCATTTGCAAGTGCGGTATGCCTACATTACCCTCCTAGTTCGAACTAGGAGGGTAGTGTAGACATACCCTGAGAGGCTGCAAGTGATGGTACAAATGAATTATGCAGTGGGAGCATCAGTCCGCCTGGTAAAGTATCCATTGTACCACCAACATGTACACATTCTTGGTTTTGCTTGAAGGGAGGTGGGCCCTATGAACTGGTTGATATTTGGACTGGGTGATATTTAGATTCAGGGTTGAAATATAATCTGAACATTAGACTCTCCAAATCCCAATACCCACTCATTCCTATTAGTGCCAAGAGCCTGTTCAGTTTCTTGCTTAGCATCATGGACAGGGTATCTGGACATCAGCACTGCTAGTCTAGCAAGACTACAGCTGGCAATATAAAGCCCTAAATGGGATGGGACCAAGTTATCAGAGAACTCTCCTATGTGCCCACGCCATACTGCACTAGCTGAAATCACTAGAGGTGATGAAAGGGAGTTTACTGAAGGGCATATTCTATGAAAGGGCCTCGGTTTTGGAACTTGCTCGTTTCATCTGCCAGAGCCCACATTTGTTAATCTTCCAGGCATTCTCTCCCTTCTCTAAGGCTGCTGGGAGAGAGTGGATTAGGGTTGATTTATGGAAGTCTTTTTTTGGTGACTTCAATGTATGAGAGGGGTGCCCATCCCACGGCAACTATAGTTAGATTTTGGAAATATAAATCTGCTACTGTATATATTTGAGAGCATTTATCTATGAGTGTATCTGATTCTTTGTTCAAGAATTTCTCCTAAATGGTAAGAATTAGGACCACCAGATTTGGTACTCAGCTTTATCTTATTTTAACTTAAAGCAAGGTGAGGGTTTGGTTGACCCAGGAATATGGGATGTGCCTGGAATGGTATTGCTTCTCATAAAACCTGACCGAAAAGAGACAGAATCACCAGGAAGATGAATGGGGCTGGCTGGTGCACCCCTCTCTGGGACTTCCCCAGCCTTGAGCTTCCTATTCCCTAGGCACCCTTTAAGGAAGGCAGAGGGGGCTGAAGCTGCCCCTCCTATTTGTACGGAAGCATTGCTGGCTGTTCCTTTTAATCAGGGAACGAAGGAAAGTGCACAGTTTGCAGCATTCTTTGCTCTGGCTGGGGAGGGCAGGGGACAGAAGAACCAGACCTGCCCCAGCTGGGGAACATGCACCCCTCCCCTGGCAGTGCCCACTGTAGCTACAGTGGCCATGGAGACACACTTCATACTTGATCCCAAGTTTCTGTGGTGAGAGAACGCTGGGATAGCCCTCTCTCCCCAGGGCAGCTTGCATACTGATCTCCCCACCACATCATTTTATTTTCCAAAAATAAAAAAATTAATTGAGTTAAGGACCTGAACAATGCTGGGTAAATCTTCTAGTAAATAAATAAAATAAACAACACAGACATACTTGAGACTGGTGCTTGGGGATGAGTCATGAGAAAGAAATATTTCTAGGACACATGGTTTCATGAGCAGAACCCTGTTCTTTTTGTATGGTTGCTCATGATTATTGGGCAGTATATGCTGTATTCTTATTATAGAGATTTCCATGAGACCCACACTGTTTCTACTGATTGGTTTTTGGCAAAACTTATTGTGAATGCTGGGCCATTACTGTTAGTTTGTTGTTGTAGGGTTGCTAATGACTTCTAGACTAATTGGTATAAAATGAGAGACTATTAAAGCCAGTCTGCACACACCACTTTTCAGTTTAATAGAGTACTGATGATTTGCTTTGGAATGAAACCCAAACATGGGATTACACTGACTGTGCAAAGAGATATAACAGAAAGAGGAAAAAGGTACATTCAATTCCCCACCCTTTAAAAACAGCTGATAAACTGGAGTGGTAGGGTTTATATTTGATGCTTCTACTGTGGCTGATATGAACACTTGTCTCTGGAACCTCCCATGCCAGGTTTTGGAATCTCCCATGCCAAGTAGTTCAGAAATGTATTGGCAACCTAAGCAAACAGTTTGGAAATTATTCTGGCTGAAACAACGTGAGCAGAACTCAGTTCTTCCAGAGCCATATTGTTCTATTGGCAATTAGGAAACAGGTCAGGGATGGTTAATCGGATACAGATCTTTAGAATCAGTGAATAGAGGGAGAACTTGAAATAAACATGTATTAATGTGTTTCTTCACTGGATGAGAATATAGACCATTGGGATCCAGATGTCTCTCCCTTAGGGTGTAATAGACTTAGTGATCTGTCTCCTTCAAGATCTTATTTCAACACGGTTGGCTGGAAGCAAAGAACTGTCTGTGACCTTCCTGGAGCAGAACCCTGGAGAGCTCTTGTGGTAGCAGGACTAATGGCAGACACCTTGAATTGACTGGTATTCATATCATTAGTCATTCCGGAGACTGCAGTGTAGCCATGTGCAGGCAAGAGAATAGCATCTGAATGTTTCCTGAGGGTACTGAAAGTGTTCAAAATGTGTTTGAAAGGGACCATAGATATTTTCACCACTAAATACAAATAAAGTAAAATAAAACTCTAGGGGTGGTATGTCTAGACTACATGCCTCTGCCGACAGAGGTATGTAAAATAGGCTACCCGACATAGTCAATAAAATGGGGATTTAAATATCCCCGGCTTCATTAAAATAAAAATGGCCGCGCACTCAAGATGCGGATCGGCCGACAAGGGAAGCCACAAGGGAAGCCTCGTGGAACGAGGTTTACAGGAGCGATCTACAAAGGCTTCCCTTGTCGACCGATCCACATCTTGACTCGTGCGCTGTGCCAATGATCAGCTGAGCTCGCACAGCGTGGTGGCCAATTTATTTTAATGAAGCTGGGGATATTTAAATCCCCTCTTCATTGACTATGTCGGGTAGCCTATTTTACATGCCTCTGTCGGCAGAGGCATGTAATCTAGATGTACCCTAGCTGTCTTACTGAGGGGAGTGAGCCAAACTGCTACTCCTAGATTACGATGGATCACCTGGGTTCTGACATGTATATCATGCCATTTGTGGAGAAATGGAGGGTATCATACAATTTCATCCCATTGGCTTTTATGGCTAAAAACATTGAGTCAAATTAATCTTTGGTGGAAATTCAAGGTCCTCAGTTGATTTACACTAGGGATGAATTTGGCCCATCCATTCTCAAATGATCGGAGGAATGTGTATGCGACAAAAAGCCACTTATTTAATCAGTTTTTACAGTAGTCTTCACTTTTCTTTTTAACCAGGCCTGGACAAAACCAATTATAGCTATCTCCTACCCCACTCCATTTGTGGTACTTTCCTATTGTGACAGGGCCAGGCTAGGTGGCTACAGAAGAGTACCTGAAGGGAGATACGTGAGCCCTAGATTAAGTAGGTCTCTGTTCCTTGGGTAATCTGGCAGGGTCTGGCCTAGAACCAGCAGGAACTTTTCAGAATAAATCTGGAAAAATCAGGCCAGTTAGAACACCTGGTGCCAATTAGAAGCCTTCCAGAGCCAAGGGAGTCAGGCTAATCAGACCAGGTTAATGAGATTGTTTTAACAGGGATCCTTGTCTGTTAGTTCAGAGGCACATACGGAGTTTAGAGGAGGGAAGGAGCCAAAGATGTGAGAAGTGTCTGAGTGAGATCTGGGACCTGCAGGTAAGGCAGAGTGCTGTGGAGGAACAGGATAAGCTGCTCAGGTACCAGAGAAAAGGCATTGGGAAGGATTGTTTGGGGAAATGGCCCAGGGAAGTAGTTGCCAGACTAGGAATAGAACAACCCCCTTCTTTTGCCACTGCCTTAGGGTCTCTGGGCTGAGCCAGTTGGCGGGCCCTTGTCCCCCCCAACCCTTCCTATGCTACTACAGAGTCTGTTCCTGGTCAGGGAGACAAGAGGTTTCACACCATACCAAGGACTAACCTGTGGTGAGTATGGCTCAGCAGGCTGTAACCCCTAAAAAAATGAAGAAGCCGTGTGGAGGGTCACAGCGAGCCTCTGAGGCTGAAAGCCATCTGCCAGAAGTGCAGGGCCCTCCAGCACACCCAGAGCTCTGTCACACTATATATATCACCATGTTGGCTCTTCCCAGGGCTTCTCTTATATTGCTCTGTCATGCTGTCCTATGCAAACATACGTACTGAATTGCCTTATGTATGTCATATACACACTGAATGGCATGGTGCTCTCCTTTGTTAGCTTGCCCTTTAATCCTTTACCCCTGCTCTCTGGCATCTCTTCTCTTACCCTGTCTTCCCAAAATTAGAACAGATGCTCTGTGCCAGATTCAACCCAGGAATACTCAATTCCTTTCACTTAGATAGGAGTCAAGCCAGTTTGTCCCAGAACTGAATTTGGCTGTCTGTCCTTCAGGAGTCCAGAGAATGCTCTTGGGTGGAGGGTTGGGAAGCAGATTGAGATGAAAAGGAAGTACCCGGGCCTTCTTGTGTTGTAGGGATAGGTTGTGAACCTTTTGTTCACATAAGGGAACACTTACCCACCCACATTGCCTCATTGTAGTCTGTGGGGCTATTCAGGCAAATAGCTGCTCATTAATGGCAGGAGGGTTACACAGGCCAGTCCTTGGAAAGCCTCATTGCTCACGTTGGGGTGAGGATGGTTGAAGTTGGGCCACATGAAGACAGTGACCTTCAGATTTCATCATTAGCATCTGGAAGGGGTGAAAGGCCCTGGGGGATGTGATCTTTAAATCAGAGGCACAGGGAGATGTTGGCAGGGTGGGGGCTCAAATGAGAGGGTGCTGGAGCATGATTATCACTTGACCTTTCACAGCCTCTGAGCCGGGGTCTCATTAGCAATTCATTATATTCCTAGCAGTTGGCAAGTCTGGCTGCCCTCAGGCTGGCACTAGATCCCTGTGCCATGCTGGCTGGCTGCACGTGGAGTTACTGCTGCTGACAGATTAGAGATCCCTGTTACTGAAATCTGTTCACTCCTGTCCCCTTTCCAGCAGCCACTGCAGCATCTGGCTGGAGGCTGCCCATGCCTCCTAAGTCACTGATGGTCTCTCTTTCCCTTTCTTTGTCATTGTGTCTCCCTGTCCTCTGTCTCTTCTTCTGTCCCTCTTTTACTTCCTTTGTTTTCATTGTATTTCTCCATACTGTGTGGGTTTCCTCTACCCCCGTCTTGTTTGTTTGTTTCTCAGAGGGAGTTCACTTCTGGTCAAAGGTGCTGAATTAGCAGCCATGAGGCCTATAATCCCTTTCTAAAGCATAGAGCAGGTGCAGCATAGGGGAGAGAATCATTCTGAAGGATGGTCAAAGCAGAGTTACAGCCCTCTGTTCCATCCCCAAGGCATATCCTTCCTGCCCCTCTCGTAGGCTGTGCATTTGGATGGTTGCTAGGTTACGCTTTCAGGGTTTGGAGAATGCTTTATAACGGTACCAACACATATGCAAAGCCAAAGCATCCCATCCCTCTTCCCCCAAAAACCACCACCGTCCAGACTTAAAACACTATTGTGGAATGATCTACTGCAAGCTGCTGCCTCTCTTTCTCCTAGTATTCTGTCTGGAGGAGCCATGTGATGTTTTTACATTAAAGTGATTTAGGGCAGCCCTGGGGTCTGAAGGCCTCTATTTACTCTCAGGAAGCATATAACCTGGGCAGCAGCAGTACAAGCTTTCTGCGCACCTACCACTTTTAACAATGTGCCTTGACTCTGCACTGGAGGAATTATCGCTAGGGAAGAGGAGGACTTCGGTGTATTTTGACCATTCAGTTCTTGGCATTTCTGATGACACCACTTGAAAGAGAATAAAATACTATCAGTTGTGACCACGGAGTTTGTGCTGTGGACATTTCTGCATTTGGAACCAGACTGAGACCCACCCAAGTCATTTCACATAAACCACCCAGGAGGGAATAAATTTTGGTCTGTACCAACAACAGTCAAATTGATAACATTTCTATATCCCATTTCCAGCCCCATAAGCTATTTAGTGCTCCAGAACCAAGTCCTTTTAGTGCAAATACCTTACAACTTAATTTGCTGCTGGTAATATGCTTTTAACACATGAGTTTCAGTTCTTTTTCCTTGTAATGTGAAGTCAATCTAAACCTTTCCTCTAAAGTATCCAAGGAGTAATCAGAGGAGCAGAATACACAAATAAGGAGAAGAGATATCCCCAGTGATCACAGGCAAAATGCCTTTGGGAATCCAGTGAGTGTTAAAGCACTGTATGAACTGTGGCAACAAGTCAGTATTTGATTATAGCAAAATGTAGATGGGAAGGTGGGGAGCACCTCATTTCTGTCCATTCAGTGACTGTCTGCTGATTATCTTACTATATCTGGGCTCTAAATATGAGGTACCTATAAACAAATGATTAGTTATTTATAGACTCATAATTAGATTAATTAAAGAACATCTGCACTTTCTGTTTTTTTAATTGCAATTTTTTTTCTCCTAGATTTAATGCTCTTACTATATCTTTCAAGTTTTAAAAATAGGAACTGCTGGGTTGCCATGGCTCCCTGTGCAACTCTAGAGCATCTTTCCCTTCCCTTTGATGCAATTTCACTTCAAAATGTGGTTTGACAAGGCACCAGCTCAGTGCGTCCCCTAGTGGCTCAGTCCTGAGGGAAGGCCCTGATAATATTCATGATCATTAAAAGATCCTGTGGCGCTTCTTGCAAAGAGTTGAGGTGTTAACCCTGATATGTCCTGGCCAGTGGCCAAATTTTCATTTGATTAATTACATTGTGCCATCCTAAATTCCCCCCTGCAGTTTCATTTGAGATGCAGCATTCTTTTTTCAATTTCAATCTTGCACAATTCTTTAATGTTGCTGTGATGTGTGAAACATCTGGCATAGTTCTCTTCAACAGTTGCAATTCAGCGGGATGTGTATGCATGAAATGCCTGCTTTGTGGCTCCAGTTGAACTAAGTCCTTACACCCATGTTTAAAAGTAAGCATGTGGTTAAGGCCTTTTGCTGAATCAAGGCTCATAGGAACAAAATGAGGAGAATGCAGATAACCTTCTGAAGGCCATTCTCTTCCAAATCCCTGTGTTATGAATGGGTTTGAACCAAAACCCTAGATCCGAACATCTTCAAACTGTGCTAGTATGAGAATCTATTTATGGACCAAGGTCCAAGTGCAGTGTCTGACTTTTTTTCTCTCTAATGGGCTGAACTGAACTCTGGTTTTAAACACCCCTTAAACTTTTGGAAATCCCATAGTCTAGAGTGTATAGTTCACACCCATTTCTATAAGCCTTTTTTCAAGCACCTAGATCTTTCTGAACAGATTTTGTTTCAGGCAGAAATGTCTCATGTACATTCTCAAACCAAAGGAGAATGTTTTGTAAAATCTGAGCCAAAAACTGTTTTCCAATTTTGAGTTATAAGAGCGTGAAATAAACGCATTTGCTATGCTTTCAAATAATTTTTCATCATAAATAACTAAAAATGGTTTCCCTTTTGAACTTCAGACTTAGCATGCTTGTAATGCTCAACCAGGAATGCTTGTTGTACTAAGGTTGGGGAAAATTTATTTGGGAAATAGTTTTTAACTATTAACATTTTGCATTATATACGCATTGTGTGGTATATTTTAAAAAACATTTGATTGCATGATGTTATTGAAATCTGATATTATTTATCTTTCATGTGTGAATAAAAATATAGAATAAAAATCAGCATTAATTGAGATCCATTTAATCACTTTCTCCATCTTCTCATCTACTGTGTAATATCTATTTTGATTTAAATAATAAAAATGTGCCTAGACAAGGCTACAGGTGCCTAACACATCATTAATATTAAAACCAACCCCAGCAGCATTAAATAATCATTCTGGCATAACTCTTCCTGCCAACCACCTACAAAAAAGCTCCTTTCTACTTCTATTAAGACATCCCTTAGCATATTGTATCACACTTAAAAGGCCCCCGCACCTGTCTCGGTCAATTGAGCGAAGATCACAAGGTGAAGAAAGCTCATCTCTGCAGGAATATACTATGGAAAATGTTCAAAAGGCAAAGTTTGTAAATTACAATTGGCATTCTGAGCCTCTGGAAGGTGGATGCCAACTTGAAGAGGCTCATCATTGATGAGATAGCTGATCTGGTTAAAGACTGGAAGTCATTGCCAATCTGCATTAATTGTGGGTTAGTTATTCAAAACAAACGAATGCTGAATGTTTTAATATATTCATTTTAATATAAAACATTGCTATTTTCTGTATGGTTTTAAAGCAGTATTAAAACAAGAGAGAAATGAGTTTTCAGTGTCTGACTCTGGAATCTTCATGGTATTGCTAATGTCGGAAATGAAAGATGGCTGGTTCTAGTCAGACCATCAGTGCCTTATGTTTGTTTGTGATAGACCATACTATTTTATTTTTACCTCTTTTATTTGTAATTTCAAAGCACTTTACAAACTATCAAGGGGATGGCTGAATTTACTACTGAAATTCAGCCACCGTTGGGGTGAAATATTGCTGGCTTAATGACATGCCAAAAGAACCAAAGGCAAATACCACAGTCCATTGACAGTTCTGTAAGAATTTAGATTGGCAGAGTGTAACTGCCAAAGGTGGTCTTTGGCCAGAATATCAGGGATCTTTAATGATCACAAGCGATTAAGTGGCATTATTTCCTGCCACAATACTTCTGATATGAGTGTACACAACAGACTACAAGCAGTTCTAGAAATGGTCTCAGAGAGGAGCTGGCATCATTTTGTAAGTACTATGAAGTGAGGTATTGAAAATGAGCGATTCTGTTAGTCCCTAACTTTTGATGACAGAGGCACTGTGGTGGAAACAGCCTATCATAGTAGCACATGCAAGAGGAAAGCAGGGTTATTCTGTAGTTAGGGAAAAAGCAGCTGATCCATGGAGAGAGAGAGAGAGTAGTAATGGAGCAGTACATGTCTGTCAGTGGATATAACCACAGATTAACTGCAGTCACATGAGTATCAGGGGCAGGGTTTATTTGTAGAAAACAAAACTCATGACATATGTAACCTCTATGGTCAAAAAAGGAACATGTTTTCCATAGAATTTTTGCTAAAAATTGATCCCTTTTTTACCTTTCTCTTCAGACCAGCTTTACCTGTGCCCCACAAAAAACCGGGATGTGAGTGTCAGGGATGTGACATGCAGTCACCAAACACTGTCTATTCACCTCCAAGAAATGCCACATGCAAAAGAAACATCTTGTAAAAAAATGTGAGGCGAACATGTATTGGGGACACATTATAGCCACAAGAAATGCCCCTCATCTGAATCACACGGATAACCATTGTGCCCTGATTCATCCAGTAGGAAAGATAGGGAAGGGGAGAGTGCAAGTGAGCACATGGTGGTGAGTCACAATTTTTCTGGTTAGGCCAGGAATAAATATGCTCATCAACCACACAGCTGTTTTGGAGGATCAAGGAGCCATCAAGATGGAAGTGCAGATGCCAAGGGGATCACAGCCAATGATGTTCTTTGCATCGCTCAAAACACTTAGGCTATGTCTACACTATGTGTTTTGTCGGAAGAGGTAATGCAAATGAAGTGCTGATTAGCATTTTGTTGCGCTTCATTTGCATAATCTATTCCAATCTGTTTTTGCGCAAGAGGGTTTTGTGCAAAAACATGCAGTATAAGGATAAGAGGGTTTTTGCGCAAAATGGACACGTCCACACTGCATGTTTTTGTGCAAAACTCTCTTGCGCAAAAACGGATCGGAATAGATTATGCAAATGAAGCACAACAAAATGCTAATCAATGCTTCATTTGCATTGCCTCTTCCGACAAAACACGTAGTGTAGATATAGCCTTAGATGCTGTTCTGCTTTGTGCCCTGTTTTCACCTTTGTAAGCTACACTCTGTTGCAGGAATATATGGCATTAGGTTTTTCCCCTAACAACTCCCTCTTTGCCTGTGACCATTACCCATGCCTTCACTGAGCTCTGTGGACGTGCAACCCCATCTTATTTCCACTGAGTTAAAGAAAGCAAGTAGTGCCGGGCTTTTTGTGATCTTTATGCACTGCTCAATTTATCTCATCATCCCTTCCCTTACATATGATGTAATGGATGGAATTATTTGGGGCCTGTATTTGCAAAACATTTCAGACTATAATTCTTTCATGTTGGACATGCAAGTTTATTGGACTGAATGAATGAGTGTAATATAGACAGAACAGAGTTGAATATTACTTTAAAAAAGATGTTAGAGAATTACAAGAAATGCTACTTTTTGATTGGTTAGGAAGAAACATCTGCTTAAAATAACATAACTTTTATTTAAGTGAAAAGATCAAGTTGAGCCATTCAATCAATTAACCTTTTTCCGGCTGTGAAATTGATTATGGAAAGTTTATGATAACACCAGGAAATTGATTAACAAGAAGTTTTGGCAAGGTTACATAACTGACCAAGGAGAGGGAGTAGCACTGGCAGTGCCATATTTGTGTTGTCACAAGAGGGTTGCTCTAGAGGTGCTGGATAACTCATTAAGTAGTGTGTTTTAAGAAAACATTTAATAAGCTGTGAAGGCTGCTTTTTTTAAGGGGGGTAGCTGTGAAGGAGCATAGAAGGTGGGTGTGGGACTTGGAAATGATCTCAGTACGTAGGACAGAGGCACATGCTGGGATCCATTTTGAATCTAGATGGTTTTCACTATGATTTATGTGTCTAGTGTTTTTCCCCCCTCTTTTGAGTCTTCCATGCTTCATGAGCTTAGGGAAGGATGTTGCATCTGCATGCTGAGCTGCACTAGCTGCTGATACAGTTGCCTCAATCATTAGTCAGCAGAGTGGAAATACTGTGTCTCTGGGAAAAGGCCCTGCCAGGAGCAACAGGTTTTTTTTTTTGTTTTTTTTTTAAGGGAGAATGGAGATGAGCTGCTGAAGGGGGAGCATCTCCCCACAAAGGGAATGCTGAGGTAGTTTGGGTCTCTGTAGATGTCGCATTCCTTATATGGTGAGGACTATGGACAGTACTGTAACTTTGTGCCACATTGTTGTGCTAATACGATTGCTTTAATTCACACCTCAGCTTTTCTGCTGGTGTAAATGGGTGCCTTTTCATTGGAATCAATAGAGCTGAGGGTCTGGCCTATGAACATTATGGTGAAATTAAGCGGTGGTGGTAGAGCGCCTCTCTAGAATTCCTAAAGCTTTTCATTACTGCCAGATGAGAAGAAGGGAAAACTCAGCAGTGGAAATGTACCACGTATCTAACAGAAGTTCCTTCTCGATGCTTAACACAGAATTACAAAGAGACGAGCTATTATTAGTTCTTTGTATTATTTTAACATCTAAGGGCCCAATTGGGCCATATTGGTATGGACACTGTACAACAGGGATGTCAAATTTAGTTTAATGAACTAATTGACTAGTTGATGGCTTTTTCCATCGACTAGTCAATAAGTGCGGGAGCCACAGTGGGGAAAGCCCCCGACCTGGGAGCTAACCTCGCTGCAACTCTTCCTTTTAAATGGATTAAGGACCTGTCAGTTCTTAATACATTTAAAAGGCGGGTGTGCCGGTGGGACCCTGTGTGAGCCATGAATTAGCTGTCCTGGCTCACAGCGGGTCCGCCCCACCCCCCCTTAACTGTGCAGGCTCTTAATATATTTAAAAAGCAGAGGCACAGAGTCTGGGATTGGGCATAAGCCAGGAATCAGCTGATTCCCGGTTTGTGCCCAGTCCCCGCTACCCCCCAGAGACAGTGCTGGGGAGAACAGGGTTTTAAGTCAGCTCCCCCTAGCACCAACTCCTTCTCCCCCCTCTTGCTGCCTCTGATAGAGGCAGCAGGGGAGAGGAGCAACTAGACAAGGGCCTAATTGACTATCTGATAATCTTTCGCTTATCGGATAGTCGACTGGTTGCTTACATCCCTACTGTACGAACACATATTGAGAAACCGTTCTTGCCCCAGGGAGGTTGCTGTCTAAATCTGAGAGGAACTGAGATGTATCACTGGGAGGCAAAAATCAACCAGGGATGCTATAAAATTCACTTGGCCTTTAGCCACAATGGTTTGATGGAAATTCAGATGCTACTGGAAGTGAAGGTGGGGCTTTGGCTTTTAAGTGAGCCAATGTCCCACTGGTGGGGTGGGAAAGTGCTGTTTATTAGTAAGTGTGCATGCCCCAGACAGGCTACCTCGGCAAAACATATGGGCCTAGGCAATGCAACACTTTTTACAGCAGAAGTGCTAAAAGCCAGCTAGGAAAACTATAAAGCAGTGCCCCCTTATCACAATCTCTACACCCTGTCCCCCCCAGAGCTGAGACTCTGGGAAGGGAGGTATGGACAGGCATAAAGAGGGGGCTAAGACTGGTGCCATGGTTGGAGGCAGGTGTGGGGCTCTCAGCTCGGATGCTGGGCCAGGAATTGGGAGCCCTGAGTGCAAGTCTCTGAGCTGGGGTCATGAGTAGAACTTGAGGCATGGGGATGAGACCTGAGTCCCAGGCACAGGGCTCGTAGCTGGGGCCAAGAGCAAAGCCCCCAGTGCAGGACTGGGAGCTGGGTCCAGCAGTAAGAGCAGAGAGTAGAGCCTGGGCATGAGGCAAATGGCTGGGATCCCAGGTGCAGAGATGGTGGATGGGGATGAAAACCAGGACCCTGGGAGCAGGTTGGAGATTCTGCAGCGCCCTCCCCCTGCGCGCGCGCGCGCGCGCACACACACACACACACACACACACACACACACACACACACACACACACACACACACACACACACACACACACCCTAAATCTGTAGTCATGGAAACTAGGAATGTAAGCTGCTGCCAAGCACATGGGGACTGGCTAATTTGTGCAGGTGAGTGGGTGGAAGGGGCTTAGTTTAAATAGGTTTTTGGGACAAACATAACTGAGTTCATAAGTGGTTAGAGAGCAAAATAATAGAATTAATTCACAAATGGGTGGAGTCACTGGCAATTTTGCAAACTTCCCCCCCTCACATGTGGTGCTAATGAGCTCCCTCATTGGTAATCTCACAAGAGAGGTTGAATGTGGAACAAGCATGGAAAATGAACTTTTGTCTTGCTCTCACAGGTGGTCTCTCCAGGTGAGGGCTGAGGCCCATTGATTGCCCAGGCTAGATGTGAGGAGGGAGC
The DNA here is from genome assembly GCF_049634645.1 of Pelodiscus sinensis. Lineage (NCBI taxonomy): Eukaryota > Metazoa > Chordata > Testudines > Trionychidae > Pelodiscus > Pelodiscus sinensis. Next base: position 86,800,251 of record NC_134711.1, on the reverse strand, counting down.
TTGTGTTGCTGCTGTCCCAGTTTTGTGGCTATTTGCAGGGATTCTCCAAAGCTGCCAATCCAGTGCTGCAATTCACAAACCACCTGTTTGAAAACAGGGAGAACATTCTGGAGACAGACCTGCAGAAATGTGACTTTGTTGCCAGACAAATGTGCATGCAGCAAAGACTAAGAATTGTGCACTGAAATGCTGGCATTTCTGCTCTGGAGGCGGGCCTTTTGCATCCAAGAGTGTGCCCACTACATATTGTGCTCTCTCGCCGACTGTTCCCCACCAACCTTGTGTGTCTTTCTTTCTTACATCTCTCTCTCTCTCTCTCTCTCTCTCTCTCTGCCTCCCACCAGCCACCTCCCTCTCTCTCTCTTTTCATATGTAATTTCTTTCTCTAAAGGAAAAATAAATCTTGTTTTAAAACAGAAGAAACATCTCATTTTTCCCACCTCCTTTCTTTCTTCCCTTTCATCTCTCCTTCTCATTGAAATGTTTGAAACAGCACAAATTCCTGAGAACAGCATTTTTCCCTTTGAGCTTTGCCTCTGCATCCTCCTTCATTTTATCTTCCCTTTGTTTGCATCTGCTTCATTTCTCTGTTTTTCCCTCTTATCCCTTCTTCAAGGCACATTCTTAATTAATATGTTAATTCCTAACCCAGGATTGCTCCTTGCAGATGGAGAGCTGTTCACCAGGATGAATGGAGGAGGGAGGGAGAAAACGATGGAGGGTAATTTACAACTGGACTGGACAAAGGGTATATATAACATAGGGGGAAATCTTTGCTGGGGGTGATGAGGGAGAATCTATGGATACAAGAATGGACTGGATGACTTAATAAAACTGAGTGAGAGAAGATTTTCCTGTCCCATGAAAGTATTAGAGTATCTTTTTCTATCACAAAATAGGACAAAATGTTAAACTCTTAAATTTTAATGAATTGGTAATCTGGAAACAAATTTCAGATTGTTGCAATAAAAACATTTTGCTTCGGTAGTTTTCAGACATGTTTGTTTCAGTGTTGACCTTTTTAAATGTGAACCTTTTTTTTTAGTGTAAATCAACTGCTTTTTAAAAACAAATTGTTTGGAGGTGAAAACCAACCCTCCCCCCTCCCAGGGTAGACAGAAAGAATAAATGTGTCCACTAACTTTGGGTATCCAATTTGAAAATCCTAGGACCTAATTTTTCACTGCACTTAGCATTCCATTGCACTTAACTATGAGACCATCTCTTCTCTTCTGTAATCTCCTGCCTCTTTCACTGCACACATTCCGACTTTGGCAACAAATGAAGAAGGGGTATGTGGTGGGGTCCTCCCCGCCCTGTTCTCTCCTCCCCGAGATTAAAGCAGTTCCGCCCCACTCGTAGACCCTAAGGTCTGGTCTGGGGGGTGGTTAAAGCAGGCCCAGAGGCCTCGTCCAGCAGCCACAACAGGCCCTGAGGCCTAGACTGTACCCTGAGGGGTTGGAGTAGGGGGTCCAGGCCCTCCCTCTCCACCAGACCCCAACCCAGGGCCCTAATAGTGGTGGATGGTTCCCACCACTGGCTCAGCGGGGGGGTCCTCCCCGAAACACTCCAAGCCCACTGGGAGGGGGGGGGTTCCGTGCCCCTTGCCCTGGGTTGCTTCCTACCCCAGCCTTGTGGCCAACGGTGGTCCCACCTGGCGATGAAGGGCTGGCAGCGGCGGCAACGTCAGCCAGTCCCGTCTCTGGAGCAGACGCGCAAGGGTTGTCCACTGCAGCGGGGCGGGCGGTCCCCCGGAGTTGGCGTTGGGGCCGTGCTCGGCCCAGAGATGGTAGCGGCAGCGGCGGTACCTCCGGCTTTGGTTCGGGCCGCAGGTCCGGCTGGGGCAGAGGCTCCTTCCTCCCCGGCAGTCCGCCCCAACTGAGCGGCCCGGCAGCCTTTTATAGTGAGGCTGCACTTCAAGCATGCCCGATAGGGCTGTGGGGGAGGGGCGTATTCCACCCAATAAACGGGCTCCCCTCCCTCCTGCTCAGTGCGGGGCAGGCTAGCCCCGTCACACACCTCCCCCCTTAAAAGTGTCCATCCTGGAAGTCTTTCCTCCCCTTCTTTAGGCCCTATGTGCGGAAAAAAAATCTGCGTTTCCGTGTGCCTTCCCTGGCCTATGTGCCACTTGAAATGAATACGGCTGCAATGCTAGATACCAGCGCATGATACGCGCATTGGTGTCCTTCATTGTTTGCAACCACCTTAGAGGGGCATGATCCATCACTATCAAAAAGGTACTACCCAGCAAATAATACCTCAACGTGTCCACGGCCCACTTCACTGCCAGCGCCTCCCTCTCTATGGTGGAATACTTAGTTTCCCTAGGGTATAACTTGGGGCTTAGGTACAGTAGAGGGTGTTCTACTCCCCCCACCTCCTGGGATAGCACGGCCCCGAGGCCTACCTCGGAAGCGTCTGTCTGTAGGATGAAGGGCTTGGAAAAATCTGGCTGGGCTAATTCTGGCCCCTGGATAAGGTGGTCTCTCAAGGTTTGAAACGCCCTTTCGCACGCTGCTGACCACTCCACCCGCCGTGGGTGTTGGTTTTTGGTCAGGTCCGTCAGGGGGGCCGCTATGGTGGAAAAGTTAGGGACAAAGCGCCGGTAATATCCCACCAACCCCAGGAACTGTCTCACCTGTCGTTTTGTGGTGGGAGTGGAGTATTCTCGGAGGGCCTGAATTTTGTCTATTACGGGCTTCACCCGTCCCTTCCCCACCATGTACCCCAAGTAGGTTACCTCTTCCTTCCCTAGGTGACACTTGGCTGGGTTTGCTGTCAACCTGGCTTCCCCTAGGGCCCTTAACACCTTCTCTAAGTGGGTTAGATGTTCCTCCCACCCTTCGCTGTACACAATAATATCGTCGATGTATGCCGCTGCATACTCATCGTGGGGTGCCAAGACTTGATTCATCAGCCGCTGAAATGTGGTGGCGGCCCCATGTAATCCGAAGGGCATGATTGTGAATTGATAGAGCCCAAAAGGGGTTGGAAATGCTGTTTTGGCTTTCGTCATCGGTGTCAATGGGATCTGCCAATAGCCTTTTGTGAGATCCAGTGTTGAGATGTACCTGGCCCTCCCCAGGCGCTCCAGTAGCACATCTACCCGGGGCATGGGGTAGGCATCGAACTGGGAGATGGAGTTCACTTTTCGGAAGTCGACACAAAACCTCACTGAGCCGTTGGGCTTGGGGACCAGCACGATGGGGCTCCTCCACTCGCTTCGGGATTCTTCCACCACCCCTAGGGCCAACATTTCTTTTAATTCCTGGTGCACGGTGTCCCACATTTTCCTGGGGAGGGGTCGATGATTATCCCGTATTTTCTGCCCCGGTATTGTGGCGATGTGATGACTAATCAACGGTGTCCTTCCCGGTTTGTCAGACAACACATGCGGGAACCGCGCAATGAGTTCTTGCAGCTGTTGCTGTTGTCCCTTCTCCAGGTCTTGCCCAACATCCACCTGGGGGAGCTCCGTCGAGGCTCCCACTTGCGGTCCCAACTCGTCCTCTGGGGGAAATGGGGTGATCAGCATTGCCTCCCTCTCCTTCCAGGCCTTCAGGAGATTTACATGGTACACTCGTAAGTCTTTTTGCCACCCTGGTAACCTCACCTCATAGTCGACTGGCCCTACCTTCCGCACAACTTCAAACGGTCCTTGCCACTTTGCTAGCAGCTTGGATTCTGAGGAGGGCAACAAGAGCAACGCCCGTTCCCTGGGTTGAAAAGTCCGCACCTTCGCCTTCTGGTTGTAGTGGCGCGCCTGTGTTTCCTGCGCTGTCTGTAGGTTCACCTGGGCTAGCCAGCCCAGTTCTTCTAGCCGCTCTTGCAGTTGTAACACATAGTGGATGGACCCCTGGGCGCGTCTTTCTTGTCCCTCCCAGGTCTCTCTCACTAGGTCCAGAATCCCCCGCGGTCGCCGCCCATATAATAATTCAAATGGGGAAAATCCTGTGGAGGCTTGGAGAACCTCCCTTTCAGCGAAGAGAAGAGCCGGCAGCCACCTGTCCCACCGCCGTGGGTCGTCTTCAACGAATTTGCGCAGCATCGACTTCAGCGTCCTGTTGAACCGTTCCACCAGTCCGTCCGTCTGGGGGTGGTACACGGAGGTTCTCAGGGACTGAATATTCAGTAGGCGGCACAGTTCTGTTATCAGTTTGGACGTTACATTAGTTTCCTGGTCTGTTAAGAAGTCTTAGGGAGGCCCACCCTGGCAAACACTTTTAAAAGTTCATCGGCAATGGCGCGGACGGTCGTGACCCGTAGGGGAATCGCCTCCGGGTATCGGGTGGCGTAGTCCACAATGACCAAAATGTATTTGTTCTTATTGGTGCTTTGCTCCAGCGGCCTGACCAGGTCCAGCCCTACTTGTTCAAAAGGCGTCCCTACCATGGGCAGAGGGACCAACAGGGTTCGGGGAACCCCACTGGGGATAGCATGCTGGCATTCGGGGCATGATGCACAATAGTCCCTCACAGCATGGTGTATCCCTGGCCAGAATAACCGCTGGGCTAGTCTGCACAACATCTTTTCCCGGCCTAGGTGGCCCGCCCAGGGCACGTCGTGGGCCAACCGCATCACCGTCATCCGAAACTGTTGGGGTACCAGCAGCTGACAAATCTCGGCTTGGGTTTGCGGATCTTGGGTCAGGCGGTACAAGAGATCACCCCGTATCTCGAACCGCGGGCCTTGGGGCCTCTCTTGGGGTGGCCAGTCTGTCAGCTCTGGTCCTCCTGCCTGCTCCCAAGCTCGGCTGAGGGTTGGGTCATTCCTTTGTTCTTCCAGGAAATCTCCATCCAAGGCGATGTTGGTTTCTTGGGTGTCTATAGGGGGCGTGTCGATTCCAGGGCGTCGTATTGCTCCCCTCCTGGCCCCCCCTGAGGTCCCTTCCCCGGGGTCTTCTTCCGCTGGCTGTCCTGTTAACGCCGCTTGTGGCTGTTCTGGGTCCTCCTCACTGGCGACCCCTCGCCTGTGGCCCTGCAGTAGGGCCCAAAAGTGGGGCCAATCGTGCCCTAACACCACGGGGTAAGCCAGTCAGGGGACTACCCCTACGCTGCACAGCTCTTCTTCCGACCCAATGGCTAACTTCACCTTAGCCGTGGGGTATGTCCTCACCTCCCCATGAATACACTGCATTCTCACAGGGGGCCCCCATGGCTCTGGGTCGCCGACTAGGCCTTCCTCTATCAGAGTCTGCCCACAGCCCGTATCCACCAAGGCTGTGGCCTCTTCCCCTTGCACCTTAACTAGGATCACCATCTTTGTCCCATCTTCTGTCTGTGGTTGCACCCCAGCTGCTAGCACTTGCCCATAGCCACAGGCCCTGGCGATACCCCTAGCTTTACCCAGGTCTCCCTGTCGGCTCCCTGGGCAGCCTATCTTCCTCAGGGCTCCTCCGGCAGCCCAGTGACCTTCCAAAAGGGCTACGGCTTGTCCCAAGGTCTTGGGCCCCCGCCGCCGGATCCACTCCCGATCCTCCTTGGGCAAAACCCTCAAGAGCTGCCCCAGGGCCCCTCTACTACCTTTCTGGGGGGCCATCTTCCCCTCTGCCCCCTCAATAACACCAGCGCCACTTAATCCCGCTTCTCCCTCGTGCTCTAAGCACCTCGAAAAACTCTCTGCACCCCTTCTTATCGGGGGGGATCAGAGTATCCACATTCTCCACCAGCTGTGGTGGGGTCCTCCCACCCTGTTCTCTCCTCCCCGAGATTAAAGCAGTTCCGCCCCACTCGTAGACCCTAAGGTCTGGTCTGGGGGGTGGTTAAAGCAGGCCCAGAGGCCTTGTCCAGCAGCCACAACGGGCCCGGAGGCCTAGACCGTGCCCTGAGGGGTTGAGGTAGGGGGGTCCGGGCTCTCCCTCTCCTCCAGACCCCAACCCAGGGCCCTAATAGTGGTGGGTGGTTTCCACCACTGGCTCAGCGGGGGGGGGGGTCCTCCCCGAAACACGCCAAGCCCACTGGGGGGGGGGTTTCCCTGCCCCTTGCCCTGGGTTGCTTCCTACCCCAGCCTCGTGGCTGACGGTGGTCCCACCTGGCAATGCAGGGCTGGCAGCGGTGGCAGCGTCAGCCAGTCCCGTCTCTGGAGCAGCTGAGCAATGGTTGTCCACTGCAGCGGGGCAGGCAGTCCCCCGGAGTCGGCGTTGGGGCCGTGCTCAGCCCAGAGATGGTAGCAGCAGCTGCAGCGGTGGCGGTACCTCCGGCTTTGGTTCGGGTCGCAGGTCCAGCTGTGGCCCTGCAGTTGGGGCAGAGGCTCCTTCCTCCCCAGCAGTCCGCCCCAACTGAGCAGCCCGGCAGCCTTTTATAGTGAGGCTGCACTTCAAGCATGCCCGATAGGGCTGTGGGGGAGGGGCGTATTGCACCCAATAAACGGGCCCCCTTCCCCCGCTCAGTGCGGGGCAGGCTAGCCCCGTCACAGGGTACTAGAGATAATAGTCTCCTTAACTACAAGTTATAGCCATGACTCATCCCGAAGCAGGACTTGTGCACGGAATGAGGCAGGGATCCTGTGGGGAAAAAAACTCAGTATGTGATCATGTAATTAAAGCTTGTCTCATAAAGCATATGCACAAGAGAGGCAAATTTAGGTTGCACAAGGCAGATTTAATTCTGGCATTTCCTAACTTCTGAGTGCTTGACTTAGCATCTTAATAATGTTCTTTTAATGTAGTTTGTTGTGTGTAATTTCCTATGAGTTTAAAAAAGCAAATTGAGAAAACAGAAATTCCATCATATAGCATGATATTGACACCTATAAGGTACACCAGCAGGGGTGGAACTCTTAGTTCAACTTCTCAGATCATTGCCTCTTGAGCAAACAGAGTACAGGTTGAACCTCTCTATTCCAGAACTCTGATCCAGAAACATCTGTGGTCTGGCATGATTTTAGTTAGCCGGTTGTTCACTTATCATGGGCGTGGTCAAGTTTCCCATGGTCCCATAAAATTTGTTTATAGCCACCAGTCCTAGCTCTCAGTGTTCTATACTATTATTTTGCTTTAATTTACCCCTAAATATTTTCTAACAGCCTCATAAGCAATGGAAGTGTTGGCAATGCTGCTAGACAATACTGACCTCCTGTAGTCCAGAAAATTCTCTTGTTTGGAGCCGGTCAGATCCTGAGCAAGGTCCCCTTTTCTGAGCTACACAAAGAGGTTCAGAGCTCCCTGCACAAGCAAGGAGCTCAGCTGATTGACTGTGGAAGGGGGGCGGGGCACTTACTGTCTCATGGTGGAGGAGCTAATGTCTGCTATACTGGCTGTAGCCTCTACTCCCCTCTCTTTCCCCCCTCCCTCCCTCTTCCCCAGGGTCTGTACTTACTGGGGGTAAGTGAATTTTCCAATCAGGGTGGTAGGAAGTACTTTGGGGATCATGTGATCCAGATCACGGTGAAACTGCTGGCTGAAGGGGAGGAGAAATCGGTGCTTCATTGCCTGCCACTAGCCACATGGGAGAAGCTGAGTAAGTTACAGGTGCTGCCAGATAGGATCAACTTCTATACTTTGCTTCCAAATCCTCCTCTGCCCCGTGAACTGCTAACTGAGCAACAGCCTTCCCGCTCCCTTCCTGCTTATCCTGCTAGCCCTCCCGTTGGGGAATTGGCTGGGCAAGACTCCATGCCTGCCGGAGCTGAAGAGCATGTTATAAAAGATATTAGTGATGATAAATGATAAAAGAGAACTGGGCAGCATAAACCAAAGTTGGGAAGGACACTGAAAGGGAAGGTCTGTAAGATTCCAGTGTAGCTCTGGAGGATATGGGAAAATGGGAAGAACTTTTTTGATCTGGGTTCTTTCAGCACCTAGCACAATGGGCTTTTGGTCTATGACTGGGGCTCCTAGGAGCTACACTGACCCAAATAGATGATAATAATAATAATAAAGATAGCAGGGAAGGTTTGTATTGGGGAACAAAGTGTAGAGGTGGGTGGATAAAAGACAGGAGACAAGAGGAACTCCCGTGCTTCCAAACTGGTCTGTATGTATTATGATACAGTCTTTAACTGCATACACAATCACATACTATTTTATTCCACAGGACTCTTGCCTCATCCAGTGCACAGATGGATAGTGATAAATATTTTGTTTTCTCCTAGTTTTTCAGTACGTGGCCCTGGGCCTTATTTACTGTGCACTAGTCCAACCTGCTTTGAAGACAGAATTACTAATTTCCTCATGGGCTTTTTTATGGCACTCAGCACTATAGTATCTGAGTGCTTCATAAACATGAATGAATTTATTTTCACAGCCCTCCCCCCCATACTTACTGGGGGTAAGTAAGTTTTCCAGTCAGGGAGGTAGGAAGTACTTGGGGGATCATGTGACCCAGATCATGGTGAAACTTCTGGTTGAAGGGGAGGAGGAATCGGTGCTTCATTGCCTGCCACTAGCCACATGGGAGAAGCTGGGTAAGTTACAGGTGCTGCCAGATAGGATCAACTTCTATACTTTGCTCCCAAATCCTCCCCTGCCCCGTGAACTGCTAACTGAGCAGCAGCCTCCCCCCTCCCTTCCTGCTTATCCTGCTAGCCCTCCTGTTGGGGAATTGGCTGGGCAGGGATCCCCTGTTTTTCCCTGTGTCCATTCTTCTGCTGCCCATTCAGAGCAGGACAGTTGACTTCTCTGTCTCCTGTTTTCCTCCTGCTCTTGCCAATTTGCACCCCCTCCCGTTTCGTGGTAACAAGACAGCACCTCTCTCTCTTTCCTCTCTCCTGTGCTTTCAAACTTTCACCCCGTTTAGAATCAGGTCAGTATCTCCTCCAGTAAGAGCAAGACCTAACTTCTCTCTGTCCTGTCACTGAAAATGGGAAACACCCTCCCCCATCCCTGTTTCAGCCATCTCTCTGATCATGTTAGCCCTCCCCCCTTTTTAACTCTGAGTTCCATGCTTGGAAAGCTTCCCTCCCTGGCTGCAGGAAATAGGACAGTCACAGTCTACATGTGCAGAGGCTTCACATGGGACAGGGGGAGGTGATTTTGTAGCTGAATCAAGACATTTGGTAAGGATTTCTGGGGGGAGGGAAAGAACCCCACGTTGTGAGGAGACGTTTTGAGAGGTGAAACATAAGACTTTGGATTTAAGAGCAAAATAATTGTGAAGCTATGTTTCCTTGGGAACAGTGCAAGTTGGAGCCTCTGGTAAATTTGTTCTGTAAATGTTACCTTATGCAGTTAAGGGAACCGGGACTTCTTTTAGTACCAGAAGAGTTTGCTTGGAAAGGACCTGAAGCAGGCTGCATGGGAGGAGGGGTGTGTGCCAGGACTTTCAAACAAAGTTTATATAAGTGTTAAGGGCTTAAGGTAAGAAAGAAAAAGATTCTTTTAACAGAATTTTTTTGAGTGTTCCAGATATCTAAAACTCTGATCTTAATGATTTTTTTTAAATCCCGTGTTACAAATTAATTTACATTTAATGGTAAAGTGTATTGCATTAAGGCCAGATCTTTGCTATCTGGTAGAGTTCTGGCTCTTATGAGTCAGAAGTAGCAAGTACTAGATGTGATGTTAGTTGTTTTGTAGAATGAAACCTTATTTGCAGGATCTTTGAAACATGCATCTGTCTATTAGAAAGGATGATGATACATGCACTCCAAGGTCTCAGAGGGTAGCTGTGTTAGTCTGTAAGTAAAAATACTTAAAAAACAACAATGGTCTTGTAGTACCTCAGGGTGTGTCTAGACTACAGGGTTTTGTCGACAAAAGTGGCCTTTTGTCCACAAAACTATACCTGCATCTACACTACCGCCGAGTTCTGTTGACATAACGTTGACAGAACTCAGCAGTTTTGTCGACGGTGGTAAACCTCATTCTACGAGAAATAACGCCTTTTGTCGACAGAATTCTGTCAACAGAAGGCGTTATTGCATCTACACTGTCCTTTGCGTCTACACTCTCGTGTCGACAAAGCAGCTTGCTTTGTCGACAGAACTGGATGTAGTCTAGACGCTCTTTGTCGACAGAAGCTTTGTCGACAGTATCTGTCGACAAAACTTCTGTCGACAAAAGCCCGTAGTCTAGACATACCCTTAGAGACTAACAAAAATATATAAATAGTATCATGAACTTTCATGGGCATAACCTACTTCTTCAGCCAATGGTAGTGTTAATTTTCTTTTTATTTGATTTCATGTTAAATAATCATAAGTATTGTTCCTTGTTAATTATCTCTTTTTTTAATATATTTTCTTCCACACCTATGGATTACTTAAAATATATATTTATATCTGCGGTTTTTGTTTGTACTGGTAGGTGCACGTCCACACACTACCTCAATACTGGGGTTGCACCTAAGAAATTTCAACCCACCCAAAAGAAAATTCAGTCTGCCCAAGAATAGAACTTGACAGGCGGGCAGTTTCTACCCCATAAAAGCAGGGCATCTCTTGCTATCCATATAGGCATGTTTACTCAGAGAGAGCTCAATGAGACTTGTAACACACAACTTCCAGGAACTACCTATATCCAGCGACTTATCAGTTAGCAAGAGCAAATGGGACAAATTCCCACCTTTGTCAAAAAGTGGGGTGCAGAGGAACGGAGGTAGTGGGCAGCAATGCCAGCCTTGTGTGGAGATGTCCAGGGGAGACGGGGTTGTAAAAGCAGTAATGCCAGCTCGGGGGGGAGGATGCAGGGGCTCAGGCTAGCCTGATGTGCTGTCCCATTTTATCTTTGGGAAATATGGTCAGCCTAGTCCTCTGTCATCAGAAAGGCCAAGGACTTGAATAGGCAATAATACTGACCTACCATGTCATGACTGGAGGTGGATCTATCTGATCAGGGCTGAAGAGTCTTCCACCGTCACTGCTGGTGTTGTACTTGTCTTGTGGAGAAATATAGATCTCCCGAGCTTTTAATCTGGCTCCTTACATGAGCACTAAAAACACAGATTTTTTTTTTAAAAGAAGAAACAGATGCAATGTCAGCACCTGAAATGATGTGAGAGGGGGTTGGTGCCTTCAGGGCTGCGTGGATTTGATTTCATTGCTTTGTATTTACTTCTATTTCTCCTCTCTGAAAAGGGGACCTTCAGGCAGTTTGTTAAATGGGCTGAGAGGTCTGTCTGATTTTACTGATGTTCCTGTAAATGCCTCCATGTTATTGCTCCACTCAAATTCTTCTGAGAAATTTTGTGATGGCTCTTGGCAAACCAGAATGTTATTAATATCGCGCTCTTCAGTGGCAGACCGTGCTCTGTGCTGGGGGGTCCTTTAGAACAGCAGTGCTCCACTAGGGGTCCAGAACACTTGGGAGGCCACAAATAGGTTGCAGGGGGTCTGCCAAGAGAGGTTGGCATTACAGTCAGTGCGGCCTGAGGCAGGAAGCTGAAGCCATCCTGCACTGGGCTCAAGCCTTGCCACATAGGGCTGAACCTGAAGTCTGAGCAATTTAACTTTGTGGGTCACTCTGTGGTATTGGGCCCTCGCCAGTTGCCCTGCTTGCTACCCCCTAATGTCAGCCCAGGCTCCAGGAGGATTGACAAGATTGCTGAGGCCCTGGACAATGTGAGTGGGGCCTGACTCTGGGCTCCTGGAAGGGGCAAAGCCTCAGGCGGAAGTGGTGGGGCAGTTATCCCCCAGTGCCACCACTGCGTGGCACCCCCCATACTGGCCCTCCGAGCTGGTCAGAGTATGTGGCATGGAGCTCTGGAGCATGTCGTGTGGTGCCCCTGCAGCAATTTGAAGGGGCCTGGGACTCTGACTGCTGTCACAGTAGCAACAGCAGCGGCAGGCAGCTCCTGGCCCTGGGCAATACCCATTTGCTTACAGAAAGAACCACACACCCACTGGTAGGCCTGCAGAAAACCAATTTTTATGGCACAAGTGGGCTGTAGAGTTTTTGCAGTGGGAAGGGGGGTCAGGACGAGAAAGGCGGAGAACCCTTGCTTTAGGAGGAATAACTACGCTGATGTTGTATAACAGTAAGCACCCTAATCCTGGAGAATATAACTATCATCCAGTTAATTTGGGTGCGATCTATAGAGTGGCATGAACTCTTAGCTATAACAATTGGGTGAGTTGGAAACATGGTTTCTTTCTCTGGTGCGGTCCCTTTGTTTTATGGAATTGGTTTGCTTGCTAACAAGCCTGTGAAGTACTATTGTTTGTGCACTCTCACAGAAAACCCTTCTCTGGAGACAGAATTCAATTCTGACCTAATTTGCACTGATGTGAATCCAAAACACCTGTGACACTACAGAGATGAGTGCCACATAAGTACATAAACAGATAGAGTTAAGTGGAGTGATTCCAGATTTACCCCTGTGGGACTGAGATAAAAAAATCTGGTTCTGAGGCATTAAAAATTGGAAAGAGTAAATGGATGACCTAGCTGAAAGAGGGAATGTGCTTCTTGTGCTTGGTTCTGCTGATGGGTTTATTACATGCTTTCTCATCCTGGGGAGTAGCAAACAGGTGTTGGGGAGGGTGCTGATAGCATTCCTTTCTAGTATTGCTAAACAGGAAGAGGTCCAGGCTACATTGCAAATAGATGGGATGGGAGATCCCAGTGTGGTCCTGGAGTGAAAAAGATTGAGAACTCACTTGGTTAAGAACTAGAGCTGTCTGGAAAAAATTCTGACAAAGCATTTTTTTTTGCTGGAATTTGACAAATCATCACAATTGAAACCTTCCACGGAGATGATTTGATTGTGACATAGTTTGACAGAACCCCGGCAAGGTTCCATCAGAAACCTGCCTGGTTTCTTGCCAGCACACCTGCCCAGTTCCTCTGCCATCTTCCCTGCAAGCTGATAGGCAGCTGAGAGCCTGGAAGCTCTGGGAGTCCTGGCTCGCAGATCTTTGAGTCAATGCTCCCAAGGCTTCTAGGGCCCGTGAATCTGGGGCAGCCCACCAGGCAGATGGCCCTGAAGCCAATGCACCATGCCCTGTCGTGGAGAATTTAGCAATGTTTGGCTTCTATTCCAGACTGGAACAAAACGAAATTTCAAGATATCAAAATTCTGCACAAAATGGAATGATTTTTCTCTGCTACGCTCTGCTGAGAAGTATTATCTTGCTACATCTGCGAATTGTACGCATAGCTTGTCTATACGGAAACATCCTGTTGTTGTTCCTTCGTCCTTCCTCCCTCCACTTGTTTGTCTCATCCATCTGTTATGTCTTGCTTTTGAGAGAGCTGAGCAAATAATTGATTTTTCGGTTCAGTGGCCGAAATGGTTTGTTTAGAAAATGTCAGAATAAACCATTTCAATTTTTTCCACAATTTTTCCTAATTGTTTTATTGGAAACAATTTGCTGAATTTGACCTGAATTTGCTAATAGTTTTGGGTATCCCAGAACTGTGGCTTTGGGAGAATTTACTATTAGACAAAATAACTGTCTGTTTTTTAGTTTTTCACTTCATTGGGGCAGGAACTGCCATCACCATCTAATTGTATACAGCTAGACTATATATAAATAGATGGTGAACGGCAGCTCCTGCCCCAAAGAAGCCCTGGCTTGCTTGAACTGTGAGGAGCCAGATTTGCAAAAGAGCTTACATCCCATTCAGACACTTCAGACTTTCAGAACTTCTCAGCACCTAGCCCCTTCCACTGTAGGCACCAACTTTTATTTTTCCCTGGGGTGCTTTATCCTCTCTCTGTATTGAAGGTCCCATCCCAATCTGCTCCAGCCTTGCCCCACCTCTTTCTGCCCCTACTATGTCTCCTCCCTAAGGTCCCCACCCGACCACCAGTTGCTGTTGTCCACCTTCTTCCAAGCCTATCACCAAGCCTCAAACTGCTCGTGGGCAGTGCCCTGAATTGGCTAATTAGTCAGCTCTTATATCTCCCATTACGGTGCTTGAAGTCAGATTTTCAAGAGTTCAGCACCCAACGAATTTATTTCTTTTGAAAATCTGGTCACTTACTCTGATGCCTAAATGAAAGTTGAGCTTCTTTGAATTTCTGGTCCTAGGCTGCCAACATGTCAGACTGTCAGAGAATTTCTGAGTGTTCAACTTATATTTGTGAGTTAGGGAGACAAATTCTCTGCTGGTACAACTCTGTCACAGTCAGTAGGTTACATCAGTGGAAAATTTGGACCAGAATATATAAGTGGAGCAGTGCAAGAGGGAGTTGAGAAGAGACTTGAAGGAGTTTATCTGAGTAAATGGCTTTTTGGTGGGAACGGGACTAGCAATGGTGTGAATGATGAGAGAGGAAGCGTGAATGAAGCCAGGTATCTGTGGGTGTGAGTGTGAATGAATTCTGGCAGTCATGGGTGAATGAAAGTTGTCTCCTGCCGTTCTGATCATGGTGTGAAGAACATGGACCCTGAAATTTAGGCTTTGATTTTTGTTGTGAATCCATCATGGTCTCCCTTGTCAGCGGTAGCTGGGCACTGGATTAACTCCTCAGCTATTCAGGACATTACAGCTTCCTGATTCTCAGTAGGTTTTTTTCTGGAGTAGCTTCCAGCTGTTGTCAGTTGTGGCAGAGCAATGAACCCATTTACATCTGAATAACAGAAATTATAAGTATTGCACCATCTTCTCTCTCTGCCCTCTCACTCTCTCTGCAACACTTACTGTTATTAATTGTTTGTTAGCTCTTTCTCTCTGTCACTTTCAGATAGAATGAACTTTCCTTTTACAACATTGATTCTGCATTAAGCCTAGTTAGCAATGTGTTTGCTCACAGACGAGTCAGTACTGTACAGAGATTGCATTGCCACTTTGAGAAGGGGTAAGCAGGGAGGATAGGGAAGGTCCAAACTGCCCTGGAGAAGTGCAGAGAGTTGGAATAAAAAGGCTACCAATGGATGGGGCCTGGAGGATGTGCTGGCATGAGCTTTGAGGAAAGAATTTGTGCTAGCAGGAGACAGTCAAGCACTGGAAGAGAGGAGGGCTATAGAGAAGAGGAGGCAGAAATATCGGAGAAGGGGCAGGTGCTGTTTCTCAATTCTTTCTCATGTTGGGACCCTCATGCCTCACCATTCTGCATGGATGTGCTGTGCTGTCACTCTATGACTGTGAATAGTTGGCAGTAGGAAAGCTGCCTCCAGAGACGGAGCCGGTGGGCATTGTAATTTAGGTGAATGGGACAAATCCCATATTGTCTCAAAGCATCTCTCACAGATGCTCTGCTTGATTCTTCCTTTCCCACGTTTTAGATCTCTGCCCTACTTTGACTCTCGACCTGACATAGCTCAGCAAGCGTGTGGTGTGGGAGAGCATCCCAATATGCTTGCTGGCTACAGCTTCACTGGAGACTAAGGGCTAGCTAACTACAAAAGCATTTTCTCCTCTCTTGGTGGTCACACCTCCACATCAGCTGCTAGAAGTGGGCCTCATCCTCCCTGACTGAATTGACTTTGTTATCTCTTGCCTTACTCTTGATTGAAACTCTTTTCTTGTGCCTGCCTCTGGAATTTCTGGAATTTCCACTATATGCATCTGACGAAGTGGGTCTTTGCCCACAAAAGCTTATGCTCCAATAAATCTGTTAGGGTATGTCTACACTACCCTCCTAGTTCGAACTAGGAGGGTAATGTAGGCATACTGCACTTGCAAATGAAGCCCGGGATTTGAATTTCCCGGGCTTCATTTGCATAAGCGGGGAGCTGCCATTTTTAAAACCCCGCTGGTTCGAACCCTGTGCAGCGCGGCTACACGGGGCTCGAACTAGGTAGTTCGGACTAGGCTTCCTATTTACACGAGGTGTACCGGTAGTTCGGAATAGGAAGCCTAGTCCGAACTACCTAGTTCGAGCCCCGTGTAGCCGCGCTGCACGGGGTTCGAACCAGCGGGGTTTTAAAAATGGCGGCTCCCCGCTTATGCAAATGAAGCCCGGGAAATTCAAATCCCGGGCTTCATTTGCAAGTGCGGTATGCATACATTACCCCGCTAGTTTGAACTAGCGGGGTAGTGTAGACATACCCTATGTCTATAAGGTGCCACAGGACTTCTCGTCGTTCTTGCAGATTCAGACTAACACAGCTACCCCTCTGATAAGGGCTCATGGATGGCTGATACAACCTCCCCATGTACAGTAAAACTCCGATAGGCCGGCATCCAACTGTTCGGCACTCCCTGTACTCCGGCATCAAAATGCCAAGCACTCCTGACCAGCTGATTAAAAAGCCTGCCGCAGTAGACGTGCTGGCTGTAACCAGACGGAGCATAAAGTTGCGGGCGGGGGGGGGGGGGGGGAGGACGCGGACGACTGGGATCGTGTTACAGTATGAAGAAGAGCGTTTTGATACCAGTCAAACAGGAGGATCAGGTTACAGCAGAGAGGAGAGAGACGCGAAGAGGAAAGTGGGGGGAGAGGGAGGGAGATTGTGTCCTGGCCAGCTGTTAAGCCGTGCAGCTGTATCGGACCTCCCGATTCTCTGGCAAATCTGATAATCCAGCACTACGTAGGTCCAAAAGGTGCTGGATTATCGGAAGTCTACTGTATTAGTTAATGGTTGTGCCTACATCTCATTGTGTGTCATTCTCTCTCCAAAATCTCCCCTCTGCCCCAGGCTCATGGGACTGTCCACGGACCTAACATCAGTCTCCTCTGATTCTCTGAACAGTGCACTGTTTTCAACCCTTTGCCTATCCTGGGTGTGTTACTGTAGGGCCTTCTCCCTTTGAAAACAGTAGGCCTGATTTTTCCATGGTGATGAACATCCACCTCTGAATATCAGGCCCAAGATTCATCTAATCTTGGCTAGTTATTAACTGTCTCTACCATATTCCTAAGACATCTATTCCTGTGTAATCACCACTCCTCTGAGGTTTATCTCTGAGTACTGCAGGGGGGCTTTTTCCCCATTTTGTACTGGGGCTAAGGTTCCTTCCTTCACACACAAGAACTAAGGGTCACCAAATGAAATTACTAGGCAGCAGGTTTAAAACCAGCAAAAGGTAGTTTTTCTTTACACAGCACACGGTAGGCCTGTGGAACTCCTTGCCAGAGGAAGCTGTGAAGACCAGGACTTTAATAGAGTTCAAAAAAGAACTAGATAAATACATGGTGGATAGGTCCATTAATGCCTGTTAGCCAGGATGGGTAGGAATGGTGTTCCTTACCTCTGTTTGTCAGAAGCTGGCAACGGGCGACAGGGGATGGATCATCTGGTGATTACCTGTTCTGTTCATTCCCTCTGGAGCACCTGTCTTAGCCACTGTCAGAAGACAGTGGGCTAAATGGACCTTTGGTCTTACCCAGTATGGCCGTTCTTATATTCATGAATAATTCCCATATCTCCTGCTGATCCCACCCCACTTTCTGGGAGAGATTGCGTGTTTTCACCACGTCAGTATAAATTGTTGGAATGTTCCATCTCTGCCCCAGTCAAATTCTGTTCAATAACCCAAGAACAAAAAGTACTCAATGGAATGAAAAGGCAGCAAATGTAAAATGGATACAAAGGAAAAAAACCTACGTTTTTTTCAATGTCTAATTAGACTGTGGAAATTGCTGCTATAAGAGGATATTGCGGCAAATAGCTTAGCAAGATTCCAAAAAGGATTAGACGTTTTTCTGAGCAGGACTAACCTCAGTAGTTGCACTAGGCTGGATAGAAATGATAAGAGCTATCAGCCCCCATGCTCAGACCAAATTGATTACTATCAGTGTTGCAAAATAAGACATATGATTGTGGTAATGGGGGTGCTGAGAGGGAATTGCAGGCATTGGGCACAGACAGAGACAAGACTTGCAGGCATTGGGCACAGACAGAGACAAGGCAGTATATCAGAGGGACCACTAGTCTGTTTTAGTTTGGCAGTCTCTGTGGACTGTTATCAATAATGAGAAGCAGTGGAAGGGGGTAAAAGCTGTGCCCAGCAAAAGAGATGGAGCCTTTTGAATTGGGGAAGAGCAGCTAGGCTAACAACAGGCTGGTCTTTTTAACTGACTCATTCAGGACTCATTCTCATAGCTTGTGGACACACAAAAACTGCACTGGTTTAACTTCTAGTGATTTAGTGAAATTGATAGAACTATTTCAACTGTGCGTGCTCACACTGTTGCACTTCTACTGGTGCAAGCAACTTGAGATAGGAGCACTGTGAGATAGGAAGGTATCCTGGAGTCCCTTTTACAGCTTCCAGGCTCACAGCATTCTGAGCACTTTTTGTGTCGTGTTGTAGGATATTCATGGATGTCCAGGGGAAGTGTGGGAGCAAAAGTTACGAATCCTTCTCCTATCCTGCCATATCCCAGAAACCAACTGAAGGCTGTGCTGTTTCCAAATGGCACTTTGCTGTCCTCTCTGTGTTGTGGTCACCCGTTCATGATGGACTTGTTCATTCTACGTGGGTTTGGGAAGTAGTGCAGGTGTCATGGCCAGTGAGGCTGTACCCTGAGGGACCTGAATGAGAAACTAACAATACTTCAGTGAGAGGCTCTGAAAAAACTCAGAATTTCAGTTCAGCACCCAGTATATGAATGCTTAGTTTAAGTATTAACTCCCGTTGGCTCTGCAAACTGGAGCTGGAAATCTCACAAAATCTGGCTTTCCTTGCAAGATTTCAGGTACTACTTGTAAATGTTCTGATTTTATTAAAACCAGATACACAATGTCCCCTAGCCCTAACTGTTCCTTCTCCTTTTCTCTGACTCCCTCACTCTGTCCACTTCTTCTTTTTTCCCAGCCCATGCCTATCTCCCCCACCCTATCCGTTCATCATTATTATTACATTTATTTTTGACATTCTGCTTTTCAGAGTAATTTGAGATCTTCATTGCTGCTGTTTGCCTCGGTTGTTGAATTTCAGTATGGTCCTAAGCAACACATTTTTTGTGGGGAGAGATGGGCAAGATGATTGTGATGTGAAACAGCTGAGCCAGTCATCACAGAGTTGATGATGAGTCGATTAAGATGCATGCTGTGTTCCTATTGGTTGGAATGCTCTGGAAGTCCATATGGAATATCACATATGGATTAGTGACATCAGTTGTGAGAGTTGACCTTCTACTCACCTTACACTGTGTGGCATCACCCAGGCATTCTAGTGGAAACAACAGTACCCAATGTTCATTTCCCTAGGCACAAAAATGCATTTTTTCTTCCCACGGGGCCTGACCAAACATTGCTTTCTAGGAGCACATGAAATCAAATTCAGGGCCACCTTCTAAGGGCTGCACTCAATCATGTGTATCTTTCTCCAGTCTACCCAGCTGCCCATGGGGCCCTCTTCATCATAGGATTTCAGTGCTGTCATTGCAACACAGGTGTGATGTCGCATTTTTATCATGTTTGAATAAACTAAGAGGGGCAGGGCACCTTAGCCTATACCACGCCCAAACGCCTTAACATTTTTCTCCACTGAAAGCTATTTTCCTGAAGTTTGGTTTTCTGCAAAGACTCAGGGGATTTTTAGTAATATCAGATAATTTAATTTTTTAAGACATTAACAAATGGGCTAAAGAATCCTGTTTTAAATGATTGAATTCTTGATGTATCCTGAAAATGTACCACTTAAAGCACTTAAGGCGTAGCAAGTCATCTTATGTCCCTTCCCTGTTATCCCTTGTCAGAACTGGTCTAGATGGAGTGTGTGTGGACTTGACAGCTGACATTTGCAGCTGCAGGAGGCCGGGTTCTTTGCAACATTATTCTTTGGGCACATTATTGGGGCATCCCTCCATCCAATCACTGCTTTGTAACGTCCCCTCCTTCAGCCCTCTTCCCTAACTATTGGTCTTGGTGGCAGTTCAAACCTTACATTTGGCTTTGCACTTTAGAGAATTTTAGGGGTCCAACAGAGAGGTTCCTTTCTTAGGCATAAAAAAGAAATGTGACCCTCACGTAAAGCATTCTCTGAGACCTGTATCATCTACAAACTTTTTGCAGTCTGCAAAAGCAGCATTTTTTGCAGTGGGTCAGCTCCCCCTTTTCATCTTGAGCTATTGGAAGAGCTGACTGCAAACAGATTTTCTCTGCCCCAGTGTGGACTTATGTCAGACAGAGCCCAATGAGACCTGACAAGCTGACAGACCCAATTCGTCAACAGAGAATGGGGCAGGAGGGGATGTCTTTTTACCCGCCTTAGAGACAGAGAGTGATGCCACGGATGTGCCAGTGGAGTTCCTGTAAGCGATACAGGTCCATATTTAGTCACCTAATTTCTGTGATGTACTGTAGGGGAGGAAAAAACACACCTATGAAAAAGTTCAACGTGAGCTGTAAGTTGTAAATCCTTTAGTCAGAAGTAGCCAATAGGAATTGGTTTTTCTGAGAGATTTTCCCCTTTGGTACTACAGATGACCAATAAAATGTTAGTGTCAAGTGCTGATGATAAGAGCCTAGAATGTGTTGCTCTTCAGTCTGGTAGCTTGGCAGCCCTATTTTTAGTACTGATTAGCCAGGGCATAGGTAAAACTGAGTTCAAAAGTGCAAGGTCTTTGAGTCCAGACACCTAGCCAAATTGTACCTTCAGTCTCCCCTTTTCACTCTGCACAAACTCTAGTAGAGTGAATGTTTGAACCAGCAGAGGAACAGTTGGACTCCATCTCCAGGTTTGGGAGATTGTTCACCTGAAAAGTAATTATGATTGTGAGGCTGAGGGGCAAATATTCAGGGCTGCATATGTCATCGCTCTGTGCTATTCTGTTACAGGTTGGACCTCCCTGGTCCCGCATCTTGGGGACCTGACAGGTACCAAAGGAGAGAGTTTACCAGACCAGGGGAGGTTAGCCTTTCTGCCAGGCTCCCCTGCCCCTATGCCACTGGGCCCCCATCTCCTCAGCCAGTCCCAGAGCTGCTGGGGCTCCACTGCCCCAAAGCTTTCAGACACAGGCCTCTGCTGCCCCGGAGTTGATGGGGCTTTGCTGCTCTGGGGCTGCTGGAGCTCTGAAGCTAGCCCCAGGGCTGTTGGCACTCCACATCCCCGAGGCTGTGCCATGATGCCAGGACTCCGCAGCCCTGCCGGGGTTCTCTGGTCCAGGGGCTCTCTGGCTCAGCAACATCCATGGTGCTGCTGGACCACAAATGTTGCTGGACCAGAGGCTAGAACATAAGAATGGCCATATTGGGTCAAAACAAAAGTTCATTTAACCCAGTATGCTGTATTCCAAGAGTGGCCAGTGCCTGATGCCCCAGAGGGAGTGAACAGAACAGGGAATCATCAAGCAATCCCTCTCCAGTCACCCATTCCCGGCCTCTGACCGAGGCTAGGGACCACCATTCCTACTCATCCTGGCTAATAGCTCAGACGCTGGGAATGGCAAGGAGTTCCACAGACCAATCATGTGCTGTGTGGGAAAAAAAATTCCTTTTGAGTGTTTTAAACTTGCTACCTATTAATTTCATTTGGTGACCTCTAGTCCTTATGTTGTGGGAACAAGTAAATAACTTTTCCTTATTCACTTTTTCCATACTAGTCATGATTTTATAGACCTCTATCATATCCCCCCTTAGTCTCCTCTTTTCTAAGGGGAAAAACTATTTCACTGGGAGGGTAGTGAAGCACTGGAATGGGTTACTTAGGGAGGTGGTGGAGTCTCCATCCCTAGAGGTGTTTAAGTCTCGGCTTGACAAAGCCCTGGCCGGGTTGATTTAGTTGGGATTAGTCCTGCCTAGAGCAGGGGGCTGGACTTGATGACCTTCTTTTCGGTAACCGGGTTTGGTTCTTTAAAGGATTTGAAACCACAGAGAGAGGAATACTTCTTTTTAGGGTCAAACAGATTATTTATTTTTTCTATTTACTTTATAATCAATTTTCCATTTAAATCAATTCATTATTTTTGATTCTTTTAAGACAATATAATATACAAAGAAAAAGTAGAAAAACAGTACAGTTAAAAATAACAAGAAATAATAACTTCTCCTACTGATATACCCTCCTGAGTTACCTTTAAAAAATTTATGGAGTTAACAGTTATATAATACTCACGTTAAGAAAGATAGAAGCATTGCTTAGATTCAGGAGATATTCTTTTCTTTATGTTTTTCCTTTCTTTGGATTTTTCGTTGCAACTTACGACCGGTATTCGTTCCCCTTTCGGAGCTTATTTGTTCCCCTTTTCGGAGCTTATGTGCGGCAGCGAGATTCAGCGCCGGAGAGGGAGCCCTGGTTGATCAGACCTGGCTTTTCGGATTCGCAACCCGTCCGCTCGTGGTCTGTTTCAGCCCACCTTATATACCCTGTTTCGGTATTTTGGTACTCCTCCACTCGCCTGACAATTGCTGACGTTAGATTTTTGTTGTCTCATTCTGCCCTTACAAAAAACTTTCGTCTGCTCCATTTGGGGTAATCAGCACTTTGTTGCATACTGCTGTCTGAGTTACTTACTTCCCTAAAAGCGGGGTTATTGTTGGTCAACCAATCAAATTTTGTTTTTATTTTTATCTCCTGTATCTGAGAGTGCTGCCTTTCCTTTCCACTTAAAATTAAACTGGTGCTCATTTGACATATTCTGGGTAGGCCTCAATACCTTCCTTTCACACTTCTGAGGTCTCTTCCAGCTCTATGGTTCTATGATTCTGTGAAAAGCTCCAGTGTTTTTAATCTCTCTTCCTGTGGTACCCATTCTAAATCCCTAACTATTTTTATTGCCCTTTTCTGAACCTTTTTCAATGCCAATATTGAGATGAGGCGACCACATCTGTATGCAGTATTCAAGATGTGGGCGTATCATGGTTTTATACAGAGGCAATAAGATGTTCTCCTGTCTTATTCTCTATCCCTTTTTTCAATGATTCCTAACATTTTATTTGCTTTTTGACTGCCACTGCACACTGAGTGGATGTTTTCAGAGAACTATCCACAATGACTCCAAGATCTCTCTCTTGAGTAGTTATAGCTAAATTAGTCTCCATCATATTGGGATTATTTTTTCCAATGTGCATCACTTTACATTTATCAACATTAAATTTCATTTGCCATTTTGTTGCCCAGTCACTTAATTTTGTGAGATCTTTTTGAAGCTCTTCACAGTCTGCTTTGGTCTTAACTATCTTGAGTTGTTTAGGTTCAACCTATAGTTTTCTCCAAGCTCAATGAAGTGCTTGGAGCTGATAATTATCCTACTAAATAATAGTAGTGCCCATTTGGAACTTGAAGGGTATGTCTAGATTACATCCCTCTGTCGCTAGAGGGATGTAAATTAGACATACTGACATTGCAAATGAAGCAGGGATTTAAATCTCCCGTGCTTCATTTCAATAAAAATGAACACCGCTTTTTGCCGAGTCATCAGTTTATCGGCAAAAAAGTGGCTGTCAAGACAGGGATCGGGTGACAAAGAAAGCCTTTGTTGCCTGATCCCTTTGCCTCGTAAAATGATGTTTATAGGATTGGCCGACAAATGCTTTCTTTGTCGCCTGATCTCCATCTTGACAGCCGCTTTTTGCTGACAAACTGCTGACTCGGCAAAACGTGGCATCCATTTTTATTTAAATGAAGCGTGGGAGATTTAAATCCCTGCTTCATTTGCAATGTCGGTATGTCTAATTTACATCCCTCTGGCAAAAGAGGGGTGTAGTCTAGGCATACCCGAAGATAGAGAGTTCTTGAACACATAGTCTTATCTGACTCAAACCTCTCTGCAAGCACTCTTGGGGTACGTCTAGACTACATGCCTCTGGCGACAGAGGCATGTAGATTAGGCTACCCGACAGAGTAAAATGAAGCGGCGATTTAAATAATCGCCGCTTCATTTAAATTTACATGGCTGCCGCGTTGAGCCAACAAACAGCTGATCAGCTGTTTGTCGGCTCAGCGCGATAGTCTGGACGCTCCCCTGCCGACATCAAAGGGAGTTGTCGACAACCCAGGTATGCCTCATCCCAGGAGGCATACCTGGGTTGTCGACAACTCCCTTTGATGTCGGCAGGGGAGCGTCCAGACTATCGCGCTGAGCCGACAAACAGCTGATCAGCTGTTTGTTGGCTCAACGCGGCAGCCATGTAAATTTAAATGAAGCGGCGATTATTTAAATCGCCGCTTCATTTTACTCTGTCGGGTAGCCTAATCTACATGCCTCTGTCGCCAGAGGCATGTAGTCTAGACGTACCCTTGGTTGGCGAAGGGCACTATCCCTCCTGAAGAAGTGTTTGGTTGGGAAGATGTTGGGGCCAGTTTTGGACTGAGCTAGGGTTAGAGTTGGGGCTGGCTTATGAGTCTAGGTCAGTGAGTTGGCCCAGCCTCTTATACAAGTGCATGAAACAGCACCAAGGTTACCCTTATCTCAAGCTCAAAATCCAGTCTGCATAATCCTAGCCTGGACCCACAAACTAGCCCAGTGCCAACCCTAACCTGGGCCTGTAAGTGGCATTAACCTTAACCATATCTGAAGCCCATAAGCTGACCCCAACACTAGTTAGGTAACCCTCAAACTAGCCCTAAATTCAACTAAAGTGGCTTCAAACATTTTGTAGTACAAATCTGGAAGTTGGGCTAGACACCAGTCCTTGTTGGACCCCACAGATTGTCCCCAATCTGCACTTTACTCTGTGTGCATAAAAACTTGTCCTCTGCTAACTTTACCACACAGAACAGTCACATCCGTAGTGTCACAGAAGGGTCCACTATGATCATCCAGTCCAGCAGTTCCTAACCACCAGTCTGCGGACTGGTGCTGGGCCGTGAACTGCTGGCTGCCGGGCTGTGGTGGCTCTGGGGTCCGGGGCTTGGATACGTATCCCAGTGCCTCCCCTCCCTCCGTGGCTGTTGGGAGAGGTGTGTCCTGTCCCACCTCTCGGACAACCAGTTCTGGGCAGGGGCAGGGTCTCCTCTCAGCCGCGGAGGGCTGCAGGATGCGAGAGGCTCCCAGGTGCTGCTTATGCAGGGGCAGGCGGGTGAGTGCAGCCCAGCCCATATCCCCATGCAATGGGCCAGCCAGGGAGAGAGGGTGGCCTGAGCACTGGCTGCGCCAGGCAAGTTCAGGATGTTCAGCATGAGCTGCCAGCTAGGTGCCCAGACCTGCTGGGGTGTGTGGCCGGGTGGCTCCACGTCAGGAAAGACTCTCAGGGCCATGGTGACTGACAATAAGTGCGAGCCCCAGTGCCAGCCTGGGACACCCCTTCCTCTGTGCGGGGTCAGCACAAGGGTCTGCGGCATGGAAGCCCCCCTTCCCCCTGGATGGCACTGGGGAATTGGCCTGGCCAGGGATGAAGCCAGACCTTCACCCACCTGTCCACAGCTCTTTCCTGCCCCCTTGCCGTAATCTCCCTTCCCCCGGCCCTGGGGTTCTGGCCTCCGCTCAGCCCCCAACACACACACCAGCCTGCCCTGGCCCCGAGCCCTGCCATCTTCCTCCTCTACCCAACCTTCTGGCCTAGTTTCTCACTCCGCTTTGCCCCCAGCTGCCTGCAAGCCCCTCTGTTGCCTAAGTCTGGTGGCCCAGTTACAGCTCTCTCTCCTCCCAAAGTCTGCATGTGCCCTGCTCTCTTCTGTACTCCCCTGAGCAATGGGGAACTCTTCTTTTTCTCTTCTCGGGGGAGGGTGAATTGACTGGCCTGCCCTCGGCGTGTGCTTTGTCTTTCTGTTCCTCCTGTTCTTCTCCCCTGCACTCCACATAAGAATGGTCAGACTGGGTCAGACCAGTGGTCCAGCTAGCCCAGTATCCTGTCTTCCCACAGTGGCCAATGTTCCAGGTGCTTCACAAAGAATGAAGAGAACAGATCATCATCAAGTGATCCACCTTCTGGCAACCATTGCTAGCTTCTGGCAAACAGAATGGTTTGAAATGGTGGTGGGTAAATTCTACAAATTCCCTGCACTCCACATAAGATCCCTGGTTTGCCATGGTATCCCTGGCAAACAGAAGCTAGGGATACCATCCCTGCTCATCTTGGCTATTAGCCACTGATGGACCTATCCTCCATGAACGTGTATGGTTTCTTTTTGAGTCCTTTTATAGACTTGGCTTTCACAATATCCTCTGGTGGAGAGTTGACTGTCTATTGTGTGAATAAATTCTTCCCTTTTGTTCTAAACCTGATAGGTATTAATTTCATTTCGTGATCCCACCCCTTCCAGGCACTGGTTGGCTGAGCGGCGGGGCAGGACATACCTCTTCCTACAGCTGCGGCTGGAGGAGAGGTGCTGGGTGGTGTACCCCAGGTCCGGTCCCCAGAGCCACCATGACCCAGGCAGCTGGCGGCTGGGAATCAGTGCAGGGCTCGGTGAGGAGGGAAGAGCTAATGCTCTGAGGCTCTAAGTGTAGGGGGACTGACACTGGGGGGCACTGGGGTGTCAGGGGTGATGGCACTAGGGGAGGCTTTGGGGGGATTGGGTGCAATGGGGCTCTGGAAACAGGAGGCTGGCACTAAAGGTTCTGGTTCTGGAGGGCTGGTGGCAGAGGCTTTTGGCAGACTGGCAACATTTTATGTGCATATTTGTGAATTCATTATTTGCATGTTACCAGTTCGCCAAAAGTTTGCGAATGGGTTTGCTGGTCCGCAGTGTAAAAAAATTGGGAACCACTGATCTACTCTTCCCTTCTGCAGAACGCAGGCTGTAGAACCTCTCCCAGCAATTTGTGCATCCAGACACGATGTTTAATGTTAGCTCAAGCCTAGAAATCAGACCCAGTCCTTTGCGTTGCCAGGATCCTGAAACTGGCTCCAACCTTCATCCTGGTCCAAGCCTGACAACATTTAATTCCAGGCCAAATGAATCCTACTTGTCTTTAGTGGATCCTAATGGACAGCTGTGGTATGTCTTGAGGTGTGTGTTGAACACTCAAGTTATCCTGTCACTCCAGCTTTCTGTCAGGCGTGTGAGTGTGGAATTTACCCACCACCATTTCAACCAATGTCAGCTCCTTGTACAGCACTGAATATGGAGATGGCGGTGGAGCCAGTGACTTCCTTTGTTAGAAGTGGCAGGGCTTGGAGTCAGAAGCTTTGTCCCCCGGGTTCCAGTGGAACAGTGCCTGATGTACACATTCACCAAGCAGTGGAGCTGTGCTCAGACGCTATGCCCTGAAGCACAAAGGTTAGGGTGTGGCTGTCATTAAGTAGTTGTGTGGTGCTGTTAATGCAAGGTGGCTGCCCTGGTTAACTTAGGAGGTGACTTAGTGAGATGAATGGTTCCAGCATTCACCACAGGGTTATAGCCACATGTGGGCCCTGGCCCATGTACTTTGCATCCAGGCCCATCCCAGCAGTCCTCCCTGGCTCTCCTCATGCCCCAGCGCTTGTCCTGGCTGCCTCAGCCCACCAGGTGCTGCAGCTGGGGAGTGGGGTCAGAGCACAGGGGTTTACTTTGCTCTACTTAGTGCTGCAGCCAGGGGGCAGGGTTGGGGTACCAGGTCTCACCCCACTCCATTTGTTCCGTCAGCCAGCGAGCAGAAGTAGCAGGGCTAGAACCCAGACTGGAACACTGGAGCGACAGGCAGGCAGTGGAACAGGGTCAACTCCTGCGCGCAGACCCCACTCTTCGAGTGCATTTTCTGGCTCCCCTGGTCAGTTGTAGGGGAGGTGGCCCCATCCCTCTTGTCCCACTCCCTCCACCCCCTATCATTTCCCATCCACCAGATACACAGTGTGAAAACCTGCTACACCACTGACACAATGTGCAAACCTCTTTGGGGTCATCTGGGAAGAAAGACACTAATGAATCATAATGGCATTACATTCAGAATCAAGCTGTTTCATCTGTACCATGTAATCCATAGCAACATTATGAATTGTCTAAAAGAATGAAAATTAGGTGGCTTATATTGGTGTAGTTGGGGCATGGCTCTTAGCTGGGCTCCTTCCATCCTGCACAGTGGGGGGTGTATAGAGCAGGGCAAAAGTTTGTCAAACAAATAGTTTGTTCACCACAAATGCAGCCTTTGGATGTCAAAATTATTTGTGAATTTGGCAGAAAAAAGAGAGAAAATGTTTCTTTTTGAAAGTCTAGACATTTTATTTGAACATCTTAAACAAACCATTTAATCTTTTCGTTTTGGAATGACTTTTCATTTTTAAATTGTTACATGTAATTTTGTTAAGGTGAAAAGACTCAACCCCCCCCCCCCCCCCATGTTTTGGGTCAAACATTTTTTTGTTTTGTTTTTCAATTTGGTAAGAAAAAAAACAAACAAAAAAATGTCTGTCATATAACTGCACGATGAACTCTTCCTCTGAACTTTATTTGGCCAGACCAAATAATCAAGTATTCAGTAAGTATGACTTGCTGGTTGCTACCTTTCTGTATTTTTTTTCCTTTTACATTGCAAAATATCCTCATGGTACTGATTTCCAATGCAGTGATGTGGGTGCTAACAGATACTGCATGAGAAAACAAGTTTCCTCCATAGTTGTCCTAGCCAGTTGGTACAGTCGAGTGGCAGTGGATTGCATCCTGACTTCTGCAGCAGCCTGCTTGCATCCTGAAACATGGAACGGATTGTCTTTATCTTTGTACACACAACTGTATATGAACATTTTCCATCTCCCTTAAGTTCTTATCTTATTAATTATGTCCTATGGCAGAAAACTGCAGGCATTGAAAATACGTTGCATAAAGGAGTGTCCTTTAATTTGACAGCCTTGTTCTCCCTTCCTGTGGTGTAAGACAGCATTGGAAAATGCATTAATCATTTTTAAGTGACGCAAGATGGGATGAAGATGGACAGCCCTTGGTGGGTAAAGAGCAGGTTAGGAACTATTTAAAAAAGTTAAACGTACACAAATCCATGGGTCCAGACTTAATGCATCTGAGGATACTGAGGGAGTTGGCAAATGTCGTTGAGGAGCCTTTGGCCATTATCTTTGAAAAGTCGTGGAGATCGGGAGAAATCCTGGATGATTGGAAAAAGGCAAATGTAGTGCCCATCTTCAAAAAAGGGAAGAAGGATGATCCAGGGACCTATAGGCTGGTCAGTCTTATTTCGGTTCCTGGAAAAATCATGGAAGGGATCCTTAAGGAATCCATTTTGAGGCACGTGGAAGAGAGGAAAGTGATTAGGAATAGTCAGCATGGATTCACAAAGGGAAAGCTGTACCTGACCAATCTTATTAGCTTCTATGATGAGGTAACTGGCTCTGTGGACATGGGAAAGTCAGTGGATGTGATATACCTTGACTTTAGCAAGGCTTTTGATATGGTCTCCCACAATATTCTTGCCAGCAAGTTAAGGGAATGTGGATTGGATAAATGGACAGTAAGATGGATAGAAAGATGGCTAGAAGGTCGGGCCCAACGGGTAGTGATCAACAGCTCGATGTCAGGATGGCGGTTGGTTTCTAGCGGAGTGCCCCAAGGTTCGGTTCTAGGACCGGTTTTGTTCAATATCTTTATTAATGACCTGGATGAGGGGATGGATTGCACTCTCAGCAAGTTTGCGGATGACACTAAGCTAGGGGGAGAGGTAGATACACTTGAGGGCAGAGATAGGGTCCAGAGTGACTTAGACAAATTGGAGGATTGGGCCACAAGAAATCTGATGAGGTTCAACAAGGACAAGTGCAGAGTCCTGCACTTGGGAGGGAAGAATCCCAAGCATAGTTACAAGCTGGGGATCAACCAGTTAAGTAGTAGTTCTGCAGAAAAGGACCTGGGGGTTACAGTGGATGAGAAGCTGGATGAGAGTCAACAGTGTGGCCTTGTAGCCAAGAAGGCTAATGGCATATTAGGTTGCATTAAGAGGAGCATTGCCAGCAGATCCAGAGATGTCATTATTCCCCTTTATTCGGCTTTGGTGAGGCCACATCTGGAGTATTGTGTCCTGTTCTGGGCCCCCCACTACAAAAAGGATGTGGACGCATTGGAGAGGGTCCAGTGGAGGGCAACCAAAATGATTAGGGGGCTGGAGCATATGACTTATGAGGAGAGGCTGAGGGAGTTGGGTCTGTTTAGTCTGCAGAAGCGAAGGGTGAGGGGGGATTTGATAGCAGCCTTCAACTTCCTGAAGGGAGGTTCCAAAGAGGACAGAGAAAGGCTGTTCTCAGTAGTGACAGATGGCAGAACAAGGAGCAATGGTCTCAAGTTGTGGTGGGAGAGATCCAGGTTGGATATTAGGAAAAACTATTTCACTAGGAGAGTAGTGAAGCACTGGAATGGGTTACCTAGGGAAGTAGTGGAGTCTCCATCCCTAGAGGTGTTTAAGTCTCGGCTTGACAAAGCCCTGGCCGGGTTGATTTAGTTGGGATTGGTCCTGCCTAGAGCAGGGAGCTGGACTTGATGACCTTCTGAGGTCTCTTCCAGCTCTATGGTTCTATGATTCCTTAAGTGCTTCAATCCTATCTATTCAGTGCCTTCTAATTCTTGTTGTTCCCATAACACAGTGACATTTGTATCAGATTTCTGTGATATTTTGGGACATTTGCAATACAGTATTTTGTGGAATATGCACTGTCAAAATTGGGAGAGTCCACTCCTAGGAAAGTTGAAATGGCTCAGGGGACTCTGAATCAGATGAAAACCTTTATTTTTGTTTTTGTTTCTGTAACTAACTTCATAGGGAGGTAAGATTTCCATCTTAATTTCAGAGATTACAAATGACATCTTCTTTCTTCAACCATCTGGGGTGTGAAAGCAAATACATCTGCGTGGTCCAAATTGATCCGGAGAGGTGGAAAGCAACTGACAGCTATGGGGAGAAAAAATTTCTCTCTTTCTCTTTCTCTCATTTTCAGTACCTTACTTTCCTCCTCCTCCTCCACTGCACAACTCCACCAAATTTGGCTCAGTCTGGCAGAGGTAACTGTGCCAGTCTTTTCAGAGCTGCAGGAGGGAGGTCTATGCAGATTTCTTATCATACCCCAAAATTAGATGCTTTCATTCTAAAATGTGAGACAGGGGGTGCCCACAAAGGTGGCTTCATACACAGATAACTTGTACTCAGTTACTGTTCTCTCCCTCCTTTCATCTCCAACTCCTTCCTATACCCTTACTAGGATCTTGACTTACTTTGGCAGTTAGTTGCATATGTAATAGGGTTGCCATGGGAACATTACCCAGCAAAGTGTGCTTTATCTCTCAGTTCTCTCTGTCTGTCTTTCTTTCCCTCTCCTTCTCCCCTTTCTGATGCCTGTTGCCATGGAAAACTTATAATTCACCATGAATTCCAGACTTGTTTTTCTTTTAGTTCATAGTTTGCTTATTATTTTAACTTCAGAGCTGCGGGGGGTGGATGATTGGGGGTGGAAATTCTGTCTGCCTCTTTAAAGCCTTGCCCATTGAAGTTGGGGAAGGTTTTCTGTCCTGAACTTTAAAGCCCTCTTCAAAGAAGGTGGTGGGAAGCTTAGCAGGGGGAATTCAGGAATTGGGGATGTTCAGTCATGATATCAGGTCAATTTTGAAAAATGCCTAAGTGATTTAGGGCTTAAAGTCCCATTTTCAAAAGTGACTTTGCATTTAGAATCCTGTCTTAGTGAAAACCAATGGGATTTTGGCTTCAAAGTGACTTAGTTGTTCCTGAAAATGTTACCCTGATATCTGCTTTTCTGAAATGTTAAACTGAGTGTTGCAAAGTGAAATTGGTACAGATTATTCATTATTATTTACTGTAATATAGGGCCATATGGTGTTTCTTCTGTGCTTTCTGGGGATGAAACACAACAAGACACTGGTCCTTGAGACAAATCAGAACTAGTGTCAAACTCTTGCCTGTTTCAGACCCAGTTAAGGATGTTAAATTGCAGTTAGCTGGCTAATCCTGCAGTGAATACAATTTGTATCGACTACACGATTAGTCAATAAGGACCGCTCTGCACTAAACAATCCTGGCTCATGCCAGCTCTCGGAGCCACCCTCTCTGCGACTCTGCATTTTAAATGTAGTAAGAGCCGCTGGGCTCTTACTACATTTAAAATGCAGAGGCGCAGCATCCTGGACCAGTGCGAGTCAGGACTGCTTGGTCCTGGCTTGTGCTGAGTCCAGCAGCCCCTGTTTGCAACAGCCGACTTGTCCGCCACTAAGAGAGGCTGCTCCAGCACCAGCCCCTGCTGCCAGCCTGGGCTGATGTGAACAGGGGCTGTTTGGTGGAAGCAGCCACTGTCCGTGGAGGGAGACCCAGTTCCCCGCTGGGTCCCCCACGGACAGGGGCAGCTGCCAGAGCAGCCTCTGCCCATGGTGAGCCTTAGCCCGCCATGGACAGAGCCTGCTTCACTGCAGCCTCCCTTATCCCCCGCCACTGCCTCTGTTGGGAGTGGGGGGAGAAGGCAGCACTGCAGAGACAGTGCTGCGGGGAACCAGCTTTTAAGCCAGCTCCCCTCAGTGCTGGCTCCTATTCCCCCCTTGCTGCCTCTCAGAGAGGCAGGAAAGCAAGCAGTCAATAGTCCAGTCAACTACTTGCTAACATCCCTAGACCCAATTCTTGAGCTTTTTCTAAATCTGAATGTTCAGTTCATATTCTCCACCCTATTCCCTGCTTTCACTTGTGATATGATCAGACTTCCTGGTTTGGGAGCTGAAAGTCAGAAATACCAAAATAACTGTGGAAAGGCTTTAAATTGTAGCATTTCCTACCCAGCCAGGCCTAAGAAGCCTAGAAATCTGCTGAAGAAAAATTTATTCTGGGTCAATTTTCAGGGCTTAGTAGCAGGGAGGAGAGAGTGGAAAGGTTCAAGCAAACCTTTCCAAATTGTGGCTGTTTGCCTAAATCAACTCTCCACACCTTAGGAGATTCTAATGAGGAATTCACTATCATAGTCCAGACCTCTTATGACTGACTTCTTCCCAGGGACTGAGGAGAGAATTAATTTAGAGTCAAATTCAGTCCTGGACTAAGTGTGCATTGCTCCCAGTGGTTTCAAGGAAGTTTGCACCCCCTTATTTTGGAGCTAAATTTGGTGCTCTCTCCCCTGGTCTGACATGTAAGTCTCCTCATCATGAATTAGTGTAAATAGAAAACATTTTCTTGTACAGCGTCTTTATTATGTCATTAGTAATATTAGAAACTTTTAAACATGTTTTCCTCCACAGTCATCATCTTATAATGCTGCATGCTTCTATTGAATTGATTCACTGTATGAGAAAGGTAATGGACAAGCAGTTCCTAAAGACAGAAATTCTTTATCTGAAGATGAGGTAAAGAGTGACCTAGCAGGAGTGCAGGATCTCTCCCATTTGTCCCTTAGCCTGTCAATATGCCTTGATGCCATACAAGATGGATCAGCTCTTGGGGAGCTTTTTCTCTTTCCATCTTTGGCCTCTTTGCTGACACTGACAAAAAGGAAGCCCAGTTAGAGTGCCATTGTGGACACTTGTCTGGCAGAGACTGTCAATGTGTTTTGCAGAGGGTGCTAAATAGCAACAAGAAGAGAATTGTTGTAATCCCTATGGGTATGTCTACACTAGTCCCCTAGTTTGAACTAGGGTGGCTAATGTAGGCATTTGAACTTGCAAATGAAGCCCGGGATTTAAATATCCCGGGCTTCATTTGCATGTTCCCGGGCAGGCGTCATTTTAAAATCCCCTTAGACTACTCGCGGCAATCAGAAGTTAATCCGAACTAAATCCTTAGTTCGGATTAACTGTTACTCCTCCTGCAATGAGGTGTAACAGTTAATCCGAACTAAGGACTTAGTTCGGATTAACTTCTGACTGCTGCATGTAGCCGCGGGCAGTCAGTTCGAGCTAAGGGGATTTAAAAATGGCGCCCGCCCAGGAACATGCAAATGAAGCCCAGGATATTTAAATCCCGGGCTTCATTTGTAAGTCCAAATGCCTACATTAGCCACCCTACTTCGAACTAGGGGGCTAGTGTAGACATACCCTACCAGTCCAGGCCCCGCACGCCCACCAACAGGGGAGGAGGGGATAAAGGGGGCAATTGCCCTGGGACCCAGTAATTCTAAAGGACCAAAGGCTCCCAGCTGCTACTGCTGTTATTGCAGTAGCAGCAGCAGCTGGAGCCTGGGCCCCTTTGAATCACCGATGGAGTGGCAGAGCACTGTGGGGCTCTGCGGGCTTGGGGGGGGCAGCCCTGACCCCGACTCTCCCTCCTGAGGTTCAGAGCCGGTCTCACCCCCCCCACACATCTTGCTTGGGGCCCACAGTGGATGTTGGCCCTATAGGGGGCCCAAAGTTGACCTGGTGACCCTAGAAGTGAATATTTTCTTTCCTCTAGCACCACACATACTCCAGGGATTGATCCCAAAGCATCCTAAAGTGCAATGAGTGAGCAACTGAGAGTGCAGTGACCGTGCGGGCAAATGTGACAGCCATTCTGCACTCAGCAGCCACTTGCGCAGCCTAAGACTTTGGCATCTGTTTTACTGAGCGGGGGAAGGCAACTTTAATTTAGCATAGTGTCTTTTCTACAAACCACAGCACACAACAAGGTACAAAGTTTAATAATACAGGTCATCTGACAGAAAGTGGTATAAATGATTTAAACACACGAACCCTCGGTAGGATATCGGTGTTGTCTCCTGCTCCTTTCGAAATAGGCCCAATATACCTATAATTAGCATTGGCTGGGAAATAAGAATTATGTTTCACAAACTTCTAGGTTTTAAATTTGTTTCGTGAGGAAGATGAGACCATTTGAAATCTTTCATGAAAAAAATGAGAGACAGTCAACACCTCTACTGCTGCACAGCAAATAGCCCAATGATTAGTCCATCCAGCTGGGATATAGAAAGCCCAAGTTCACTGGTTGTAGAGTCAGTCTCAGTCTATTCAGTTGGAGCAGTTCTATTTCATATAAAGAATGAAATACAAAGGCTGGCTGGCTCTCTAGGGGTGCATCTACATTGTACCGTGGGTCAAAATAAGATACGCAAGTTGAGCCACACAAATTGTGTATCTTATTTCCATGTTATTTTGAAATAGCTTATTTGGCACTGTGTACACAACACTTATTTCGAAATAAATTGCTATTCCTAAACATCCCTTACTCCTTGTGGAATGAGGTTTACAGGGACGTCGGAATAGCGAGCCCATTATATTTTGAAAGAACGGGCGTGCTCAAAAGACACGGAATAGATACTTCTGGTATCCTGAAATAGCACTGCAGTGTAGACGTAGCTTAGGTATCCTGGGGTGGAGGCTTAGAGCATTCACCTGGGACGTGGGAGATTCAGGATCAATTCTCTGCTCCAAATCAGGGAGAGCAAGACAAGTAGTTAGACCTGGGTCTCCTTCATCCCAGCTGAATGCATTAGCCACTGGGCTACTTGCATGCTGTAGTTTGACGAGAAATCCCATCTTGAACCCAGGAAAACTTCCTATGGAAAAGCTTTGTTTTTGACGAGTCAGCATTTTCTGGTGAAAAATTTGTCTCTACTTCTAACTCCCATTTTGAGAGTCTGCCAAAGGCAAGCAAAAAAGACCTTGTTTGAATTTTTCACTTAAGGGACAGCTCTTAGTGCTACAATGGGAGCAGAGCCTTGAAAGCCTGATTCCTGGCCTGAGAGTTAAACTCTAGCCAGCTGATCCAGAGGTGTGAGCATGGGCAGTGAGTGGAGCTGCTGCTTGGAAATGCAAGCTCCCCAGCCTCTGGCCCTGCCTATTCTCCACCCCAGCTTCACCTACTCTGCCTAGGCTCCATCCCTTTCCCACTTCTCTTCTATCCCCCTTCCTGCCTCCAGTGAAATCCCTGAACCCAAATGTGGAAAATGACATTTGGGGAAAAAAAAACTCTCTTCTAAAATCTCTTTCTAAAGGAAATGGAGCATGTTTCCCATCGTATGCCAGATTGTGAAGACTGGACATGCAGAAGGTATCTAATTAAAAGCACTAAAATTGGGAATAAAAAAATGTCAGTCACAGGTTTTTTGAAATTATCTGAAGTTTGTCAGATATATGTGCAAAACACTTTGTAATGGGGGGGAGATGGAGATGGAAAAGGAGAGGAGCATTTGCCCTGCGGCGCAGTGATTCAGAGAGGTCTGAGGCTCCAGATCACGCTGCTGCTAGCTCACCATGTGATCCAGGCAGCTCAAAGGGCTGGGGGTAGGGAGAGACGGCCCCAGCCCTGTCCCTTCCACCCAAGCCTCCACCCTTTCTGAGAACACAGAGCCAACCCTCCCCACCTTGCCCAGGGGCCTGTGGAGGCTGTTGGCTCCCCTGAATAAGGGAAGCCAGATATTATGGAATACATGTTGCAGCTCTTCTCTGTTTTACATTTCCTTAATCAGTATTTCTGAGCTGATTTTATATTTTAAATGTGCTATTAAGCCTTCATAAGGTAACCAAATTACTACATATTTAACACACTGAAACAAAGACATTATTTTAAATTAATCAGAGCAGTTTGATGTGTTCATAACGAAGTTCATTGCTTTTAGAAAAAGGGAGCACTAATTTATTTTGTGCCATCTCCATGACAATAGACATGTTTATGAAATGTCATGTTTATGTTAAAATATGCTCCCAAAGAGTTAGGCATAAGAGATGATTTTATATCTTACTAAGGTACTGATTTTGGTGGAGTGTTCTCTTAAAAATAGTTAGAAGTAAAGAAAGGGAAACTCATTTGTCCAGCTATCTGGAAGAAAAGGGATGTTGTCCCTTTACTGGCTCCATTCAAGGGAATGGGGTACAGGTAAGAGAAGAGCAGGAGTGGACAGAAAGGACAGGAGGACTTTGGAAGCACGTTTCTGTCTTATAAAAATTAAATGTGTAGTTTAGATAAGGGTGGTCTTTTGAAGAGTTGATTTTTTTAAAAAGGATGTCTGAAGATCTAAGCCTTTTAAGGCTAATGCTGAATACTCAGACCGTGCATCTAAAATCTATGCAAGGATTTTTAGAGATGTGATTTTTAAAATTTTCAGGAACAAACTAATGAAATATTTAAAGCAAAATTTAAACTATGGTCCTGTAGATATATTACAGTATGCACAGCTATTTTTGTCAGTAAATTCAGAAACTGACAGTGTATGCCTCTGGGTTGGCACATGCCTGTTAAATGACTTCATTACCACTTAATGGCTTTTTCACAGGTTCAATGTTATGCTAAAAGGTCTGGCAGTAAAGAAGGCTTTTCCCTTTTATGTTACTAGAGCTACAGAAGGAAGACTTAAGAGGCTTTAACAGAGCCTGTAGGAATGGTCAGAATTAGGGATAGGAAGAGGGGAGAGGTTGAACACTAAGACCCAGGAAAGGCACTACCTCCTCTTACCTCTTATACCTGCTACCCATGGGTGTGAGTGCCATCAGTGGAGCCACACTTGACACGTGGCAGGGGAAAAACAAAACCAAAAAACACTATGATGATGAGATATTGATGCTGCAAGAGAGACATCTGTTGAGGATGTGGGTGGCGTAGTTGGGAAAGATGTGATTGCGGGAGTTGTCAGGCTGGATGTCATTGTGGACAGACAGCGGGAGTGCGTGAAGTCAAGCAGGGGACTGAAAGTCTGGAAAGGGGAGTTAGGGCCACTGATTCCATGTCTGACCTTCTTTCTGTAAGACCTCACTAATGCATACAGTGGTGGTAGAGATCACGGGGAGGATGGCAGCAATGGAGATTTCAGCAGTGATAAATGTGCTCAGGTCAGCAGAGAGCACGGTGATGAGTCTGCTGATGGAAAAGCTACTGCTGCTCCTGTCCTACCCTGTGGGGAAGGACATAGATTGCAAGGAAGGAAAGATTCTGTGGCGGGCAGATGGGCTGTGGTACTCCAGTAGGATTGTGGTGGTGGGAGGAAGACGTATTGGGACTCATCAGCTGCTAGAGCCCTAACAGTTCCAGTGCTTGGCTGAGCCATGCTACACCTAGCAGGGACCGATGCAGGTATCACAGAGCACCAGGGACCCCCACAGAGGGTGACAATTATGCACGAATGAGCTTACAGAAAGGGAGGGTTGTAATGATGACACAAGAAGGCTGGCTGTGAGGAAGGCGATGGGTAGAGGCCATGTTGTAGCTGTGCTGGAGCCGAAAGTGGCAGGTGGCATTACAGGGGAGGTGATAAGGATGATAGCAATGACAATGGCCAAGATTTGGGTGGTGAAGATGAAGTTAATAGTGAGCAGCAGCAGAGAGGAGGGTGCTGGTGTTGATGAAGACATTGATTGCCCTGAGCATAACGATGGCAGTTGGAGTGGCAAAAGAGATGATAGTGGCTAATTACTGGCCTGATTAAGAGAAGGAAGCTGGCTGGAGAAAGAGTGGAGATGGCTGTGATCACGACAGCTTTGTTTCTTCCCAGCTCTCTCACTCCACTTTTTTTGCTACAAGCATTTTTCCTGTTTGTGTGTGGAGAGACATTTCAGTAATGGCTTTACGTAAAAATAAAACCAAAACCAGTAAGCTGTAAATGAAAATCTTAAATCAGACTGTTCTCTATATGCTGTCTCCTCCCCCTCCCCACGCCCAGTACACACCACTCCATATCCACCGTCAGGTGAATAAAGGTTGTGCTGTCTTCCCAGGACTAGGAATGATGATTTTCGAGTGCTTTAGCAAAACAATCTCAAGGAAGGGGGAAAAAATCTTTGTAACCTGCCTTGGCCAGGAAAGAGTTAATGCTTTAACGGCAATGTAATTTCAGAAGCATTAAAGAACATGTTTCCATGGAAACATCAACCCACAGAGAGAGAGAGAGAGAGAGAGAGAGAAGAGAAGGAAGAAAGAAAGGAGCGAGAACTTGTCCTCTGACAAAGGAGGAACAGCAGAGTTCTAACCCCTCTATGGTACTGACACAAGTGAACTATCTGTTCCTTCTAATCAACTCCTTGATGCAATTGTTGGAGGGATTGAAACCATCGCCATGTTATCTTGTGTGTAAGGGAAGAGAATGGCACCACGTAAGATAAATTAAAGTTGAATCCAGATTTCTTTGGTGGTGAGGCCTTTAGTGGAGTGACTGTGTCAAATTCTGAGTCCTTTAATATGCAGTGTACGTTTTTGGTGTTAAATAAATGATTCATAACCCAAAACCCCCAAAAGTATTTTGGTGGGTTGAAAAAGTTCATTTAATTTCTGATTTAAAAATAAATGCTTTATTTAAGTTTTCTGAGCTTGCCTCAGCATTGCTCAGATTCAGACCACACTGAAATGCTGGAAGGAAATGTCTTCTGGCAGATTTTAATAGCCTAACTGAAAAAGAAGAAGGACCTGAAATCTCTGGAGGAAAATCTGTATTGCTTATGAAGTTTTTGGCCCTGGTTTCTAGTTCAGAAGTTGGAATGAGTTCCTGATAAACATAACAACATTCTGGTGCTTATATATGATGGCAGTAGGCACTTAAAAATACCAGTGACCCTGATCTTGCTGACACTTACTACTTACCTACCTACTGCTGCCATGAAGTCCTGCTGACTTTAAAATGCTCTTGGTGCTATTGGCTTAAAGGTCATGTCTGTGCTAGAGAGTTATGTCGACTTAAGTTACATCAGTAATCAAAACCTGCTGTAATTACATCACTTGTGCATGTCCACACAACATTTCTTGTGTTGGCAGGGTGTATCCACAGTAGATGCTCCAGCACGAACAGAGAGAGCAGTGTACCATGGGGAGCTATCCCACTGTGATAATCACCATGTTCTCCCACTTAAAATTCTGAAAATCCATCACAGTGCATCATAGGGGTGGGATGTTGCTCCTATAAACTTTGCATCCATCATCTCTACTTGGAAGAATGGATCTTGCACTGCTCACCAGAATTGTGACAAGAATTAGAATCATAGAATACTAGGACTGGAAGGGACCTCGAGAGGTCATCGAGTCCAGTCCCCTGCCCTCATGACAGGACCAAATACTGTCTAGACCTGATATACATTTATCAAACCTACTCTTAAATATCTCCAGAAATGGAGATTCCACAACCTCCCTGGGCAATTTATTCCAGTGTTTGACTACCCTGACAGGAACTTTTTCCTAATGTCCAACCTAAACCTCCCTTGCTGCAGTTTAAGCCCATTGCTTCTTGTTCTATCCTCAGAGGCCAAAATGAACAAGTTTTCTCCCTTCTCCTTATGACACCCTTTTAGATACCTGAAAACGGCTATCATGTCCCCCTTCAATCTTCTCTTTTCCAAACTAAACAAACCCAATTCTTTCAGTCTTCCTTCATAGGTCATGTTCTCTAGACCATTAATCATTCTTGTTGCTCTTCTCTGGAACCTCTCCAATTTCTCCACATCCTTCTTGAAATGCAGTGCCCAGAACTGGACACAATACTCCAACTGAGGCCTAACTAGTGCAGAGTAGAGCAGAAGAATGACTTTTCATGATTTGCTCACAACACACCTGTTAATGCATCCCAGAATCATGTTTACTTTTTTTGCAACAGCATCACACTGCTGACTCATATTCAGCTTGTGGTCCACTATAACCCCTAGATCCCTTTCTGCCATGCTCCTTCCTAGACAGTCACTTCCCATTCTGTACGTGTGAAACTGATTGTTCCTTCCTACGTGGAGCACTTTGCATTTGTCTTTATTAAACTTCATCCTGTTTACCTCAGATCATTTCTCCAATTTGTCCAGATCGTTTTGAATTATGACCCTATCCTCCAGATTAGTCGCAACCCCTCCCAGCTTGGTATCACCTGAAAACTTAATAAAGATACTTCCTATGCCAATATCTAAATCGTTGATGACTATATTGAAGAGAGCTGGTCCCAAAACCAGGAACACATTGCTGCTGGTTCTGCAGTATTTCATGAACTGTGAATCTGAACAGGTATTCATGCTGCCTACTCTGCTGCATGTGGTATGGGAAAAAAAACAATCAAGACTGAGGTTGGCATTCATGGAGCAGCTGCACATGGTGGACCGTTACTACTGGGCTTGTGAAAACAAGCACTGATTGGTTGGATCAGATTGTGGTGCAGTTATGGGATGATGAGCCGTAGCTTTTTGCAGAAAGCCACCTTCCTTGAATTCTGTGTGAAGCTCACCCCTGCCCTGGTGTGCAAGGACACCAAAATGAGAGCTGCCCTAATGGTGGAAAAGTATATGGTGGTCACTGGCAATTCCAGATGCTATTGGTCAGTCATTAATCAATTTGGAGTTGGGAAAGTCTATTGTAGGGGTTGTGGTAATATAAATTCTCAAGGACATTAATTGCTTCCTGCTACAAAAGACTGTGGCTCTTGGCAATGTGCAGGAAATAGTGCATGGCTCTGAAGCAATGGATTTCCCTAACTATGGTGAAACAATAGATGGCAAACATATCCCAATTTTGGCCTCAGACCAACTTGCAATGGAGTACATGAACAGTAAGGGCTACTTCTCCATGGTACAGCAGGTGTTGGTAAAATGCTGGGGTTATTTCTCTGACATCAGCATAAGGTGGCCAGGGAAGTGCATGGTGCATGCATCTTCACAAAAACTGGCCTGTATAGAAAGCTGAATGCAGGGGCTTTCTTACCAGTACAGAACATTCCAATTAGGGATGTGAAAATGCCTAAAGTGACCCTGGAACACCCATCCTAGCTCTTACTCCTGTGGCTCATGAAGCCTTACACTGGAAACCTTAACAGCAGCAAGGAGCATGTCAACAGCAGACTCAGGAGGTGCAGAATGATCATAGAATACCTGTTTGGAAGATTAAAGGGCTTCTGGTGCTGCCTTTTTGCAGGTTAGACCTCAGTGAAGAAAATATTTAGATGGTCATAGCAGTCCGCTGTGTTCTGCACAACATTTGTGAAGCCTAGGGGGAAAAGTTTTCCCAGGTGAGGTGCATTGAGATCTATCGCCTGGCAGCTGATTTTGAGCAGCCAGACAATTGGCTTGTTAGAGGGGCTCAATGGTAGGGCTTTTTGAACCAGCAACGCTTTGAATCAGCATTTTGACAATGAGCTCCAATAATGTGTAGGTCAGAAATAATCACCATCTTTGTATACCTAAATTTTTGTTAAACGGCAACACAAAAATTAATATTTTTTACAGGGCACGTGACAGTGAGTGGCACTCTTTGAAATGAGGATTTCACAGCTGTGTGTAAGTCCAGTTATTGTTATGGAAAATAGCCTTAGAGGTAGAGTACAAAAGGTGCTGTGATAGACTGAGAATGTGGGGCAGGTGAATGGCAAGGAAAGCCGTTCTGTATGGTCTTCAGGGAGAGTTGAGCATGGATGTGTTCCACCTGCAGTGTAATCAGGGACCTTATTGTGTCTGTTTGGTCCTCCATGAGCTTTATCATCTACCCCTGGCCCTGACTCCACTCCTGGCTGTCAATCTCTACTTTTTCATTTGTCTTTCTTTGTGTTTGCTGTTGGCCTACTTTGACAATTGCACCACTTCATGAAACATGTTTTCCTTATTCTTCCTTGTTCACCTCCTTATCTGATGGAGGTGCTCCATTGGTGTGTGGGATCTGGCCTTTAAGGACCCATCTGAAGAAGCAAAAGAAACAATATACTGAATCAATATAGTGTGTGCACTCACAATCTTGATCCATGCCAGTTATATACACTCGGGTGGAGGATGTGCAAGACAGGACAAAGGGTCTGGATGATTTCAGAAGACCAGTATAGGTGCTTATGGACACTGTTCTGAATGCTGGCACAATTTTTTACAGGCAGCAGTGAATGAAGCTGAAATCACCCTCCTGAGAGTTAGTGAAGATGAAAATGCAAGGATGCAGTTTATACATGTGTGCCGCTTTTGACCAGGTTCATATGTTGCTCACCTATGTGCTGCTCCAGGCATACCAAAACCAGACTGCTAGGGCTGGCTAGACCCCTTCGGAGACAAAACAAGGTCCTGGCTCATCATGCTTCCAGATGAGCCTGCCACCTGTCCCCACATTCTCCTCCAACATGAACTCCTCATCCACAACTTCGTCTTGGCTGCTGCCTTTGGTCCCCTGAAGTATCCACAGGACTCTTGGTGGTGTTGGGGAATCATAGCCAAGTATGATGTGCAGGTCCTTGTAGAAGCAGCACTTTTCTGGTGCTGCACCAGAGCAACAATTGGCTCTTCTTGCCTTCTGGTATGCCTGCCTCAACTTCTAGATCTTAGCATGATACTGCTGCATGTCCCTTTCATGTCCCTTCTCATCCATA
Organism: Pelodiscus sinensis; assembly: GCF_049634645.1. NCBI lineage: Eukaryota > Metazoa > Chordata > Testudines > Trionychidae > Pelodiscus > Pelodiscus sinensis. Next base: position 86,757,468 of record NC_134711.1, on the reverse strand, counting down.
CCACAAGCAATCTGCTTGTTGGTGTCAAAGTTCCTATGTCTGGGTCAGAACTGCGACTGCACTGCCTCCTTTCCCCATAGACCCAACAGGTATAGCTCTGGTGTAGTCTGCTTGCTGTGGAAAGCTGGGGTGATCAACTGGGAAAATGTGATGTGAGCTGCCTATGCTGAGCAAATGGGAAATAGCATTTCAAAAAATTATCTGGGTTTTAAAAGGACAGCGGCACATGCCTCTGTACCTGGATGTAGAATAGAAACTGCTTTCCAGAGTGATCAAGATGGACATTGTGGGGCACCATCTGGAGGCCACATAGGGCAACATGAGCAAGAGCAGGGTCTACACTGACAATGCATCACTCTAACTTTGTTGCAAAAGGTTCTATATCTCTTGTTGATGTGACTTTATTATGTTGGTGTAACAGGAGGGTTAAATAAAACCTGAGTTTTGTTCACAAAACTGTGTATTGTAGACAAGACCAAAGATAGTTAAATAGATCTGATGCACATTTCTTGGCCTTTCTGTGTTTGCCTTATGTCAGGAATCTGTTAGGTGAGTGCCGAGGAGTAATTATCATCTACTGACAGGACATCTGACATTGGTGATTTTCCATACTTTTGTTGCCTGGTACTTCTTAAAAGAAATGGATTGCCAGTGCTCCAGCTCCCAGTTTGGATGGAAATGCTCATGAGAACAGTGATATATTACAACATCTATTCCAATTGACTGAGGAAGATGGGGCAGCTACAGAAATGAAAACTAACACACCCAAAAATTAGTTAGCCAGCTTTAAAAAAAACCACCCCAAACAAACCTAGAAGGCATATGACATGAACCATGTTTTGACTGAAGGTTTCGTTTTGTTCATGTTTCTTCTAACCAGCTGTCTCATGCCTTGCATAAGGCTCCCCTGTACGGTTAGCAATGGGGTGAGCTCTAAGGGGCTGGATGTTCGGGTAATCTAAATTTTTGGAGCTAGGAAGGCTTATGAGAATGGGATTATTTCCCAGGAGATTTACAGGATTGTTCAGCCTCAACAGGATCTGGAATATGGTCATTGTCTGGTGCTCCCTGAAGGGACTAAATCTGTTTCCTTTCTTGCTGAAGTGCATCATGGGGGCCGTTGGCCCTCCATCATCACGTATACGAAATCTGGCTTGGGAACCTGGCCCAGAGAGCGGAATGGGGACATGGGGCAACCAAAGTACAGCTTCCATATGTCACTTGCAGTGGCACTTCCAATATAAAGTGTCTCTATTTTGGCCAGAATCTTTTCAATTTTCAGTTGCTTGTTTTTTGATGTAAAGTTGACATTTTCCATGGAAAGCAGACACTTCTGTAAAACATTTGTTTGAGTAGAAAAACTATTTTTACACTGAAAACAAGTTTGATAGACAATTTTTGGTCCGTGTTGGTGTGGATGGTATTTATAAAAACAAGTTTGTCAAATACAAAGACCAAAGTCTTTCACGGACAGAATTGAGGTTTGAACTGGGTTTCAGGGTTAGTTTTTGATGGGATGAGGAGGGAAGTGAAGATTTGAGCCTGCTGTTTATTCCAAATGAAATCATCCCATCCTGAACTGTACCTACTTTTCTTACTAAAACCTTATTCTCCACGACCAGGTGCTTGCACTGCCATTTAAACCTCTGCAAAGAGAGTATTAAATACCACCAGATCAAGAGGTCAATGTCAAGCTGACCGTAATTATTCAAGGGCATGAATACCTACCTCGTGGTATACTCTAGGAACCAGGGCATAAATCCCAAATTGGTTGAGAGTGATTTCACCAACCAATCAGGTGTAAACTACTTAGGCATTATATAATGGCACAAACAAGGAGTCTCAGTCTTCTCCAGCATTCTGGTCTGTCTTGCCACCAAGGGAAGCCTATATTTGTGATAGATTGTTTCACAGCAATATTCAGGATGCAGCCAGTCCAAATGCACCAGTCACTTAGCCCAGGTCAGTTGCACTTTAGATCTCACACCAAAGACGACACTTCTAGCCAATCCTATAATAAACTACCTAAAGATTTAGTCCACAGGAAAAGGAAAACAGAGTTATTTACAAGGTTAAAGCAGGTACCCACCCACAAATGAGTTCCAGTGGTAAGTTTTAAAAGGTAATAGAAGGTTCTATAATTAGCAAACACTGTGTGTCCTTTAGGGCTAATACAGGCTAGGCAGTTTGCTTATGCCTAGTAATCCTTACTCTCCAGAGTCCAGGCAGCACAAAGATATAGTTCTTCTTTGGTAGGGGTTTTTATTCCATTCCCCCCCTTGTGGTTTGAGCTGCAAACTCAGCTGATGAGGAGGAATTCATTTGTGTGACTCATCTTCAGGGGGGAGGTGCAAGTAAATTAATAAAGACTTTTTTTCCTCTTTAATGATCCACACAGTCTCCTGTCTCTGGGCCTTCCTTGTGGGACAGTGCATAACACCTTCTGGGAGAGACAAGCATTTCATATTAGTTAATGTCTCTCTCCTGACTGGTGATTTACATGGTTACAGAGGCTTGCAATGCACATGCTAAATATTATCTTACAGTATGGGAGGCGGATGTTGTAAGAGAGATTAATGCATGCAGTAACTTACATGCATTCCATAAACACTAAGGCTGTGTCTGGACTGACAAGTTTTTCCGCAAAAGCAGCTGTCTACACTGGCCGCTTGAATTTCCGCAAGACCACTGACTTCCTACTGTCTGAAATCAGTGCTTCTTGCGGAAATGCTATGCTGCTCCCATTAGGGCAAAAGCCCTCTTGTGCAAATGCTTTTGCTCACAAGGGCCAGTATAGACAACCCGGTATTGTTTTGCGCAAAAAAGCCCCAATTGTGAAAATGGCAATTGGGGCTTTCTTGTGCAAAACCGCATCTAGATTGGCACGGACGCTTTTTGGCAAAAAGTCCGTGCCAATCTAGACGCTCTTTTCTGCAGATGCTTTTAACGGAAAACTTTTCTGTTAAAAGCATTTGCGGAAAATCATGCCAGTCTAGATGTAGTCTAAGGGTATGACTAGACTACATGGCTCCATCGACAGAACCATGTAAGTGAGTTTACTAGACATAGGAAAATGAAGTGGCGATTTAAATAATTGCCTCTTCATTTACATCAAAATGGTTGCTGCGCTGTGCCGATCATCTGTTTGGTGACACAGCGGGGCAGTCTGGATGTGCCGTGGTTGACAAGGGAAGCCTTTGTTGACTGCTCCGGTAAACCTCATTTAATGCGGCATACTGGAGTGGTCGACAAAGGCTTCCCTTGTCGACTGTGGCGCGTCTAGACTGCCCCGCTGTGCCACCAAACAGCTGATCGGCACAGCGTGGCAGCCATTTTGATGTAAATGAAGCGGCGATTATTTAAATCGCCGCTTCATTTTCCTATGTCTAGTAAACTCATCTACATGGCTCTGTCAATGGAGCCATGTAGTCTAGACATACCCTTAAAACATTCTTATAATTCTAATATTTGTTTTTATCACTACTGACTCACAAGTGAGACAGACTGATTCCAGCTCAGTGTTTATTCTGGAGACTTTGATATGTGATCTGCCAGCACGGCAGGCCTAACTTTCACCTACTCCCTCCAAGGCATAATCAGTTCCACCAGGTGCAAGGCTCTGGAGAATCAGGCCCTGGATGCTCTTTGGTGGGTGAAGAGAAGTTACTGAGGGGAATGGATGGCTCAGGGAGATTATGGGATAATAAGGCTTTTCATCTTTAGATCAAACACCAGTCCTTCTCCAGGCTGGTAGTGCCTGAAAGTTGTTACCAGTTGATGGCCATTCAGTAGCCATGAATTCCATCTCAGTACAGTTCCCAATGGACAGGTATCTGTGTGGCAGAAACCACCATTAAACTATTACACTTGCATGAGAGAGGCATTTTTGTTAGGTCTCTCAATAGAGAAGCAATAGAGAAGCAGAGGACACCGGGGCCATGGAAACCGAACTTCTCTTTCATTCCCAGGGACAGTTTCCTTTAGTTAGAACTGCACAGTGTGTATGGGAAACTTGCCCTGCCATAGTCCATGCTGTATGGATTCTGGGGATAAATACGAACACTGTCGCCAGGTGCTGTCATTTCAGCATTTTTCCCAAGTGATAAATTCACTGAAAATAAATAGGCAGAGGAAAAATGCAAAACCCCAAAGTTAACTTCTATTGGTACATGTATTTCTATTGCAGGAGTAATGGAAAATGCTCATACTTAACTCCATTTGTCCTGCAAGAACATGGTGCAGCAGCAATAATATGGAAATATTACCACACATTTTTAAAAAAATGTCTTCAAGGAGATAATGGAGAAATAGCAATAAGGCACAAGTGATAATGTCCCTTCTATTAAAAATGAACATTTCACAAGTCAGGATAAAGCATCAGGAAACCCAGAACTATGGGCCTGATCCTCTGCTGGCCTAAACCAGTGTAAGGCCATTGAAAACAGGGAGGCTACATCCATTTACACCAGTTTCACATATTTTACATAGAAGTTGATAGCACATATAAACTAAACAAATGTCTTACATTTCTACAGTGCCATTTAGCCTAAAGGATCTTAAGGAGCTTCACCAGCCCAGGCACCTAATTTGCTCATTTTACCCTTTTTTCATGTTGATTGATGAGACTGAAAAAATGATGTTATACTCACCCATTAAAATAAATAAATAGAGACGACTGCATGAATAGGCAAGGAGAATTGTACAAAGCTGCCCTTAGTTCTAAATGACTCACTTCCACCAGTGGTGAGGGTTAGTTTCGCTAGTCACAAAGTGCCTGTAACTTGGGCTGCTTTTCTGGCTGCGTGTTCCCAGGACACCTGCACTATGTCAGGCTTCAGCCAATCCCCTCGCAGCCCCACTTTTCTCTGTAAACCTCATCTAATTCAGTGGAAAATTTAAGCGAGAGATGGAAAGGAGTGAAAGATACAGACTGAAAGACAGTTCTTCTAAAATTTCATCTGATAATAAAATGGCTTCTGCTGTTTTGTTTGTTTCTTGCAGAAGGAAGCAGAGTCCTGGGCCCATACCATGTTAAATAAGCATTGCTTGGGCTTTCTGCATGGAATTGTTTTGCCATAAATTGCACCTGACAACACCCAGATGTTCCATAAAAGTGGCCAGATGTGTTTGCATTTCTCAGCTGTACAAGTCATCAGTACTGCAACAGCAAGTGTGGCACAGAATGCTGGTGGAGTATGGGGTGAATGAAAGATGGGTGAACATACAAAAGGCCCAGCAGATCAGTTGGGTTAAGCACCAAAAATGTAGGTGTAGAGCAGGTCAGGAAGTTTTTGAGGGTTTTTTTTTTTGGGGCGGGGGAGAGGTGGAATGCTGATTTGTCAATACTGAAACTTTTTGCGGAAAAAAAAAAACATGTTTTGACAAACTGCTTCACTCAAAAGAGATACTGGGCAAAATCAGTTGTTTAACTCAAAACGTGTGAACATTTTAGTGAATTCAGACAAAAAAGATTGATTTGTTTTTTGTTTAAAAAAAGGTTGGAGTCCCAGACTCCGGGGGGGGGGGGGGGGGGGTCACCTGATCATAGGCTCTGGTGTAACTCGAGGGGACTCACCACCACAGCCCATCCTACTGGTCACCCTAGGAATTAGCTCTGCAGCCCTGGAGCATCTCCTTCCAGCCAGTGTCTTGCCTCCTGTTACCATTTTTTTCTCCACCGCTTTGTGTTAGGACCCACATCCCTCCCAGACTGTGGTATCCTCCCTTCTGAATACTGCCCTGCCACAGTGCCCCTATACTCGGGGGTCCTCCCCCTCAGGGAACCCTCTACCCCCATGCCCACCTTGCCTCAGTGACCCTACTGCCAGTCACCATCTAGCTCTTGACACAGGGGCAAACTGCAGTCTGCAATGGCCACTCATCATTGGTAAGGGGTGTGTGGACTTGCTGCCCAGGCTGCCTCCCTGCAATCCTAGTATCCTCAGACCTTGGTTCAGGCTCTGCAGCCTGGGAGCTTGTCTGGTCAGAGCTTCCCCAGCTCTGCCTGCCTTTCCCCAGCCCTGCTCTGTATGGGAAGCCTCTAGCCAGAGCAAAGCCTCAGAAGCGCGGGACCCCGCCACGGCTGCGGGTTTGCTCGCTGTGCCCCTGGTCTGCTGGGGACTGTCTCCAGCAGACCAGGGGCACCGTGAGCAAACCCGCCGGGGCTGCTGCTTTGCTCCCGATGCCCCTGGTCTGCTGGAGACGGTCCCCAGCAGATCAGGGGCACCGGGAGCAGCTTTTCTTGCCCCGGAGGTCAAGGTGGCTGATCGCTGCTTGTGAGCTCCGGGGCGAGAAAGCCCCGTTCGTAAGTGCGGATCCGACATAAGTCGGATCCGCGTAAGTCGGGGACTGCCTGTACTCTGAAGGCAAATCTAGTGCTCAGACAAATTAATCCCAATCCCTTGGTTTGTGTAATTGGACTCGACATCTCATGATAACAGCCTGTCTCAAGAGATTTTGGGTATCGCCAAGTGGGCTTGGGGTACTCATGACAATATGTTTCCAATATTTGAGGATGTTGAGCCCTAGCCAAAATCTAGAAGCAGAGAGGGGTTATTGGAAGTTTTAAAAAATGGTGGGGGAGGAATGTTATCCAAAATGACTTTGTACCTTTAAAAAATTTGGGAATCAGGTTTGATTCAGTAGTGAGGGGAAAGGTGGGTTATTTTCCTTTGTTAACTACATTATCTGAGTCTCATCTTGAGTATAGATGGAAATGTTGGTGATATTGTAAGGGCATTTGAGAACTAACTATCTACGGGAAGAGGTACGGGCTGGATGAAGAGTTGTAGGGCTATTGAGAGATGCAGTGGGCTGTGTTTGTCCCTCATCCTTACATCACTTGCCTTTGGAGACCAAAATTCACAAGTGAAGATGAATGTGATTATCCCAATTTCCCATTTGTTTGTCCAGTAAATGCACCAAAAGTACTGACCATCTGTTCAGGATAAGCCTAGGAATGAAGAAGCAGGAGTTGCAGTAATGAGGTGTATTGACAAAGTAGTATGTGGTGGTTGAGGACTACCACGGAGTGCCAAAATCTAGATTGAAGGGCATTGGTTAGAACTCTGGGGCTTGGGACCGTTTTAGCAGAGCACGTGTCTAATCTAGAATGATGTCAAGGCTTCATTCCTGGGCCCTATTCTGTTTTATATGTGTGTAACTCACTGAATGCAGTTCCAATTGATGGTATCTTCTGTCTGGGGTTGTACTCTAGTCCTCTCCACAGAAAAAATGGTGTCCTGTAGTGCGAAGATCTCAGCAGGTAAAAGGCATGCACGCTGGTGCCTCTTGCTTCTCTTTTGTGACTCAGTCTCACCAACTTTTGCTGCCCTCTGCTGATTAACAAGTCACCACACAGGGGTTGATGTTACCCTCCTACCACATTCTCCACCTTAATCCTCACTGCTATGCTACATTTCTGTCACTATTTTGCTATGCTGAGCACATACTTGCCTAGAGATACATTTTTCTGCATTTCTCTTTCCTCCCTCTCCTAGTGTCCTCCCATTTCTTCCTTTATTTCTCTTTCATACCCTGCCACTCAGAGAGAAGATGTTGCCAGTGGAGTGGTTTTTAATTTTTATGAGATGCCTAATTAGGGAACACAGCAGATATTGGGATAATTGGGCCATTTTCAGACTGGCTGTACGTCGCTTCTGACTGTAACATGGAATGACAGAACACAGGAGTGCGTGCGTGTGTACGTGTATGTGTGTGTGGTGGGGGGGGGGCATGCGTGTGTTGGAGAGAGACCTCTACTGTCCGAGCTGGATCATTTTCCAATGCAGCTCACCTTGTCTCTAACTCCACGAATAAAAAATCTGCTCTCAAGCAACTGGAAACGAGAGGCGGAATTAGCTCAGAATTCCAACTCATTCCCTTCAAACCTATATCTGAGGCTCAGAAAAATTCAGCTATCTTTTTTTTTCTTTAAAAACATTAATTTCCCCATGTTTTCCCCATCACTAGCTGAAGCCATTTAAGTTGTCATAGTAACTCCTCTGCAACCATCGAGTCCCAAATTGGCCATTCTGTATGATTTTAATGCTCTATTTCCTGTTCCACAGGGTTTTGGAACCACTCACCATTAACCAGTAATGCTGACAAACTCAAATTTAGGAAAGTGAATGCAGCTTAGGGGATGGAGCACAGGACTGGAAGTCAGGCCTCTTGGGTCCTATTATGGGCTCTTCCAGTGACTTGATTTGTGACATGGGTCAAGTCACATACCTTTTTAGTTCCTGTTTGCTCATCTGTAAAATGAGGATAATATTGCGTGCATCTTAATTCCCTAAAGACAGGGTCTGCCCATGCATTCTTGGCAGCTCCACTGAACCCAGAGGGGTAGCACAAGGTGTAAATGAAGGTAGGGGTTTTTACCTTTTAATGTTTGAAATGAGGTACTAGAGAAATGCATATATTATGATTATTCCACCAAACAAAAAGCTTTTTTAAAAGGCAATTAAGATTGCTCAAGTGCCTGTATCATCAGCTAATGCTTAACTCTCCCTCCTTCCCAGGAAATCACTAGTTAACTCCTCGCCCAACCGTTGAAACCTACAACCATGATTTCATCTTCTCTGAATTGCCTCGCCCTCATCTACCACCCACTACACCAGTCTCTTCCCTCCATAGCTGATGCCTCAGTGCAGAGATGCTGAGCAGTCCCTCTGCTCACCCCTATATTCTCATTCCCACTCAGCTCCTTGCTTGGGGGAGGTGATGTTTTGAGGGCTTCTGGCAGAAAGTGGATCTTACTTGGGTGTGGCTGGTTGGAGGAGGTCAAGGTTACTTGGGACACTTTCCAAGGCAGCAGTGCTGGGGGGTTGGGGAGAAGTTAGTGTGCCGGTGTTGTATGCATTTATAGTCAGCTCCCTGGGCCTTGCTGTCATATTGGTTTGCTGTGTCAGAGAGTTCTTCAAACACCAATACATTGGTGCAGACACGCAGGGCTTCCATCACCCCAGGCCCTCTACATAGCTGTAGGCCCCCATTTACCCTTCACACAAGCCTCTTCTGCCTTGGGTCCCTCGTACATTCCTGCTCAGCCGCTCATTCCCCCCACATCCTTGTTAACCAATACCCATACCCAGAGGCCTGTCTCCTTATCACAGTCCATCCCCAATACCCTCAGCTACCAGCATATCTCTCTGTACTGACCAGGAAGTAGCTAACAGATCTGAGCAAATCCATTTGGGTAATTGTGGCGTAGTGCAAGTCCTTTGTCCTATCAAAGGAGAGTAATTGTGGGTTTAATTTTAACATTTAAAAAATGGCCTACATCAGAGATACAATTAGAATGTGCAGATCTATGTGTCTAAGGAGTGGAGATCATGGGTACTGTACAGTAGTTGTTTAGATAGAAGGATCTGCAGAAATGTAAGCAAAGCAGGGCAACATTTCCTGGAGGGAGCATGTTTAAGTAGTCCCTTGGCAAAAGCTGGTAAATGTGTTACTTCGGAGGTAGAAAGAGAACTCTCTGAAGACTTCTTGTGCCAATTTTGGAGACTAAATTCAGTCATTAAAGTGTGAAACAGAGGGATTTTAGTGATGCTTTAGGTGCAAATCTCAGTGCAACTCTTGGTTCCTCCCTAATTATTATTATTATAATTCTGATATTTGCAATGAAAAACAAAAAGAAAAGAAACTGTGTTGTCAAATAACTCTTGCTGATTTCCATGAAGTTTCCTGCTGTCTCCAGGCTATGAGGATTGAGATTCCTCCCATTGTGTATTGCTCTTGGGAGGCTGTGAGATATATCTAGTATTGATGCATAGTTAATCTCTTTGATTTGCCATTGTTTTCTAACCACCTAAACAAAGCTGCACGCTAACTCACACTGAAATAGTTCTCAGGAGGGTTTCACTCTAAAGGGATCTTATCAGTTTTTGTTGGTGCTCTGAGGTAGCCTTTCATTTAGAATGTTGTGTGCTGTTTGGTACTCCTTAATACCAGAATGATGCAAAATAATTAGAGGGAATTGAGGGAAAAGCAACAAAAGTGACTCTGAGACAGGATGACTTACAGCATGAGGAAATGTTCCAGACATTACAAGGCCAAGATTTTACACGCTGACTAGTGATTTTGGGTGTCTGACTAAACTGACCATAAAAGAGGCCGGAGTGTTAGAAAATGATACACACCCACCTTCTGAAAATCAGGCCCTTTGGACTCCAATTGAGCACCCATAAAGGGGGACACCTAAAATTGTTAGTTGCTTTTCAACAATGTTGCCAGTTCTATACACCACCATTTGGTTAAATTACTATGGGGTTACTAATGATAATAATCTACAAATATTTAGAGTTTTAAATATTTCAAAGGAAGAGGAATTTTTTTAGACTAGCTTAAGTACAAAGAAGGGGAAAACTTAACTGGAGTATCAGGAAACATTTCCTAACCGTGTTTTTGTCAGGTGTCCTATGGCTCAAGAGTGAGTGCCAACCTCAGGGCAGACTTTTAGTATCCAGGGTACAAAACCCAAACTGGTTGCAAGCTCTATACTTAGTTGTTGACAACCAGTATTCAGGTGTATTCTCCGTAGGCACTATAACAGCTTTAACATGGAGTTACAGACGGTTTCATTGGGCACACGGAGCCACTCAAGCAGGCGTTCTTTTCTGATATAGATGGTCCCTTATACTACAAATCACAGCAGTATTCACGTTACTCTCACTCCCAGTGGACCCATAATTTACCCTAGGTCAATTGCACTTTAGGCCTCACAATAAAGATGCTTGTAGCCTATCTTATAGTAAACTATGTAAAGATTTATTAAAGAGGAAAAGGAAACTAGAGAGTAATTTACAAGGTTAAAGCTGGTAAGTGCACATACACAAAGTGAGTTTCTTTAATCAGCAAGCTCTGTATGTCCCTGAGGGCTAACCCAAGCTAAGCAGCTGGGGATCGTTTTCTTATGCCTAGAAATCTGTTCCAGAGTCAATTAGCAATGAGATATAGTTGTGTCTTGTTAGGAGATTTTATGGCCTTCCCCCTTGTTCTTTGAGCTGCAAACTCAGCAAATGGGAAGAATTCATATGCATATCTCATTTCATAGAGATGGTGATTGAAGAACAATCAACAGTCTTTTGTCCTCTTTAATGTCCCACAACTGTTCACTTGGTATTAATGGGTCATCCTTGTTAGGAAGTATATAGTGCTTTCAGTAGGAGCTCAGCTCTTTATATGAGTTAGTCCTTTCCTGTCTGGTGATTTACACAGTTACAGAGACTTATAATACAAATGCTTAAATATTATCATACAATATAGGATATAGATGTTACAAGTGAGATTACAAGCATTCTGTAAAGTCAAAACTCCAAGCACATATTTACAATTCTAATACTTACTTGAACCACATTAACATATAAGTGAGCCAGGCTGATTTCTGCTGTGTATTTGTCAGTGTTCCACTGAGTTCTGGGATGCTTGGCATGAGCTGGCACCTGGTCTGCCAGCATTTCAGTGGCATATTAGAGTGGAAGAGTCTTTTGAGGTAGGTGGTCGAAACACTGCCCTGGTAATTTTAAAATGGGACTGGACAAAACACCAAAAAAGTTGCTGGAGCCAAACCTGCAGACAAGATGGTCACCTCTAGCTTTTATGATTATGTAATACTTGTAATATAGCATGTGGGTAATGACAAGTTCTAACTCTGTGGCAATAGGATTGTGAGGTTGAAGTAAAATATACAAATAGGGGAGACTGCCAAATATTTCTTGGAGGCCCCCGGTCTATGAAATATATATTTCCTCTCCCTCACTTCCACAGACTAATTTTAAAATAAAACATGTCACTTGAACATCATACTGGTTAAAAATAATAGACCTGATTCTCAGATACACCAAGGCCAATTTAAAATGCGTTGGCAGTGTAAAGGACCCTTAAAAGTGAGTATAACTGCAAGTGATGTTTCCTTGAAAGCCATTGTCAATGCCAGAGTGGTGCAAAGTGATCATAGTGTCAATGAGGACGAGGCCCAGTTGGTTTAATAGACCATTTCTGTTTTTATTATGGGATGGCCCAAGACTGTACTGGGCAGCTCAGAAACAAGGTACCCACTATATAGACAAAATGAGGGTTTGAGAAGGTGCTCCAAGGATTTGGTTGGCTGGTTGTGTTTGTGAGTTTTACTGTTTGATCCCACTACCTACAATGAGTTCTCTAGCCCATTCTTAGAGAAAGGGACTTTTAACTGGTAATTGGAGGCTTTGTTCTTTGGATTAATCCTATGTCTTGGAAAGACGCTTTGGGCCCAGTTCTGCTGCCATTGAAAGTCAATGCCAAAAAGTGCACTGATATCAATGGGACTTAAATAGGGCCGCTAGATGCACATTTCACATTCCTTTCTCCACTCCTTGCAGCCCCTGTCCCTGCCTCATTAGCTGGCCACCTGATGAAATGACTGTCTCTACCTCCGTGCCCTAGTACCATGTCCATCATTAATGGTATGCGAAGGAGATGCCTCTCTGAGAGATAATGAGGAATAGACCCTATCTGGGAGGGGGCATTCAGTGCTGTGAGCATGCTTGCACTCATGTGATTGTGGTGGTTCCTAGTCACACAGCAAGTTAGAGCCAGAGAGGATAGTGATCCTCCTGTCACAGCAACCAGTAATGCTGTGTGGGAAGTGCCTAGGTCTGTCTGTTCCTCTTGACTCCTTGAGTACCTGCTCTCCTGTTACTCCGCTGTCACTCCTCCTTCGCCCATTCACTCTGATTCTCTTCCTGTTGTTCTAAGTCCAACCCTCATTTAAACTGTGGTCAGGGAGGCAGGTTCTTGTTCTGTTGCGGTTTCTATGTGTTTAACATCTTGTGTCTTTTCTCTGTCTTCTAGGTACCTGATTAATGTCACCTTTGAAGGCAGGAATTTGTCCTTCAGTGAGGACGGCTACCAGATGCATCCCAAGCTGGTGATCATCCTTCTGACCAAGGAGAGGAAATGGGAGAGGGTAGGATATGTTTGGAGACTCTTGGACTGAACTGGGGGAGAGGAGGGTGGTGAAGATGCTCATCAAGTTAACCCCTCTCTCTTCAGGACTTCCTCTGTATCAAAGAATGACTAGCTTTTACCTTCCTTAAGGATCTGTGAGAGCTGGATTCCGTATCTTCAATAGTACAAGGACACCATCTCCTCTCAAATACAGGTTGCCAGTACATTATCACATTAATTTGCATACAAAGTTAATAGAAGCACTCATAGTTCTCCTCAGCATCCGTTTTCCTGTTTTATTTAATATTTTTAGCTCCCTATAACACACAGATTTAAGAACAGTCCTGAATGAGTACAGTCAGATTTAAGGACAGTCCCTAATGAGTAGTCATTCTAATGCAGTGGTCCCCAACCTTTAGAGGCTCCCGGGCGCCCAGGAGGTGGGGCCACTCACGCACCGGGCGCCCGGGAGGTGGGGGCCACTCACGCGCCGGGCGCCCAGGGGCAGGGCCGCGCGTCCGGGGGCACGCCAGGGGACTGAGATGCCCTTGCACCCGGCGCCGGCGTGTGCCCTAGGGCCGGGGCTGGGGCCGCCCGAGCGCCTTGTGCCGTGGGCCCGGGGCCAGCGCTGCCTCCCAAGCCACGCGCCTGGGGCTGGCACCGGCGCCGCTCGAGCACCACGCTCCCGAGCGCCCACATGTGCCCCAGGGCTGGGGCAGCCCGAGCGCCGCGCACCCAGCGCCGGTGCATGTCGCGCACCTGGGGCCGGCGCCTCCCGTGCGCCGGGGGCGGGGCCGGCCCAGGTTGTTGGCAGGCGCACACGAATGCCCCGGCGAGCGCCATTGCGCCCGCGGGCACCGCGTTGGGGACCACTGTTCTAATGGATCCCTGTGTGTAGACACTGCAGTCACCTGCTTTACTTTATATATATGACATAGGGGCTATCAATCAGGAACTTCAGTATCAAAATTACAGGCCTTTACTAACTGTAAGAGAAACTAGGACTCCAGCCACTAGAGAAAGATATAAATAATTTTCAATGGGACGGGGTTTGGATGCAGCTCCATGTATGACATTTTAGGTAAATTATTTAACGTGTTCATTTGCACATCTGAAGATGGAAATTCAAGGTGGAAGGCAGTTTGGTGAAAGTAATCATGAAATGATCAAGTTCACAATTCTCAGAAACAATTCAAAGGAAAAAAAGCAGAATGGACTTAAAAAATTGCTGGCTTTAGGAAACTCAGAGAAGAGGTAGATAAGATCCCCAGGATAGCAAGTCTAAGGGAAAATCATTCAAGAGAGTTGGCAGTTTTTTTAAAGAGACATTATTAAGAGCATAAGACAAATTGTCCCAAAGCACAGGAAGGATAGGAAATCCAGTGAAAGACCAGGAGAACCTGAAACAACCTGAAACTCAAAAAAGAATAATCCAAATTGTGGAGACAAGGTCAAATTATGAAGAATGAAGATAATAAAATCACCATATACATGTTGGGACAAAATTAGAATGGATAAGGCACAAAATGAGATTAAACTAGCTAGGGGCATAAGGAATAACAGAAAATATTCGACATGTACAGTAGAGGTATGTATTGATAGAGTAGGCCCATCACTCAAGCAGGAGGAAGACCAACTGGGTATATCTACACAGCAACATCATTTCGAAATAACTAGTGTTATTTTAAAATAACTTAGTGTGTGTCTATACAGCAGGCAGTTATTTCAAAATAATGTTGAAATACTGTCAAGCTGGAAGACTTCTTACCGCAACTCCTGTAACCCTCATTGTACAAGGAGTAAGAGAAGTTAGAGGAAGAGTGCTCTATTTTGAAATAAGTGCTGTGTAGATGCTCCCTATTTCGAAATAAGCTATGCAATTGACGTAGCTCAATTTGTATAGCTTAATTCAAGTTAAGCCCTGCTGTGTAGACATACCGTAACAGAAAAAGCAGCAATGGCCATAGTATTAAATGTCTTTTTTGTTTCACTTTTCACTAAAAAGGTTAGCAATGATTCAACAACTAACAACAGTGAACATCAGTATAGATGGGATAATATCCAAAGCTAAACTAGTAAAGGAAAAAATGTAAGAATTACTTAGACAAGTTAGATGTCTTCACCTCATCAGGGACTGATGAATAGTTCCTAGTATACTTAACGAATTGTTTGAAGAGATCTGAGCCATTAGCAATTATTTTTGAGAAGTTGTGGAAGATAGGAGAGATCCCATAGAACTGGAAAAGGGCAAATGCAGTACCTGTCTGTAGAAAGAAGAATAAGGATTAGACAGCCTAATTTCAATACATGGAAAGATAATGGATCAAATAAATCAAACAAACAATCAATTTGTAAGCACCTGGAAGATAATAGTGATAAGTAATAGTCATCATGGATTTCTCAAGAACAAGTCATGTCAAGCTAACCTAATATACTTTGACAGAGTAGATAATGGGCAAGCAATAGATATAATGTGTCTTAAGTTTAATATGGCTTTTGATACTCATATGACTGTATCATAAGCCTAGGGAAATATAGCCTAAATTAATCTACTAGAAGGTGGGTGTACAACTAGTTGGAAAAATGTACTCAGAGTAGTTATTAACGGTTCACAATCAAGCTGGAAGAACATATTAAGTAGGGTCCTGGAGGAATCTGACCTGAATCTGGGTCTGTTCTGTATCTTTGTAAATTATTTTGAAAATGGCATAGAGGATACACTTATAAAGTTTGCGGATGAAACCAGTCTGGGAGAGGTTGAAAGTGCTTTGGAGGACAGGATTAGAATTCAAAATGATCAATATAAACTGGAGAAATGTTCTGCAATAAATATGATGAAATTCAATAAAGCCACATGTGAAGTACTACACTTAGAAAAGAATAATCAGCTGCACAAATACAAAAGGGGAAATGACTGCTTAGGAAAGCATACTGCAGAAAAAGATCAGGGTTTTATGGTGGATCACAAAGTAAATAGGAGTGAACCATGTAATACTTTTGCAAAAGAGGTGAATGTCATTCTGATTTGCAGGAGTATTATAATACTTCTGCTCTACTCAGCACTGATAAGGCTTCATTGGGAGTATTCTGGCCAGTTCTGGGGACCAGACTTCGGGAAAGGTGTAGACAAATTGGGGAATATCCATAGAAGAGCAATGAAAATGATTTAAAGGTTTAAAAAACATCACCTGCAAGAAAAAACTGAGCTTTTGGCCTCTCTGCCGAGCCTGTCAATTAGCATAAAGCATGTATGTGATTTTGAGATGTGGGAGTTGAAAATGAGATCCATCAAACTCATTCGATACCTAGGGGCCACCATATATCTATTATGTGAGAACACCTTTTAGCCATGACTGATATGGGCTGGATTCAGACTGGTGATCCTCGTGAAAAGCTCTGTAACTCACTAGCAGCATCCTATACTCATAGGGTACGTCTACACTGGCCCCTTTTCCGAAAGGGGCATGCTAATTTTACAGGTTGTAATAGGGAAATCCTATTTTAAATAAAAATGTCCAAATGACCCAGATTGCTCTGTCTCAGGGCCACCTCCTCTTTATTATTTACCATACTCTCGGTTTATGTGACATCTGCAAATTTATCAGTGATGTTTTGATGGTCGTTAATAAAATTATTAAATACTGCAGGACCAAGAACCGATCCCTGCAAGACTCCTCTTAAAACACACCTCTTTGTTGATGATTCATCATTGATTTCATCAATGATTTAGATAATGCTGTAGAGCAGGGCTACTTAACATGCGGCCCACGGCCCATTAGTTTGCCGTCCAGAGTGCAGTTTGGGTTTATGCGGGGTTTAACACGTGGCCCACAGATGGGATCCTTTGAATATGGCCTCTGCTAGGAACATGCTCCACACCAGTGAGTGAATATAATGGTCTTCTGTTGATATGCGTTTTAGTAGTTAAATTCCTGGACTGTCATTGCTGATTAAAAGTGCTGTCATATGGGTGGAAATCAGTTAAATATTGCATTTTATTAATATCAGCTGAACTGACTTAAATGGGGCCGGCGTGTTGTGTAGTCTTGCCTTAATCTTTGAATTCATGCCCATCAGTGTAAAAGAAGCTATTTGCATATATTTGCATATATATTTGCATGTATATGCAACCACACTTAAGTTGTGGCCCTTATCATGTGCTGTGAGTATCATTGTGGCCTCCGGGGCTTCCAAAGTTGAGTAACCCTGGCGTAGAAAGTATATTTATAAAGTTTGCAGATTATACAAAAATGGCAAGTGGGTGGCAAGTGCTTTGGAGGATAGGGTTATAACTAAAAATGATCTGGACAAACTGGGGAAACTTGAAGACACATTTTCTGATAGCATTCAGAGGACAAGCTAAGGCACCTCAGCCACCAGGTCACACTGTTCCAACAAAGGAATGCAAAAATTATTGGGAAGAATATGGGGGGTGGGCTGTGTCACATTGAAACATTGTTTCTCGGTGCCCTTCCCCTACAGCCACTAGGACAATGGTTTTCAATGTTCCCAAGCTACTGTTTACCTTTCAGAAATCTGATTTGTCTGGTATACCGAAGTTTTACCTCAGCTAAAAACTACTTGCTTGCTTGCTTACAGAATCAGACATAAAAATACAAAGGCACTTTATTACTGAAAAATTGCTTACTTTCTTCTTTTGTCTGTATGAAATTTTAGTTTGTACTGACTTCACTAGTCTGTGGTATTGCTCAGACAGTTCCCCTTGATGACTTCCTGGCTTAAGTACTGGCATCAGCCAGTCAATCAGCTGCAAAGGGTTGCCACTCAGGTCCTGAGGGGCAGCAATTCCTGGAGAATCTAGCTTCACATGGTCCTCCTGCAGGAACCTAGCCTGAGCTTCCTGTGGTGATGCAGAGATGTCATCAGATGTAAGTCCCTATGGTTCCAGCCATGTAGGTTCTAGCAGCCTGGGATTGTGACAGATCTGTAATCACTTAGGTCGTCTTGTTTACTTTGGCGCAACATAAGCTTTCTTCTGAAATTCCTCTGCTCTTCCAGAACTGATCGACATGATGAATCCGGTGAGTTCCTTAGCCAGCTCTTTTAAAATGCTTGGATGCAAATTATCCAGACACGCTGATTTAAAAAATCTGACCCCTAAAGCATCCAGTCTGAAATACATCCTTATGTTGTGCCTTCAAGAATGAGTCTTGCTTCTTGAAAAGTTAAATGAAAAAATAAATGATATCAAATTCAAGCTCCTTGTTGGACTTTACAGTGCCAGGTACTTCTGTTCCCTGAATATACACAGTGAATTTTCTCACATACAGCTCTAACATGTTCAGCCATATTCTACAGTCCAGCACTTCACCTTGTTGTTAAAGAGACAGATCCCATGAACCAAAATACAAACAACTTTGTGGTGCCTCAGTAGCTGTCCCCCACAAGCACTGGGGATGTTCTGAGCAGGGGTGAGGACAGGAGGAGACATAGCCAGAATAGTACTGAAATCTGTCACTTCCCTGCTGTTGCAAGCTCTATGGGGGCTTTGCCAGTGTTGAGTGCAACATGGGGCAGCCTTTAAACTAGCTTGTTCTGGAGGATCTTGCAGTACCTGAACAGAAGAGACAGAAATTGCCTCTTCTTTGACCCTAATTCTGGCACACTTCTGAACCCCTCCTGTGTCTTTAAGAGAGACTGATAAGGCGGTAGCATGATAGAACAACCATAGCAACCATTTTCTGGAACAGATCTGTATCCCTGAGCTCTTCAGCTGTTGTACTCAGGCGGTATTTACTGTTCTAAATAAATGTTCTGCATTCAGTCATTTGACTCATTTCCTTGTACACAGCTTTGTTAAGGGCAAAAGTTCACATGCTAATGGGGGCATGTACTCTCTACTTTTTAATTAGTTAATTAGTAGAGCTCCCTCTGCATTGGCCAGGCTCACTCCGTGTGTGTGTGTATGTGTGTGTGTGTTTTAGTTCATGTGCACCATATCCAAGACTGGAATTGGGATTTTACATCACTTATTAACAATTGGCATGATTCACAGTTGTCTTGTCAGCTCTTCAGTTGCCTTGTCTGAGGGAGAGCGTATGCAAGATGCTCTTATGTTCTGGCTAGTTGTCAGCTGTTGCAAAGCCAGTTTTGAAAAGGGATAGCTGGGCACCAAGAATGGTGGGAAGGAAGTCCACCACTCTGTTCCCAGGCAGGGCTGGGCACCAGTGTGAGATTCACAATAACGATTGGGTCCCCAGTGTATCCCAAGTGAACTTCCTGTACTGGGCTGAGCCATTAGACTCTAAGCTGAGTTGTGTCTACTAGAAGTCACTCTGGATTTTTCTACACTAAGGGTGTGTCTAGACTACCTAGTTTTGTCGACAAAAGTGGACTTTTGTCGACAAAACAATACCAGCGTCTACACTACCGCGGAGTTCTGTCGACATAACGTCGACAGAACTCCGCGGTTTTGTCAACGCTGGTATACCTCATTTTACGAGGCATAACACTTTCTGTCGACAGAACTCTGTCGACAGAAGGTGTTATTGCCTGTAACACTGCGTCCAGACTACGGAGTTCTGTCGACAAAGCAGCTTGCTTTGTCGACAGAACTCCATGTGTCTGGACGCAAATTGTCGACGGAAGTTTTGTCGACAGTATCTGTCGACAAAACTTCCGTCGACAAAACGCGGTAGTCTAGACGTACCCTAAGAGTGTTTGCAGGAAGAGGCAATGCAAATGAAGCACTGATTAGCATATTGTTGTGCTTCATTTGCATAATTCCTCCGATTCCTTTTGTGCAAGAGGTTTTTGTGCAAAAACAGGCAGTGTGGACATGTCTGTTTTGCGCAAAACCCCCTTTTTTGCACAAGATCCTTATCCCTCTCCCAGATCCTTATCCAATCCCTGCTCATCTCCTGCTGGCTGGAAGAGGCACTTCCCCATTGTCATCTGCCCCTTCAGGAGTCTTTAAATTAGTTTGAAGAAGATTTAAACTTAGTTCTTCCTCAGATTTTCCTGATTCTAATTTATATGGTTTACAAAAGGGGGGGAAAAAGTAGGGTTGTGCTTTTTGAAGTAGAAGTCACTTGAATCATTACTTTTGTCAGTTTCCCTTTCATAAATGTATTTGACTCTTTGTTCAGGCTTGTCATTGACGCTTCAAATCCTCACTCCAGATAGATGTTGAAAGGGCAACATGGTGTATGATCACAAAACTCTTTGATTCGTAGATTCACTCTGGTACGCTTTAGGAATGACTTCTTCCTGAGTAGCTGTGGTGTCCGAAGTTAAAAAGAGCCACCTTCCCCCCTCCCCCCCGCTGCCTTTTCAAAGGTTCAGAGCATGGGGGAAAACATCCAGGCTCAATCATGACTCACAGCTGATTAGCAAACAAACGGGTTTGTTCTAGGAGTGCCATCAGCTCTGCTTTCAGTCACTGCTAGGGATATAAAATCCTGGTCAATCAGTTAGCTTGTTAAATGTTAGGTTAACCTAACATTTAACTGATTAACAGACTGAAGGGGGATCTGGGCTGGCCACTGCTCCAGCCCAGCTGGCGCAGCCCCCAGCCCATAGGGCTCCTTCCCTTAGCCCCAGGTTGGGGCTAGCTGCCGGCTTCTAGCTCCTAGCTCCCAGCTTCGCACTGGGGCTGTGGCTGGCTCTCAGCCTCTCCCTCCCAGCTCCCATCGGAGCAACCCCTGCCCATAACAGTCAGGGAGCTGCTACAGCCCCCACCGGTTACCAGTTAACTGGAACCGGTAAGCGTCATCCATTTAGGGTGATGCTTACGGTTAATCTTTCACAACGTTAGTTGCTGTAGCCATTAGGCCCACATCCTGGCACAAATTACAGACCCATTTTTCCTGGTGTACCTCTGAGCCTATGCCTCCTGAGGCAAGTGAAGTGCTGGTATCTCCCAGTGTACTCAGAAACAAGTTTAGGCCCAATGCTGCCCAGAATCCGATCCTGCCTAGCACTGCAAGGTGTGGAATCAAGGTTGCTACCTCCTGGTGCATGGTTGGGTCCATGTCCCCTGAGTCATGTTCAAGTCAGTTGCTTGTGGCACATCTTCTGGACTAGCGGCTCTTCATATGCAACTGGGCTGTTCTCTTATAGAATCATAGAAATATAGGGAGGCAAAGGACCTCAAGAGGTCATCTTGTCCAGCCCCCTGCACTGAATCATGACCAAGCACTCCTAGATCACCCTCGGCAGGAGTTTGCCTTAACTGTTCTTAAAAGCTTCTAGCTTCCACAGCTTCTGCGGGATGCCCTTATAGTTGGAAAATTTCCCTTAGTGTCTACCCTAAATCTCCCTTGCTGCAGAGTAAGTCCATTACTGCTTATCCTCTCTTCAATGGGCATGGAGAACAGTCCCTCACCATCCTCTTTATACCAGCCATTATCATATTTGAAGACAAGGATCAGTTCCTCCCTTTCAGTCGTCTTATCGTTGTTATTTTCCTCTGGACTCCTTAATTTGTCCCCATCTTTTCTAACGTGCGGTACCCAGAACTGGCCAGAGGACTCCAGGTGAGCCCTCATTTGTGCCAAGTGGAGAAGGACAATTTCTTCTCATGTCTTACAGATGACACTTCTGTTCATGAACCCCAGAGTGATATTCTTCATAACTGCATCACATTGTTGGTTCATGCTAAATTTGTGATTCACTATAACCCCCAGATCCTTTTTAGCAGTATTACTGCCTAGCTAGTTATTCCCCATTTTGCAGTTGTGCACTTGGTTTTTTTCTTCCTAAATGTAGTACTTTTCACTTTTCTTTATTAAATTTCTTCTTGTTGATTTCAGACCAAATCTCCAATTTGTCAAGATCATTTTAAATTATAATTCTATTCTCCAAAATGCTTGCAGCTTATCCCAGCTTGGTATCATCTGCACATTTTATAAAGCATAGACTCCACTCTATTATTCAAGCCATTAGTGAAAATATTGAATAGTGCCAGACCCAAGGCAGATCACTGTGGGACCCCACAATACACACTACACTCCAGACATCAGGGTCCTCACCCATCCTCCATAAATTCTCAAATATAATAGCTAATGATTCAGAGACTGCTTGCACTAAATCCTTAAGTGTCCTAGGATGAATTTAATCAGGCTATGCTGACTTGAATACATTCAACTTATCTAAATATTCTTTATCCTGTTCTTTCCATGTTTTGGCTTGTGTCCCTTCCCCCTTGTGGTTAATATTATGTAAAATATCTGATCACCACTGAGCTTTTTAGTGAAGACTGAAGCAAACCAGGCATTAAATACCTAAGACTTTCCAATTTCATTAGTTATAAGCGCTCCTCCTGCTAATTAGTGGATATGCTCGGTCTTTCCTCTTTCTCTAGCTCTGAATGTTTTTATAGAACATCTTCTTTCCTTTGTATGTCCTTTGCTTAAGCGTAACTCATTTTATGCCGTAGCCTTTCTGATTTTGTTCCTGCATGCTTGTGCTATTTGTTTATATGCACTCTTAGTAATTTGTCTGTTTCCAATTTTTGTAAAATTCCTTTTCTATTTTCACATCATTAAGAGCGCCTGATGCAGCCTCTTACTATTCTTTCTCTCCTTTCTTTGTAACAGGACAGTTTGCTGTTGTTTCCTGGTTGTCTGGTGAAGACAGGCCCCGTGTGATTATTTTGGCCCGTGGCTCTGTTTACCATCAGGGCTAACACTTCATGGTACATCTCTGGTGCTTGGCTCAGCTCCCAGCCCAGCTTTGGTACAAGCACTTTGCCAGTAGTCCATGCAGAACTAGTTTTCTGTTCACCTTGACTGAGAACTGCCTGAGGACAGTAGTGTCTTCTGATCAAATCTGTTTTCTTCATCTCATTATCATCCCTTTGATTGACTGGTACATGGCAGGCAGGACTGGTTGGAATCTCTCCTGAATCAATGCATGGTGTGGTCTGGGATAGTCAAGTGCTATATGTGAGTTATATACCTAGAATTGGCTAGGGCTTAGAGATGACATTAGATTGTTTCTGGATCCATTATTCTGTCCTTTGGTAATCTGTGCATTCCCTATGCCTGTCTCTTAGAGTCAGGCCTCCTTGGGGCTTTTGCTAATGCTGCCTGTAAGGCGATGGGGGAAATCTCAGCATCTGGTCTCTCAGACTTTATCACGTCCTCCCAGTCTAGTCAGAGAACCTGAACATTGGCTTGTTTGTGGAACAACTTAATTCA
The DNA here is from genome assembly GCF_049634645.1 of Pelodiscus sinensis. Lineage (NCBI taxonomy): Eukaryota > Metazoa > Chordata > Testudines > Trionychidae > Pelodiscus > Pelodiscus sinensis. Next base: position 86,734,372 of record NC_134711.1, on the reverse strand, counting down.
GGACTCCCTTGTGGCATCTTCCCCTTTCTGACAGTGAACAAACTGAGCTACCACGGTTCAGCTCTACCAGGGAGGTATAATATTTGCCCCACAAGCCAGTCTTTGTCTTGTTTAGGAGGAGAGTCTTTGAGTTCGGTTCCATCGGTGGATGTCCCAAATCCTGGTCTCAGGTTGTCTAGAGTAGCTCATGACCCTGGGAGCAGACTGTCAAGGAACAGAATTTGCTATATGTTCTATAATGAGATTTCACTAACCAGCTAACAAGTGTGAACTCCTAAAGTACAGTAATAGCCTTAATATGGAGTCACAGAGAGTCCCTTTGGGCGCACTCCCTGCTTGCCATCTAGGCAAGCCTGCCTTTATGATACATGGCTCCTGACACCAAAATCACAATATTCAGGTTACTCCCAGTCTGAAAAGACCAATCAATTATCTCAGATCTCAAACTAAAGACAGTGCTTATAATCCTGCAATAAACTTACTAAATAGTTATTAACTAGGAAAAAAGAAATGAGAATGATTTACAAAGTTAGAGAAGATAAACCCGTGTGCACACACACACACACACAAAATGAGATTGTCTTAAATTCCAAAAGGTAATAATAGTTTCTGTAATGTGCAATATGTTCTTTAGGGCTAATCCCAGCCAAGCAACTTGAAGATCCCCTGCTTATGCTTAGAAATATTGCCCTCTCTAAATTTAAAGCAACAGAGTGATAAGAATTTCTCTCTGAGAGGGATTTTGTTACCTTCCCCTAGAATTCAAGCTGCGGTGAGACCCGGGTTTGTGCGCATCCCCTCTTCATAGGTGTCGGGAAGCCATCAACCAAGTCTTTTGTCCTAGGGCTTCCTCTGGCCTCCGGGCTTTCCCTTCGAGGCTCAGTTTCCATAAAATCACTGGCCAAAATCTGCACCTATTTACATACCTCAGCTGTTTGTTCAGACAGTTTAGCCAATGGGTCCCGGGGGAGACAGATAACTCTGTTGTGGATACGGAGCTGCTTGTTACTCAGCTGTTCCTGTGTCCCAAGTAGGGATGTGTTAAGGACTTGTCGACAGGATAGTCAACTTGTTGCTTCCCGCTCTCTTCCCCCCCGCTACCCTTCTTGCTGGGCTCTGTGCGGCGCTGTCGCTTTGAAACGCTGTAGTGGCATTTCTAAGGGGCAGCCCCTCCCTATCGTCTAATCGAATAGTCGATGCAAAAATGCATAGATTATTCTATTAGTCAATTACACAATACTTAACATCCTTAGTTCCAAGTGGTGAGTACTGGCCCTGTCTAGAAAGGCCACGAGTGCCTACCTCATGGCAGACACTCAAATAGTTGGGACGTAATTAGATTTCACACAGTCAGTGACAAATATTAGCTCCTGGATCACTGTAACAGTCTCACCATGGAGTCACAAATTGTTCCTATAGACCAGCACTTCTCAGATATGGCCACCATCACTACAAAGCAGCCTCAGTGTTTTTGTTTTTTTGGTTTGTTTTTGTTTTTGGCAGGCATGACAGCCTCCAAAACATAGGCAGAAATTGGTGGAGGGGGGCAAAGCACCTAGCTGTTGTTCCCAAATCGCTGTTACCAAGGGCACGAGGTGTGTTGTGCTGCCTTGGTGTATTGCACTGGTGCTGCCAGCAGGGATTGGTGCCTTGCACTGTGTAGCCACCTCAAGGGCTCTGGACAGTGCCATTGGAGATGTGTGGGGCTGGTGTTTATGGCACAGGAGGTGGCTCTTTCCAGTGCCAGTGGAGGTGGCTTTGGCATTGTCATTGGGGCATTTCCCAGGAAAGCTCCTCAACTCCCACCCAGCAGGGGCATGAGGAGCCTGGATCTCTACAGATGCCTGGTGAATTCCTGACCTACCTTCCCCAGGGTAGGCTCTTGCTCAAGGGCTGAATGAGTCTCAGTAGCAACAGAGTCTCAGAACAGCCACCAGCCAGAATTGTTGGCTGTACTTTCAGGCCACCAAAAATGTGTTGTTGGAACCCCTGCCTTAGTCTCTCTTGCTTGCTACCTAGGGAAGCTGGGCTTTGAGATAAATGGTCACTTACACAAAAAATTGCCAATATTCAGGTTGAAGCCAGTCCCAGGAGACCAATCATTCACCCCAGATTCATTTGTATTTTAGATCTCATACTGAAGACAACACCTGTAGGTAATCCTGTAATAAGTTCATTTAAAGTTTTATTAACTAGCAAAAAAAAGTAAGAGATTTATTCACAGGCTAAAGCATGCAAACATACACACACAAATGAGTTGCAGTCTAAATCCTTGGGTATGTCTACACCGGCAAGGTTCTGTGCAGTAAAGTTACTTTGCTGCTCAGAGAGCGCCGAAGGGAAACCACTGTTGTGAGTTCCCATTGTCGGCTGGTTGTGCAATAGCGTGTTCACACTTGTGGTACTTGCAGCAGCATTCGGCTAGTGCACTTCAGGCAGTGATCCCATGAAGCATCTTTCCCTCTTCTGCCGCTATGTGTTGTGGAAAGGTGAAGGGAGCAATGGGGCATCCTGGGCCCTGACCCAATGCCCCATGATGTCTTTCTTCCCTTCCCAGCAATCCCTGGTCTTCCATCTGCATTTGGCGCCATCTTTCAACAGTTCATTTACTGCCCACTCTGCTTTATCAGCCTGCAGGACTGTATCCCACAATGCTGAACAGTATACTGCCCACTTTCACTAACACATCTTGAGTGGCAGATGATTTATTCCTTAACTGCTAAGGCAAAAGGTGTCTGACACTGGTCTTGCCATGTCCAGTATCTATGACATGTGAATTCTTATGGCATTCATGGAGGTGCTGACCACAGTGGAACATCACTTTTGGGTTTGGGAAACAATCACGGAGTGGTGGGATCACATGTGGGATGATGAGCAGTGACTACAGTACTTTTGGATGAGGAAAGCCACTTTCATGGGTCTGTGTGATTAGCTTTCCCTAGCACTGTGATGCAAAGACATAAGAATAAGAGCTGCCCTTCTGTTGGAGTAGCACGTATCGATTGCACTGTGGAAGCTGGTTATTCCAGACTACTACTGATCAGTTGCTAACCAGTTTGGAGTAGGAAAGTGAACCATTGGATTCAGGTTGAGGGAAGGATGCAGGGCCATTAATTGCATCCTGCTGGGAAAGACCATGACTCTGGGCAACATGCATGAAATTGTCTGTGGTTTTGCACAAATGGGCTTGCCTAACTGAAGATGGGTGATAGATGACACGTGAATTCCAATTCTGGCATCTGACCATCTAGCCACCAAATACATTAATCAGAAGTGATATTTCTCCTGGTTCTACAGGCACTTCTGGATTACCATTGAGATTTCATGGACGTTAATGCAGGTTGGTCCAGAAAGGTGCAGACTGGTCCAGAAAGGTGCATGAAGCTGCAAGCAGGGACTTTCTTCCTGGATCAGAAGATCATTGTTGGTGAAGAAGAAATGCCCACTATGATCCTAGAAGTCCCTGCCTATCTGTTAATGCTGTGGCTTATTAAGCCATACATGGGGAATCTTGACAGCAGCAAGAAGCAGTTTAACAACAGGCTGAGCAGGTGCAGAATGACTGTTGTGTGTGTGCTTCCGGACAGTTAAAAAACCTGCTAATGCTGCTTATATGGGAGGCTGGACTTGGATGATGACAATATTCCTACGGTTATAGCTATATGCTGTACCCACCATAGTATTTGTGAAGGGAAGGGTGGAATCTTCACTTAGGACTGGACTGTTGAGACTCAACGCCCGGGGACTGAATTTGAACAGCCAGAGAACAAGACTGTTATAGGTGTGCATCATGAAGCCATAAGGATTAGGAAAGCCTTGAGACAGCAATTTAAAGCTGAAAGCCACTAATGTTTGCTGCAGTGCTCAGGAGTTGAATGCTTCTAATTCTAGTAGGTGATTGGGACTGCTGTGGCTGATGCACTGTGATGGTTTAATAAAATTGCCTGTTGCTTTCTGGGGCTATGTTTGCTTTCAGATAATAGAACACAGATTGCATTCTTACCAAACAACCACTGGCTGGGAGACGCACACAAAAAATACATCAGCACAACACAGTGGGAAGTAGGGGAAGGGGGAGTCCCAGGAGGAAGTAGGGTCCCGGGCCAGTTAAAGATTTGTGTACATCTAGGTGTCATATGAAACCTTGCTCTGTGGAGCAGAGTGTAGTGGGTACTGTACTTCAGCAGAGATGTACTGCAGAGGGACGTGTGTTGAGTGCAGTGGGCGCTGAGAGTCCTCAGGGCTGCACTGTGATGGGACAGGAGTGGAATGAAGTGGTACTGATGACAGCCAGGATGTTTATAAGAATGTATTTGCAGTGATGGGGGGCGGCTAGGAAAGAGTTTTGCGACAGCAGCTGCAGGGGAAGGCAGGAGCAAAGCTGATCAGTTTGTAGTCCTATCAATGCCTGGAGCATATCTGTTTGGCACTCCATAATGTTTGAGTTGCTCTATGGCTTCTCTTTTGGTCCCTCTTCTTACTGTCCCACCACTCCTTCAATTTTATTTATTTATTTATTTATTTATTGCGCTGCAAAGTACAGCAGAACCTCTCGCAGAAAGTCCTCTCTACTTTTCCATGGCCTCTTTCTAATCCAACACAGCCATTCAGCTGTTGATAACAATGAGGGAGGCTGGGCTCCCAAGATCAGAACTGTGAAGCCAAAATGCAATGTTTTACAGAAGCAACACATAGAGCACTGAATCAGTGTTTTAAAATACAACCATTATTCACAGACCTATCATGAATCAGATGAACCTAGGCAAGCTCAGAGGAGCCACAAGACCCATAAAATAGTGAGTATCCACAGGGCCAGGGGAAGTCAGTGTTCCAGGACAGTATTTTGCAGTGGATACATTGCTCTTGGGTCAGCCAGCACTGTAATGGGGCATTGCAATCATTACAGTCCCCACATTTTCCACAAGCAGTGTTTGTAATGGAATCTGTCTCACTGCTGAGGGTGACCAGGGAATCAAGAGAGACTCTTCTCCAACACTCTGGCTTCCACCACTTCTGTGGAGATCTCGGAGTCAAATTCCCATGAGACGAGGGATTCCCTCAACATCCTGCTCCACTGCTCTGCCTAAGCATGTGGCGTTACTCTCATAACACAGACACGGGGCAGCCTTCTGCAAATCCCTCCCCACAAGCTCAGTGCACAGAAATAAGTTGGCTTTATGCAATCCTCCTGCCCCCAGCAACTAGCTTCAGTGACTCCCAAAATTGAAGCCACTTACCAGTGGCCTCCTTTGCTGTTTCCACATCACCACACTCTGAACACCAAATTGTCCTCAGCCTCTGAGTCTCCTCCTTCCCGCACCAGATTGCTTTTCACCATTTCCTCCTGACTTGGTCCACTCTCAACTGGCCCCTGAGCTGTGGAAGTGTCCACAGGGGTCTTCAGAATGGAGGTAGAATCACCACTGAGTATTGTGTCCAGTTCTTTGTAAAACTGACAGCTTGTGAGCACAGCCCTTGAGCAATGGTTTGCCTCCCATGCCTTGTGGTAGGTTTACCACAGCTCTTTCATTTCGACCCTGCACTGCAGTGTGTCTACATCATGGCCCCTTTCCATCATGAAGCATGTTATCTGTCTGTTGGTAACATAATTCCTGTGATGGCATTCAGCTGGGACTGGACAGTCTCCTCTCTTCAAATGCTGATGAAGTCCAGCATCTCACCATTGTTCCAAGCAGAGAATCACGTGGTATGTGGAGCATCCATGCTCACCTGGAAAGATATGCATGCATTGCTGAGCAAACAGGAAGGGTACTTTCAAAATTCCCTTGGAATTTGAAGAATGGGGTTGGTGGTTGGTCATCTGAAGGCAGGGCAGTAGAGTTCACACCAATGGCCAGGGAAGTCATAACAAACATTATGGGACATCTCTGGTAGACCATGGTATCTACACTGGCACCGTGGCATTGTAGCCCCTTTGCAGAAAGCTGAACATCTCTCATCAAGATAGTTTTTTTTACAGTACTGCAACTGTGCAGTTTCTGCACACTACATGGCTTGCCAGCGTTTACTCCTTGGGAGTTCCAGCTCAGAAAGCTGTTTCACTAGGCAGAAACTTGCCTTTGTAACATATGGTGACAGAGTTGCAGTGATCAGCCAATTCTAAGTGCCTTTCAGGGTGGACCCAGGAGGCAATGCTTTGGGATCTCTGGTTTCAGTTTGGTGTCTCTGGCCAAAATGTAACAGAGCCATTCACCAATCCTTAGTATTTTTATGTTTCTTGATGGCCTGTCCTATTTTGATGTTTCCTCTGGACAGGCAAGAGAAACATTCTTCCTATCTGAGTTCACAAATTTAGAGCAAACACTTGCAAAGTTAGTAAGCAAAACGGAAATGTTTCTTTATAGCACTGAACATAGACATTACAGATAAGATTAATGCCTGCAGCAATTTACAAACAGGGTCTAAACACTGAATACATTTTTATGAGACTAATATCTCTTTTGAGCAACACTAATACATAAGTGAAAGGATCTGGTTTCCAGCTATGAGTTTGTTAATTCTTAGCTAATGCAAGTAGCCTCGGCAAGAGCTGGCACCTGCCCTGCCAGAATCACACCTATCTACTCTTTTATGGTGATGAAGCATTGGATTGCCATTGCCAATCATCCTTGTTTTGCTAATTTCTGTGTGCTCATGGGTATTTATGATTCAGTGTCCCTGAGGAGATCTGGCAGATGCATTTGTTTTATACCTTCTTAGCTATGGTGATTGATTCTCCTCTGACTCAAATCAATATTTACATTGGTGTAACTTCACTAAAAGTAGATGAATTACTCTGGGTTTAAACAGGTATAGCTGTGATCAGAATTTGGTCCTATAAACAGTTATCTTTTTGCAGAGTATCTTTCGTGGACCTTATTCTAAGAGAGGGTAATTCACTCAATCCCTTTTTTCTTATCAGACTGTAGACTTGCATCACAGAATACACATTTTATAGGTATTTCACACACCTGAAGATCCCATAGAACCATGATCTGTTTTAAATATGGTGCCTTTACTGATTACAATACAAGAACTAGGGATCAGCCAATGAACTTAATAGGCAAGAAGTTGAAAACAAACAAAGGGAAGTATTTCTTCACATAGCACACAAGGAACCCATGGAACTCTTTGCCAGAGAATGTTGTGAAAGCCAATACTATAACAGTTCAAAAAAAGAACTAGTTAAGTTAATGGAGAATAGACGCATCAATTACTATAAGCCAGGATGGCAGAGATGCAAAACCATGCTTGGAAGTGACCCAAGATTCAACTCATGCTTTAAAATCATCACACAAATTAAAGTTGGCTACTCAAGTCTATGCTACATGAAGTACTACATCTGCATTCTTCTTGGTTTCTTGTAATTTTGCACAACTGTAGCTGTGACTAGGAATAGCAAGAGATGAATTCCTACTTCTTTCATCTCAGGAAACATAGCACAGAGATGGGGATTGAATCACTACTGGTGATGAAGAAGTTGAAGTCAAATTTTCATTTGTTCATCATATGATATCCCTCTCTATGTTCAGTTCTGATCACATAGCAGCCCCGTTGCTGATAGTGCCTCTCTCTGCCTGACTCTTGGTGTTTTATAAGACAGGCATCTGTAAAAGCAACATAGAGACTGAGTAGAAGCCTGAAGTTGCTATTGTAGATTTGCAAGAATCACTTCTGTGTATATTTTGAGTGTCTTAAACAATTCTTCTCCTCTTCACTTAACGAGTAAATGTAAGTGTCTTAATTAGTCAACTTCTGAACTGAAGTCTTTGATTCTTCCAGTATGCTTTCAATGGATCTCTCTCTGATCTATCCAAGTATAGCTTCTATTGCTGGACAAAGATCTGCTAGTGTTGTAGCAGAAGCCTGGGTGACATTGTTTAATGAGCCAGATGGTTTCAAAAGTAGCTTCACAAGAGAGAATGGCAATAGTCCTCTCTGAACTTAGTAACAAAAGTAATCCACCAGTCTCACTACTTAGATCTGTCCCAGCTCAGTAGATACTTTCCAAAGCCAGTAATTAATAGTTGCACTAATTTTAAGACAACAACCCAGGATTATTCATGAGAAAGCCAACAGGTTTTCCCAGTTTGAATTCATTTGAACTCATTAGTCCCAGTGTTACTTCTATTTTCCCCCAAGATATTCTGTCCTTTTGGATTCTTGCTATAAAACAGTATACATGGTTATGACATCTTAAAGTCTTTAAAAGTCTGCAGTTCATAGAATCATAGAACACTAGAACTGGAAGGGACCTCAAGAGGTCCCCTGCTCTCATGGCAGTACCATCTAGACCATCTAGATTTCTATCTAACCTGCTCTTAAATATCTCCAGAGATGGAGATTCCACAACCTACCTAGGCAACTTATTCCAGTGTTTAACCATCCTCACAGTTAGGAAGTTTTTCCTAATGTCCAACCTAAACCTCTCTTGCTGCAGTTTAATCCTATTGCTTCTTGTCTTATCCTCAGAGGCTAAGGAGAACAATTTTTCTCCCTCCTCATGACACCCTTTTAGAAACCTGAAAATGGGAAGTAGGACAAATTACAAAGGATGAATAGAAACAAACAATACAGATAGGCAGGGGCAAGATTAGAAAGACAAAGGCACAAAACGAGCTCAAACTAGCTACAGACATAAAAGGAATCAAGAAGACTTTCTATAAATATATTAGAAGCAAGAGGAAGACCAAGGATAGGGTAGGCCCATTGCTCAGTGAGGAGGGAGAAACAGTAACAGGAAACTTGGAAATGGCAGAGGTGCTTAATGACTTCTTTGTTTCGGTATTCACCAAGAAGTCTCATGATGAAGGAATGCCTAACATAGTGAATGCTAGTGGGAATGGGATAGGTTTAGAAAATAAAATAAAAAAAGAACAAGTTAGAATAGTTAGATGTCTGTAAGTCACCAGGGCCTGATGAAATGCATCCTAGAATACTCAATGAGCTGATAGAGGAGGTATCTGAGCCTTTAGCTATCATCTTTCCCGCAAGACTGGAAAAGGGCAAATGTAGTGCCCATTTATAAAAAGGGAAATAGGAACAACCCAGGAAACTACAGACCAGTCAGTTTAACTTCTGTGCCAGGAAAGATAATGGAGCAAGTAATTAAGGAATTCATCTGCAAACACCTGGAAGATAATAAGGTGATAGGTAACAGCCAGCATAGATTTATAAAAAACAAATCATGTCTGTCAAGGCTGTTTCCCACTCTGGCATGATGAATACAGGAGTTGAGGGCCCGCAAGAGGCTTGACAGGCTCTGGTACAAAAACTTCCCCCTACAAAATCCTAATACCCAGATTTTGGGGGACTTGCTGCCACCACCCAAGTAATTTAAGGGAAAAAAATTAGGGAAGGGATCACTTGGGAAAACCCCTCCCTAAGGTAGAATTCTCCCCCCTGCCCCAACGTATGTTTTACTTGGAGTTGGGAAAAACAGAGGGAATCCAGAGAACAATGGACTCTGCCCTTGTAACTAGGCACTGAGTCTTAAGGACACAATAATCAACCAATACCGGTTAATTAGAAAAAAAAACCCAAACTTTTATTATCAAAATAAACCTACAGTTGCTAGCATAGTAAATTGGCTAGATGGAAGGAGCCACCATTTGATATAGATACTCAGGGAAAGTCCCTGGGCTTCGAGTGATGTCCCCGTGGGTGCTCCACTGTATGTAGCAGGTTGCCTGGAGCTGCAGATCAGAGCCTTGCAAAGTAGTTTTCTCCGTTGAGCTGCGCATGCACAGGAGACGTCTTACGCTGCTCTTGCCCGAGCGTGTAGCTCGCTCGGCTCAACCCCTCCCTTTCAGTTCTTTTCTAACCGACCTCATCAGTGGACGGAGCTTCAACATCTCCCCTCAGTCTATTACCTCATACGGTGCTTCATAGTTTACAGTTAGATAGTTACTTTTAATAGTTTTACAATAGTTAGCTTAGTAGTTTCCTTCGTTTATTTTACAAAAAAAAAAAGTAGTTTTTCCCCTTAGGGGATTTAAACATGGCTCTGCAGCTCAGGGGCAGGATGAACCGCACTTCTACCGGCTCTTCCCAGTCCTTGAAAACAAAGAAATAGGATACAGTAAAATACAAAAGGGACATAAAGAAATATCACAGACAACTCAATATGTCAAGCGCCTCGGGCTTCAAAAAATGTGAGGAGTGCCGAGAGCCAATGCCATTATCAGATGGCCACTCACTATGCATACAGTGCTTAGGGGAAACCCACACACCACAGAAATGTAAACATTGTTCTTCCCTCATGGTGAGAGCTAGGAAAGATAAGAGAGCTCCGCCTCAGGATGATACTATTTGATAAGGCTGTGCAGCCTGCTGAGGCACAAACTGCCTCCTGACCACGGGAAGACTCGCCACAAAAGGTAGTAGCCTTCCCGCTCCATGGGAAAACTTTTAAAAAGAGAGTCTCTCCATCCCGCTCTTTTCCACTCTCACCCTTCCCAAGAATGAGCAGGGGGGAGAGACAGGGCACCTTGGGGATCTCCGCCACCAAAACAACTGACAAAGCCTCAGTGCTTACGCCGGGACTGGTGCGCACTTCCTCGGTGCTGAGAGAAGCCCAAGAGCACTCCGTGCAGGCAGCACTGCATGAGAAGCCGGCACCAAAACAAGCTACGGTGCGGCAAGGAAAGTCAGCTAGCTTAGTTAAAGTGGCACTGACTCTGACAGTGCCAGATGTTCCACACCCGTGCCGACGGGGCACACTGACCGGCAACTGAGGCGGGAGCAGCAGAGGTGCCACAATCGTTGCCTGATAAGTCCAGTAGGCACCCGCACTCTTGCCCTCCTTCTGCAGTTCTATCACCTGAAATGTCCTCAGCTCGTGGCTCTCCTCAAATAATTCAATCTCCAGAACGATCTCACCATGGTCCTGAGGATGACCAGATGACTGCATTCTCCTCGCGACATGCATCATCGACAGGGTCATGCTCGCACCACTAGAAATTTGGACCACATCAAAGCCCCTGGTACCCACATTGGATTTACCCCCTCCCCCGTACCTTATCCACCTCAGTGGGCCCCTTGGGAATATTGGGACCCCCCACAGACATGGGTCTCAATTCACTCCACACCGGCAAGAAGAGGCTGGCCTCCAACCCCATCCCTTCCTCCTACGGAAGACTCTGAGAAGAAGGACGCACAAGTGCTTGACACAGACTTGGACTCTCATACACTCAATGCGTTCCCAACAGACAGTTCTCCATCATTGCCAGATGTTGTGGTCATACCATCTGATATGTGCCCAACAGACGACATTAAGCAATTTCAAGATCTTTTCAAGAGAGTGGCAGCAAACCAACAAGTCTCCTTTCAAGAGGTACAGGAATAACAACGCCGTCTATTAAAAAATTTGCACCCTATATTACATGGGAAGATTTCCTTACCTATAGATGAGGCAATTATTGAAATATCAGATGAGTTATGGAAAACACCTGCATCCACCAGCAAGAGGGCAGACAGAAAATTCTTTGTTCCCTGAAGGACACGGAATTTCTGTTCACACATTCCCAAGCAAACTTCTTGGTGGTGGAATCAGCCCAACAGAGATCCAAACTACCACAGTCTAGGTCAGGCAACCAAGACAAAGAGCACAAGAAATTAGATCTCTTCGGCAGAAAGGTCTGTTCCTTCCTTCTATGCTGCAATTCAGAATTGCCAATTACTCCACTCTTTTGGCGAACCATGATTTTGATAATTATTCAAAATTGGGGGATCTTATATAACATTTCCCTGAGTCAGAGACCTGTCCTAAAGGCAATAGTCCATGAGGGTCACACGATCGCCCGCACTGACCTACAAATAGCACTGGATGTTGCTGATACTGCGGCTAGGGCGACTACAGCAGCTAGGGCATCCTGGTTACAGGCCTCTGGTGTTCCCCGGGACTTTCAGTCCAAAGTTAAGGGGACCTACCATTTGACAAACTAAAGTTATTCATGGCCAAAACAGATGAGGTCTTGCATAGTAGTAAAGATTTGAGCTCCAAACTCTGGGCATGTACATTTCACCATATAGATGTAAACAATTCACCCCCTATAACTCCTATAACTGCAACCGATATGGACAATATAATTGACCACCACAGAGGCCTTACAAAGACACCAGGCCAAGACAACGGCCACAAACAAGATGCCCCAACCAGGGCTGCCTCGCCACCAACCAAACCACGAAGTAGCACATTTGGGGGTGTGGTCGAGGGTCTGCAAAATCTCCCTCATGATCTAATGCCAGTGCAATCTGGCCATCTCTTTACCCACCATTTGCGTCCTTTTTTAATGCAATAGGATTCTATAACATCAGACCGGTGGATGTTGGAAATAATTCGCGTAGGATACATGATCCCCTTTACCTCCATCCCCCCCCCACAACCCTCTACCCTGTCACTCTTCAGGGACCCGTCTCACAAGGCCCTACTAAAACAAGAGGTCTATTGTCTCCTGATGATTGGGGCCATAGAGAGAATTTCATGGAAAGGGGTTCTACTCAAACTATTTCTTGACAGGAAAAAATGGGGTTGGACGCTGATCCTCGACCTCTGCAAATTGAACACATTTCTAAAGAAATACCAATTCAAGATGGTCACGCTAAATACAATTATTCCAGAATTAGATCAAGCAGACTGGTTTGCAGCCTTCAACTGGCAAGATGTTTACTTTCATGTCACTATCCATTCAGCACACAGGCATCACTTCAATCTCAGACCAGACCATTTTCAATACAGAGTCCTATTTTTTGGCCTTTCATTGGCTCCCCGACTATTTTCAAAGGTACTGGAAGTCATCGCAGCGTTCGTCAGATAACAACATGTCATCATCTTTCCAAATCTTGACGACTGCCTGATAAAAGGAGTGTCATGTGAGGAAACCACCTCCATGATAAACGCAACCAGAGCCCTCCTCAGTTGTCTAGGGCTTCTTATCAACTAACAGAAATTGACGCTGTGTCCAGTTCAAGACATAGAATTTATAAGTGCCCACCTACGCTCCATCTCGGCCCAGGCATACTTACCTCAGCGACGCTTTATAGCTATCCAAGACCTCATAAACATGATATCTACGACCCATTCTACCACTATACTCACCTGTCTCTGAGTGATGGGGCATATGGCTGCAATGACATACATGGTCCATCATGCCTGTCTGCACTTCCGCTGCTTTCAATTATGGCTAGCAACAGTGTACATTTCATCTCGACACTCTCAAAACAAGAGAGTTACTGTACTTCCAGATGTTCTCACCTCTCTACGATGGTGGACGTTAGCGGACAGTCTCCTGGTGGGGGTCCTGTTCCACCAACCTGAGCCAACGGTACAACTTACCCAGACGCGTTGCTCCTAGGCTGGGTAGCCCACATGAACAACCAATTAGTCCAAGGCAAATGGTCCCTGCATGAGACACCATTGAACATCAACCTCCTGGAACTGATGAAATGCATGCACACGTTTTGCGCCCGAACTTGTCAACCATACAGTTCGAATCCTTACAGACAAATCTGCATGATGGTTTATATAAACTGGCAGGGTGGTGCCTGCTCCCATTCTCTACGTGCAGAAGCCATCCACCTATGGAATTGGTGCATCCACAACCAGATTACACTTACCTATCTGGGGCCAGCCACACCACAGCGTACTCCTTGAACCGCAACTTCTCCACAGACTACGAATGGGAACTACATGCAGAGCTCACCAACTCAATATTCTACAAATGGGGGAGGCCATCAATAGACCTCTTCGCTTCTCTCCAAAATACAAAATGCCCCCAATTCTGCTCCCGAGTGGGACTCGGAAAATACTCCCTAGGAGATGCATTTCTGATCAAATGGACAGCGCCCCTGCATTATGCTTTTCTGCCCATATTGCTTATCCCCAGAGTTCTACACAAAATCTGCACAGACAGTGCACATGTTATTCTCATAGCCCCATCATACTCGCGCCAGACCTGGTACCCGTACCTATACAAGCTAGCAGTTCAACCTCCTTATCCACTGCCATGCCAATGCAACCTTCTCTCCCAGAACCACGGGAAGATGTTGCATCCCCAAACCAATACTCTCCACCTCCAGGCGTGGCTACTCTACGGTCACAGAATTAGAAGAACGATGCTCTCAAGGGGTGAAAGATGTTCTCCTTCACAGCAGGAGACCGTCTGCACAAAAAAATGTACTTACAGAAGTGGGCCTGATTCTCTTGGTGGTGCCAGGGGGCCAAGGTAGAACCACGGAGGTCCCCAGTGAACATCGTCCTAGATTACATCTTAAACCTTAAGACGTTGGGGCTTTCACTCTCATCCTAAGGGTTCACCTTTCCACAATAATAGCCTTCACACCCCTGTGGATGGTTTCTCTGTATTTCAACATCCTATCACCAAAAGGTTCCTTAAAGGCCTCCACAACATATTCCCACCTCACAGGACCCCACCTCCTTTATGGGACTTGAATCTTGTTTTGGATTATTTGACAAGGCGCCCCTTTGAACAGTTGGCCACTGTTGAAGGTCTGTTTTCTACTAGATGTTATTTCAGTAAGGAGAGTTGGAACTTAGGGCCCTTATGGCTGAACTCTTATACACAGTTTTTACAAAAGACAGAGTCACACTGAGACTTCAACCAACATTCTTACCAAAAATCTGTACGCCATTCCACATGAATGAACGCATTGTGATACCTACCTTTTTCCCAAAGCCACATGTCTCACCGCAAGATGCTACCCTATATACTCTTGATATCCGAAGAGCATTGGCATTCTTTCTGGACAGAACATGAGCATTACGGAAATCTCAAAGACTTTTTATTTCCATCACAGAATGTTCAATAGGCACACCCATTTCAAGGTGGATAGCCACATGCATAGTTAAGTGTCATACCATGGCCAACAGGCCATTATAACATCCACCAAGAACACATTCTATTCGGGCTTCCATGGCCTTCTTGAATAACGTACCATTAATAGACATTTATCAAGCTGCAACATGGTCATCAGCAGGGCTCAACAAACCGCTGAATCTACTCACTCATGGCAAGTAGATTTCAGCTGGTCGCTCCGTGCACCCCATTCACTGGCGCTTTGCGCATGTGCAGTGACGGTCTGGCACATGAGTGGTGCGGGGCTGGCGAGTAGCTCTTGCTGGGGTTTGTCAAGCCCTGGTCATCAGACCACACTTTCACTAAACATTATGCCATATTATCTCAACTCGCTTCTGATTCAGTGGTGGCTACCGCAGTTTTGTCCACCACTGCCAAACAGTGACTCCAGCTCCCTTCATCCATATTGGATACTTCTATATAGTCACCTACGGGGACATCACTTGAAGAAGAAAAGGGAGTTACTTCATACAGTAACGACTGTTCTTTGAGATGTGTATCCCCGTGGGTGCTACATGATCTTCCCTTCTTCCCCTCTGCTCAGAGTCTCATCACTCAGGTGTAGACGAGGAACTGAAAGGGAAGGGGTGAGCCACGTGAGCTAGACGCTTGGGCGGGAGCAATATGAGATGTCTCCTGTGCATGCGTGGCTCAGTGGGGGAAACTGCTTTGAAAGGCTCCTATCTGTGGCTCCAGGTGACCCGTTACATACAGTGGAGCACCCATGGAGACTCACATTTCAAAGAACAGTTGTTACTGCACAAAGTGAGTAGCTCCCTGTGGCGGGGAGCCCAACCCTGCACAGTTCAGCCCTGGGGTCGAGCCTTTACACTTGCAGGCCCTGAGGCCTAGTCCATGCTCTGGGAGGATTGGGTAGGAGGGCCTGGGCCCTCCCTTTCCACCGGGCTCCAACCCAGGGCCCTGGCAGTGGTGGGTGGTTCCCACCACTGGCTTGGCAGGGAGTTCTCCCCGAAACGTGCCAAGCCTACCGGGGCTTTTCCTGCCCCCTGCCTTGGGTTGCTTCCTACCCCAGGCCTCTGGCCGACAGAGATCCCACCTGCAGGTGCTGAGTTGGCGGCGGCAATGACGTCAGGCTCGATGTCTGGGGCGGCTTCAACGAGGGCGTCAACAGCAGCTGTGCGGGCTGCCCACCGTGGTCAGCATTGCAGTCACGCTTGGCCCAGGGACTGTAGTGGCGGAGGCAGCAGGCCTGGCGGCTCTCGCTCCGGTGGCTTGTCCGGTGGCTCTTGCTCTGGTGGCGGGTCCGGCTGGGGCTTCGGAGGTTTGGCAGGAGTCTGCCAAAGGAACTGTCTTTCTGGCCTTTACACCTGGCCCACAATTAGAGCATGCGCAGCACTGCTGGGGGGGCGGGGCCTGCCTACCCCAGCAGGCCAGTTTGCTCCTCCCTTGGCCAGTGCGGGGCTGGACCGCCCCGTCACACTCTCTTTTACAAAAGAGAAAATAAGAACAGTTGGGAAGCTCAAACATTATTTCCAAATCCCCGAACAAGGGAAACAATAAGCCCTGACGGACTATCTAAGGGTATGTTCCACGAGGCGTACAGATAGTTCGGAATGGCTTGCTAGTCCGAACTATCTAGCCCGTGCTGCGTGTAGCCGCGCAGCACGGGGTTCGAACAAGCCGGCATTTAAAAATGGCGCCGGCCGGCTTATGCAAATAAAGCCCGGGAAATTCAAATCCCGGGTTTCATTTGCACGTTCGGTATGCATACATTACCCCGCTAGTTCGCACTAGCGGGGTAGTGTAGACATACCCCAACATTCATTTTTTCCTACTTACACATTTTGAGAAGTCCATTCTTGGAGAGAGAAGCATCTCCCTCACTAGCTGGGAGAAACTGCTCTGAATCACAAACAAAGAAAAGAGAGAAAAACTCCTCTTCTCCAGTTTGAAATTTCTACTTTCATTGTTATTGGCTGACCACCCGTTACCTTGGCTAGGAGGCATTAGTTAACCCTTTAGTCACCAGGGGGTCGTTATGACAACGTCAAACCAATCTGATAGCTTTCTTTGATAGAATAACAAGTCTTGTGGATAAGAGAGAAGCAGTGGACATGGTATACCTAGACTTTAGTAAGGCATTTGATATAGTCTCACATGATCTTCTTATCAATAAACTAGCCAAATACAACTTACATGGGGCTAGTATAATGTCTCTGCATAACTGGCTGGATAACCATTCTCAGAGTTCATACTAGTGCTAGTTGGAGTAGATGGCCTCTATGGTGCATAGAAGTGAGATTAGGATACACTTTTTTCTGAGGAAAACTTATACTCCGCTATGTCTTCCAGAGAAGTTTGCAACTCCATCAAATGCACAACAGCCATCTCTTTGGGGTTTAATTTCCAAGCATTTAACTCTTTTAAAATGTGGTTTGTCACAGATGCAGCTGATGCATCACCAGTGCATTTACTGGCCTATCACTGACATGAAGATAATATATGCAACAACTTAATACTTGATGCCCATTTAAACTGGTATGCTCACCAGTTATGTATGCACATGTTTTTAATGCAGTGAAAGAGTTCTTCACTTTTTTTCAATGGCTGAGTCTTTCACTGTTGCACTATATTCTTTTAACCAGTCATTTGAATTTCTTGCAAAAAGATAGTGGTCATTTGGCAGTGTCCAACTTCAGGATTAACAAGTGACAATGCATTTAACATTGGCCTCTAGTTTATAATGGTATAGAAAGTTGGATGTGATGGCCATGTTTGTTCTTATAAACTGTGCATCTCCAGCATTTTTAACAGCCCCATTAAATATTTCTAAAATTGATTTTGATGGTGACTGGCTTATAAGGCTTTCTGTATATTGGTACAGTCCAGAGGCATCATGTTTTTTTTCAGCCTTTTCATGTAGGTTGTTAGCATCGGCTTTGCTTGATTGGCCTGGCAAACCAAGCTCCTCCACTTTTACTATATAAATCTATGATACGCCCACATGTTATACTGCATGCAGTTCTGATGTGTCAGAAAACATATATTAGAGTTGGAAAAGGTAAAGAAAAGGCCAACTAAAATGATTAGAGGTATGGAACAACTTCTTTATGAGGAGAGATTAATAAGACTGGTAATTTTCAGGTTGGAAAAGAGATGACTAAGAGAGGATATGATAGAGGTCTCCAAAATCTTGACTGATGTGGAGAAAGTGCATAAGAAGGTGTTATTTATCCTTCACATAAAACAAGAATTAGCTGTCACCCAATGAAATTAATAGCAGGTTTAAAACAAATGAAAGAAAGAACTTCTTCACAAAACGTATAGAACTTTTTGCCATGGGACGTTGTGATCACCAAAGCTATAGCAGGGTTTAAAAAGAGGTAGATAAGTTCGTGGAGGATAGGTCCATCAATGGCTATTAGCAGGATGAACAGGGATATAACACCCACTTGTACTGGGTGTTCCCAGCCTCTGTTCACCGGAAGCTGGGAGTGGAGGACAGGGGATGGATCACTTGAAATTACCCTGTTTTGTTCATTCCCTTTGAAGCACTTGGCATTGGTCACTGTTAGAAAACAGGATACTGGGGTAGATGGACTGTTGGTCTGATACTGTACGGCCATTCTTATGTAAAAAGTAGTTATAATAGTGGCCTAATTCTTACGCAGAGCCTACACCACCAAACAGAACATCTGTCCCCACATTCTCTCTTTCTTTCCCCTGTCTTCCCTGCTGCAATCTGCCATCCAAACCCCTTGCTTTGTGAGTGCAGTTCAGCGGAGTGAGACCAGTGTTTAATTTGTACGTGAATTTAATTTGTAAATGAAAGAGGTGTTGGGGCTCAAGCAACTTTATTACTTTCATAAGTGATGTGGTAGAGGTCCCAGGGCGATGAATTATCAAGCTTAGAGGTGCTGGGGCTCAGACTTGGCAAAAATTAAAAGCACTGAGGGGGATCACCTCAATCAGAACAGGCCAAGTTCAATCCTTCTGCATTTTGCTCATACAATAAGGATACCAATATATCATTGCCCCCTCATTCAATACTAAAGTGATTTGTAACCCAGCAACAGCCAAAACTGATCACTTGGCCAACACAGCGCTATCTCCTGGATATCTAGAAAGAGTAGGTGTGTTCATATAAATGCATTATGGTCCTGAAGCCTTCCCCCCATCCCGCCCCGCTCGTCACTAGCTGTCATAGAACAGCTCACTCAGAACTTGCTTGCAAATCATACTTTGAAATTATTAGGTTGGCCAAGATTGCAAAAACAAATGTGCTGCCATTATCAGAAAAAACAACTGTGTGAAGAAGCTAGTCTCGGTTCACTTTTCAAATCCATTATGCCTTCATATACAAGTATTTTATCATATACTGACTATACTATTAAAGTGTGTATTAATGTTTCAATTTTCATTCAAAGGTCTAACCAATGACTAAACTGGCAACATTAAATATCAGTAGTTGACCACTGGGGAGGTGTTGGGGAAATTTTTGTGTCTGTAGGGAAATCCCTGGAGGACACAATCTGGAATTCTTTTCATAACCACTGCAGTGTGTGGGTATACCTGTGTCTACCTGTTTGTTCTTTCCATTGCCTGGTACAGAATTCACTTCTATTTTGGAGCATATTTTTTATGATTCAAGAGCTTTTAGAAAAATATTATGGCTCTTCTTCGTTAGGCTCTACTTCCTGATCACACGAGGGAATTCTTATATTGAAACAATGATCACTTTCTTGGAGGACTTTGCCTTTATTGCAAGTCAGATATTGGGAAATCCAAAGATCTTCATTATCAAGAGTCCTCACTTAAAATGTCCATTGTAATTTAGTAGCCTACTTGACTCTTTGTCAGGCTGACGTGACCAAACCAGAATTGTGCTAGATGGCCTAGTCAAATGGTACTGTCGAGACTAAAAATAAGCCTTTACTTGTCCTCAATAACCTTTTACATATTCTGATAAGAAGCCCAACTCTCTCACCACTTACATATTTCAAATTGTGGGATGTCACTGTTATCTGTTGCTAATTTGTAAACAAAACAATTTGAACACACAATTGTCTGAATGTTTGCCTTTAGATCTTTGATAGAAGGTGAGTCAGTGACCAATTTCATTATTGTAGGGTCACCACTCTTCTTAAAATTGATGGGGACAGTCGTAATTTTACTGGTCTTTACTTGGGCCTCTATGTTCTCTGGCTCCCATCTTTATTCTAGATATCAAAATGTGCTGATAACATTGAACCTCTGTGGCACTCACAAGTGATGGAGTTGCATCACTGTGAGGGTGTCTTTGCAAACCACCAAAAACTTCTTGACATCACAAACCAATATCCAAAGCCACAGCACATCACAATCTCTTCACCCTACATGTAAGAACAATGTAAACAGATGACTGCTTACCATAGCTAGAATTAACACATGTCAAAACTCACGTTCTCTCCTTGTCCCCAAAGCTACAGATGTGTTTGAAATCATTAAAGGGGCCAGAAATTAATCCAAAGCCAAATTCCCTTCAAACTGAAAACAGCCACATTGGAGCAGGCTGTTTCCCCCACTTGATTTTAATTTTCTAATGACATTTGCTAGGCAGAATATGCAAAAGACAGTAGGGAAAAACAAGGGAACTTTGGCTGCTTTAATATTTGAAGTTCATAAAGACAGGGTTGGGGGAAAACAATCAACAAACTGAGCCTGGAGAGACTGAAAATGCTGGCTTAGCTTTCACTTAAGAAGACTCACAGAGAAAGAAAGTGTTCCCACACCCTGAGGACGTGTTTTCATCTGTTCTACTGTTTTTTCTTGAGACAGGATTTCATGTCAGCGTTTTGGTTGGCCTGTGAAATCTTCTGCTTTTTCAGTTTTTACATCTGCTGAGTTTTATTAACTGGAGGTGGTTGTTTCCTCCTTTGGATTTGAGGAAGGGCTATGTTGTTGCCCTCACATGCATATTTAATGGGTCCTGAGTTTGTGTTCCTCCTCATTTTTTAACAATCTGGATTTGGTGCCCAGGGTTTGCCTTCTCATATGTTTGGCTTTCAGATGCATTAAAAATAAGTTTCCCTTATCGTGGCTTGGGTTGATTTAAATAGTTTTTGCAAAAGATGATCTATGTTTGTGTGACGTAGTGGGGGTACCTGCTGGGCTGTGGTGACCTCTGCTGTCTGGAGCAAGACCCAGCAGGGAAAACCTTATTATGCAAAGGTGACTCCATACCGGTTGAACCAGCCAACCCCCCCATGGGGAGAAACAAAGGGAGGTGGAATGCTGCCCTGGCTGGGGGCAGGGCTTGGAGAGGGGGAGTTAGTTCCTGGCTGGAAAGCAGGGGAGAAGGAACTGGGAAGGGGGCTGGGATTCCCCTATCTCAAGGGGGGCACTGAGGCCTCTTAGCCCCCAGTTCCTGTAACTAGATTACATCTGTGCTGTGCTGTATCGTGGAGAAGCAATAAACCACCTGTATTCTACTGGCTGGTGAAGTCTGTTCGTGCCATTCCGGGGCTGCAGGAGACTGGGGAACCCCAACGCGCCGTCACAGTTTGTCACCACATTGCTGACTTTGTTTCTCTGCACTAGGACTACATCTGTCTCACTGTCTGGTAGTTCCATGATGGGTTTTCACACATCCACCCTGTTTGTGGTGGCAGTGACTGTTCTTTTATGTTCTGTTATGAAACACAGTTTTCTTTCTGTGTCTCTCGCTGGACAGTCATTTTTACCAGATTGGGACTGCATTTATCTCTGTGGTTGTCAGTGTATTGGGAACTTTTGTCATCTTCTCTGGAGTTTCTTGGCATGATTTTTGTCAATGCTTACATCATGTTTGTCACCTTACCCAACTTTCTCAGGGTGGGGTTCACAGAGTTAAAACTCATTGCCACCATAGCTCCTATGGGTTTGAGTTACTTTTCTTGCTTGTGAACCATCATGCACTTGGCGTCATCAGTCTGAGCATGCAATATGTTCAGTGCTGTTTGTTTTCTTTCTGCCTGAATTGTATTTTCCCTGAGTAAGTATTTTTTTTGTTCAGCCCGACTTTGGTAACTTTAGACCCTGGTGCTCACTCTTTCATTGCTGTAGAGTTCTGTTAGAATGTCTGTAGCTGCTCTTTGGACTTGTTTTTGTTTGAAGGTGTCAGATGCTGATTGACCTGTTTCTCTCTCAACTATGCTAGGGGACTGTGTTCTCTTTTGCTTAGTCAGGAGTTTATCTGGCCTACTTAATTTTCTTCTGGTAGGTTGATTGTATTCTGCAGTGTCTCTTGACACACCAAATCTGGCCTATTGTTTGACAGGCTTTTTCTTGTTCTTATTTAGCTGTCGTCTTGGTCTGCATTTTGTGTGACAGTTTCTGGTGCTTGTTTCTTTTGGGTTTATTTCCTCATGACTCTAGATGATAATGACTTACATTTCTGTTGTGCCTTTCATCCAGAAGAATCCTAAGTGCTTTATAAAATTTCCATATGGACATCATTTCACTGTTACTAATATTCAACCACTTTTGGGGTAGAGTATGCTGGCTGTTTAATGATGCAAAGCAGTACGACACAACAGTGCAGGACAAGAAGGAAAGAAGAATACAGGATCCGTTTGACTGAGAGAGGGGAATTTTAAGTAGACCACATGGATTTAGCCAAATTGCACTTTTCCTCACGTGTATCTCTTAACACCCTGGCTTGTGGGGAAAGTGACATGGGTTTATTTAAGGACCAAGAGTGAAGTCAAGAGTTGGACTATACTTCTCATCCAAAAGATAATAGCTGCGGCATCAGAACATCCTTTTGCACCATTCCAGGGCATTGCTTCAGTAATGATGCTGACAGAGGGAAGATTGCCACCTATTGAATCCCCAACACTACTTCCTGCAGTAGCTAAGGTTTGCTTGAAGATTTCCCATCCAAGTGACAACCAGAACAAAGCTGCTTAGCTGGTAAGAGCTGACAAGACTGTTGAACACAATGGTGCAAACTGAAAGCCAAGGAGTGGATTCAGTTCTCCTGTTGCCCACTGTCTGATATATTCTACTATTGAGTTACCTTTATTCTCTGTGCCCTGAGCCAGAGCGCTGGTGCTTTACTGAGTCAGATCTCTTTCTAAGACTGGCCTGGTCACTTCCTCCAGGCTGAAGCTTTATTTTCTTTGTTGAAGTGGGAAATATTTACTTTCCTGCTTAGATGTGTGCTCATTTTCACTAAGCCTGGGCCTTTTTGTAACAACATATTTAATTATGTTTGCTGTGTAAAGACTGCTGGGATTATAGCAATGTCTAAAGTCTGTAGCCCCTTTGCCTAGAATTGAGGTTAATCTATGGCCTGCTGCTTTCCTTGTGACTGATTCAGTAGCTAGACTGGTCTTTATCTGACTAACTATGCACTTACACATAACCTGTTCCTCTTCTTATGGGTGTAGTGACACTGGAGACAAAGGCATCATCAGAGATGACTGAACTGGCCTGTTGTCCTGTGCTGGGGGTATGTGTGTACCCTTGTTTGAACTGTTGACCTATCTCTTGCCTCTTCTGCTGTTTTGGCTTTGGAATACAGGCAGTCCCCGAGTTACACGGATCCGACTTATGTCGGATCCGCAGTTACGAACGGGGCCCATCTCCGTGGTCTCCAGCAGACCAGGGAGAGGAAGCAAAGCTGCGGAGCACGCGGGCAGTGGACAGCCCAGACGCGTCTGGGCTGTCCGCTGTCCGCGTGTTCCGCGGCTTTGCTCCCCGTCCCCCTGGTCTGCAGACCAGGGGGACGGGGAGCAAAGCAGAGCAAAGCCGCGGAGCCCGAGGGCAGCAGGACAACCACGGCGCGTCTGGGCTGTCCCGCTGCCCCCGTGCTCCGCGGCTTTGCTCCGGACGCCTGTGGTACAGCAGCTGGGGCGCTGCCGGTTGGTCCCGTAGCGCCGCTCTGGGCGCTACTGGACCAACCCGGCAGCACCCCAGCTGCTCTGCCCCAGGCGTCCTGATTCAGCCACTGCTGGTCAGTTTCAGCAGCGGCTGAATCAGGACGCCTGGGGCAGAGCTGCTTGGGTGCTGCTGGGTTGGTCCAGTAGCGCTGAGGAGCGGCGGCGCTACTGGACCAGCCCAGCAGCACCCCAGCTGCTCTGCCCCAGGCGTCCCCAAGTCAGCCGCTGCTGAAACTGACCAGTGGCTGACTATAGGAAGCCCCTGCCCCGGGCTTCCTGGAATCAGCCGCTGATCAGTTTCAGCAGCGGCTGAATCTGGACGCCAGTTCTGACTTACATATAGATTCAACTTAAGAACAAACCTACAGTCTCTATCTTGTACGTAACCCGGGGACTGCCTGTATAGAGAGAGAGAGAGAGAGAGTGTATGTGTGTGTGTGTGTGAGAGAGAGAGAGAGAGAGAGAGAGAGAATTTTCCTGGCATAGGGATCTGATCATTGTTCAGGCACTTTGCTCCATCTTGTGAATAGTGAGGAAAGTTTAAAAAAGCACAATAATGAAAACTTCATGAAGGACCATCTCCATTTAGAAGGATCATCTCAAATAGCATTTTCAAATAATCCTGAAAGTTTTCAGTGCAATTTTATTTGAACACTAGCTAAAACCAGTGTTTTACTGGACCCGAGACTGGTTGACAAAGCCACTGTATATAAAAATATTGTTGAATAGGGACTAAGGAGAATATGATAATTGTCTGCAAGTTTTGTAAGCAGCAAAGGAGAGACCTTTCTTAGGACGGCCCAACTGAGTATAATGAAGAATAATGGGATGGGATGAAATTAGTGCAGAAGTAAATTTAGACTGAATATCAGGAAACATTTCCTAATAATGAGCTCTGATAGGCCATGAAATAGATTGCCAGGGAAAGTAGTGAAAGCCCCATCATTTGAACAGTTTAAAAAGTGACTTGACAAACACAGTTGGGTAGAGGGGGAGAGAGAGGGGGAGATGGCTTGGTCAAGACCTGATCAAAGTGATGTAACTTTTTTATTTTCAGTGTGTACATTCTGTTATTTTGCCATTTGATAAATCCCTGAGAGTGAGCACTCAGGGCTTGCCCACTCTTGAAAGTTAATTCAGATTAAGGAAGGGTGTGAATTTAAAGCACAATTGCTGTTTTTGAATAACTCCATGTGCAGACAACCCTAGTGGAATAATAATGCCCTCCCAACCAGTCCACCTCTCCTGCTCCTCAACAGAGCCTGTGTTTGAAAGTTCTCTCACTCTCTATTTGAACTTGGGTTCTGATGTGCGTCATCTTAGAGCGAGATGAGAGGAAAGTTTATCTGAATGCTGAAGAGCACAGCCAGCCTCAAATCCAGCTACTTAGGCTTGGTTTACGCTAATGGAATTTTCCAGTAACTGTCCCTTCCGCCACCACCTACCCTATTAAAAAATGTAAGAAAAGCAGTTCATGAAGATGCATTCTTCGCACACGGCTCACACAGTCAACATCTGGATTAAAAACAAAGTATCTTAAATATCTGGAAGGATTTGAAATTGCTTCACTATCAAAAATAACTTCTGGGTAATCTTGGGCATATAACACTGCAGTTTAATTTTGTACAGTGTGTTTCTTACAGACTGTACCCTCAAATTCTTCAGGGAGCTAAATAATATAGTTAGAGGGCAAATAATAAATGAGAGGTGTAGGTAAGGCAGAGAAAACATGTTTTTGTTGAGAGATAAAATGAAATGGTATGTGGATGGGGAGCAGAGCTACAATAAACCTGCTTCAGATAGCAGGAGCTGCAAAGAAGAGGGCTCTTGCACTAGACTGGACAAGATTTGTAAAGAGAGAGGGAAAGATGGCATGAAGCGGAGAAAGATGAGTCCTGAGTGGTGGACTGGAGTAAATCCACAGAGAGGTCTAAAAGAAAGGGGCCAGTTCTGAAGAGAGCTTATTGAAGGTGTCAACCCTGTTTGGAACAGCATTTAAAAACAATTGAGGTGCTAGAGTAGAGGTTAAAAATAACATAAGAAACACCATAATCAGGGACACTTTATTGTTTAGAATGAATCTTCATTTGCAGCTTAAAGTGGCTGTGCTCCTGGCAGCTAACCCTTCCTGCAACAATCAGCCCTGAGGCTATGTCTAAACTACATCCCTCTTTCGAAAGAGGGATGTAAATTAGACAGATCGAAATTGCAAATGAAGCCTGGATTTGAATTGCCCATGCTTTATTTGCATAATGATTGCTGCATGTTCTTTCGAAAACGGGTATTTTGAAAGTGAAACCGCCATCTAGATGCAGTTCTTTCGGGGGGAAAAAGCTTTTTTCGAAATATCCTGTATTCCTCCAAAAATGCTAAATATGAGTCAGCAGTGTGACACTGTTGCAAAAAAAGCAAACATCATTCTGGGATGCATTATCAGGAGTGTTATAAGCAAGACATGAGAAATAATTCTTCCGCTCTACTCTGCATTGATTAGACCGCAACAGGAGTATTGTGTCCAATTCTGAGTGCCAGATTTCAGGAAAGATGTGGAGAAATTGGAGAAGGTCAAGTGAAGAGCAACAAAAATGATTAAAGGCCTAGAAAACATGACCTATAAGGGGAAATTGAAAGAATTGTATTTGTTTAGTTTGAAAAAGAGAAGACTGATAGAGGATATAACAACTTTCAAGGACCCAAAATTTTGTTATAAGGAGGCAAGAGAAAATTATTCTTCTGAACCTTTGAGGATAAGACAAGAAGCAATGGGCCTAAATTGCAGGAAGGGAGGTTTAGGTTGGACATTAGGAAAAACTTCCTAACCGTCACAGTGGTTAAACACTGGAATAAATTGCATAGGGAGGTTATGGAATCTCTCTCTGGAGATATTTAAAAGCAGGTTAAACACACACCTTTCAGGGATGATCTAAATGGTGCTTGGGCCTGACATGAGCACAAGGGACTAGACTTGATTACCTTTTGAGGTCTCTTCCATTTCTAATATTCTATGATTCTATAACTATTGGAGCTTAATACCAGTATAGTTCTTCTAGTAAATAATCCCACCTTTGGTTGTGTCTACACAGTGTCAATTGTGTAGCTTATTTTGAAATAATTGGGAACGTCTACGCAGCACTTATTTTGAAATAGAGCACTCTTCCTCTGACTTCCCTTATTCCTCGTAAAATGAGGATTACAGGAGTTGGAGTAAGAAGTCTTCCAGCTTGACAGTATTTCAACATTATTTTGAAATAACTGCCTGCAGTGTAGATGTGGACTAAGTTATTTCAAAATAACGCTAGTTATTTTGAAATAATGTTGCTGTGTAGACGTACCCTTTGTCTGGAAAGGAGCACATAAAGAGGACAATAAAATATTCTCATTATAAAAGTATGCTTGGAAAATGCATTGGGCGAGGGGGGAGAGGGGGAAGCACCTCACTATTACATTCACAAAGGCTAGTCTCAGAGAGCTTATCTGGAGTCTTGTTATTGGCGACACATATCTATTGATATACTGAAAAGTAGATCATCATCTCATGTTAGGAAAAAAGGGACGGGTACATGTCAGAGAGCATCTGTTGGAAAGTGGCTAGTCAAATATTTTCTATTGAAACACTTGCATGCAAAGTGCTGAACACTAACTTTTGTAGTTCTTGAAATCATTCAAATATTTTGCAGGCAAAAAATAAATACATAAAATAACCAGCTGTACTTAATGGTATGCTTATGGGTATTTCTGTATATTTGAGAAAAGGAAGAAACTTGATTGACTCAGCAGATTCTGGTATTAACAAAGCAAGCTAACTTCCCTCAAAGGAAATTACCATCTTGGTGTGGTGGGAAGATTCTATAATGCCAAATATCTAGCTGGGCAGGCACTGATAGATGTACTGGAGAGACTAACTGAGTCTTCGAGAAGACAGAAATTGGTGCAGGTGGTGTCTGAGGTATATGTCTTGGATGAAACTGTGGCTGCAATCTCTTTACCCAAAGAGGGTAACCAAAGGGATAGTGAGGGTCATGGTGAGTACTGGGACAGCTGAATGATCTGAAAAGTACTAGAAATGGCTGTAGAAGTGTATAATGATAAATACCTATATAGTATCATCTCTTTGCATGATATTTTACATAAATTAGAGCAAAATAATATATGGTGCATAAGAGCATACCGAGAACCACAATGGATCAGACCAAAGGTCCATGTAGCCCAGCATCTTATCTTGTGAAAGTGGCCACTTCAAGGTACCTCAGAGGGAATGAACAGAACAAGTGATCATGAAGAGATCATCCCCTGACACCCATTCCCAGCTTCTGTCAATCAGAGGGTAGGGCCACCATCCCTGCCCATCCTGGCTAACAGCCATTGATGGACACATCCTCCATGAATTTACCTAGTTCTTTTTTGAACCCTGTTATAGTTTTGGCTCCCACAACATCCTCTGGAAAAGTGTTCCCCGGGTTTACTGTGTGTTGTGTGAAAAAAGTACTTCCTTTTGTTTGCTGCTGCCTGTTAATTTCATTTAGTGACCCCTAATTCTTGTGTTATAAGGAGTAAATAATGCTTCCTGATTTACTTTCTCTACGCCTGTCATGATTTCATAGACCTCTATCATAGGTAGAGGCTCCTATGTTTAGCTCCAAAGGTCCTAAGTTCAAATCCGCCTTGTGGTGGTTACAATTGCAGATGTGTGTTGGGAGAATCAGGGCTAAAAAGACATGATCCTCTCGGCCTGGATTTTTGGCCATTGTCATTTAGCATATTTCTGAGATGCTTTGGCAGTAGTGAGCTGAAAATTGCAATTTGGACTTCTATCCTTGGGTAATAGAACATTGAGAAATGGAGGCTCTCATCATTAGAAATTTAGTGTGCTACTCTGTGAAGGTAAGGCAGTTAGCCTCTCACAAATATGTGACTGTTAGGCCTGTAACTCAGTGAACCAAAGAGAAAGGGAGCTTCGCACTTCTAGTTGATTGGCTCACTGGCTACTTTTTGTGGAATACTTAGCTCTTCAGAGATTCTGGTTTGTCAGGGAAACTAGCCTAAGTTTCACCTTCTGATGTGTGATGATGATATCTGATGATTCTCTCCTTTCTCACAACCCCTCTATTACTTTGCTTCTGCCTGCCATGTTGGAGTTTCCACACTGGCTCACTCATGAACAATTATCAGATGTATACATATGAAATGGAAATCCCATGTCCTATATGGTCTATCTCACACTGCAGACATGGTTATGGCCTGGCACTGATTCTTGCTTTCTGTTTGCCCTCTTGTAGAACAAATTTTAATGAACAGACACTGAGAATAGCCAGAAAAATGCTTTGACAGGAGCCTGGTGTGATGCTGGGCCTGCCTCTCTGATGTGCGGCATTTGCTTCCCAAGGGATACAAGCTGAGATGAGGTAGGAGGAGGACAGGCTAAACTCTTTACATAATGTATTATGAGAGAGACAAAGATTAACAGTGTTTTGTCTCTAGTCAGAGTAGGCAGTAGGAGTGTTTGTGTTTATGCTGGGCAAGGTAGAAATGTCAGAGAACCTGTAAAGTATGTGTCTGAGTTTGGCTGGTTCTGTGTGTATTATTTTACAGCAACCATAGACTTTCTAGGTAGCTTCATAAAAAACACATTAAAGACCCTATAGAATTACACCGGCATGTCAAAGTTGCCCTGATGGCTCAGATCTGTCTAGTGAGTCCATCCTGTCTCTGATGCTAGTCCAATTCCTGTCTCTGATGCTCCAAAGAAAGGTGCAAGAAACCTTGCCAGCTTATCTCCAAGGAATGTTTTGTCCTAGACCCCATTAATTTGCAGTTAACATCCCTGAAAGAAGAATGTCTTTTTTTGATTGTCTTTTCCAAAGTTCTAGAATTTTTTGTTTGGTTTTAATCCTGGATGTTGTAACCCTGGACATTCCTGTTATGTAGCTAAATGCACAATCCTTTTCTGAATTATGCTAAGCTATGACCCTCAGTTGTATACTGTGGCAGTGAGTGCCATACAACAATTATGCATTATGTGGTCATGTAATTCAAGAGCCCCAAAACGTGTGTGTAAGATCCTAAAAGAAGACAACCAAGAAGAATGAATTTGTAGTTGCTGTTTAAAGATGAAGTAGGTGGGCTCTGGTTTCCAACACACCACGGTAGCAGAGGAACCAAGATATCAGATCTTCCCACATCAGATCAATTGAAAGAGCCCTACCTTTGAGGGTCCCTGTCTTTGCTCCCTCATAATGGTCAGCATTTCTCATTTTTGGATGGTCTTGGCCCAGAAAAGATTTAAAAAACCAAATCAGTTTGAATAAAATCTATTCAGTAGTTTTCAAGTGATCTGAGCATCCCTTAAAAAAATCCATTCATAAAAAAAAAAAAAGATGCTGTAACAGAGCAGGATTCACCACCATGGTGGTTTCTACTGGCCATTCTGGGAATTAGCTTTTGTACAACAGTGCATCCTTCTCAGATGATGTCTTGCTCACTACTTCTGCTCTTGGAACCGCATCACTCTCCAGACCATGTTGACTTATTCTGGTTATGGCCCTTCAGCTCTGCCTCCATTGTATCTCCCCTTTCTAGCAGTCCTTAGCCCTCCATTATTCCTTGCCACAGTGGTCAACAGAAGTTCAAGGTCCAGTCCCATGTCTCAGGAGCAAACTGACATCAGGATACAGGCCAGTCTCCCCATTGGCAAGTGGGGTGTAAAGGGAAGGGAACCCAGGCCTGCCCACTACTCTGGGTCCCAGCCCAGATAACTTATATTCAACAGTCACCTACTGCACATCCTCCAACTTGCTGCTTATTCTTCCTGGGCCACTTCATTCACTGCCCCAGCACCACCCCAGCCCTTGTAGCAAGGTCCCAGCCTGGCAGTGGTCAGCCAGAAGCTCATCCTTGCACAGCACTGCTTTGTCTATGGCACTTCCTCAGGCAGTCAAGTCTTCTTTCTTGCACTCCAAGGAGAGAATCTCTTCTACTCTGCTGAGCAGCCCTTTATATATGGTCCTTGCTGGTCCTGATTGGCTGCTCCAGCATCCTTCCCTCCTATTGGTGGGCTCAATAAGCCCTTTCCTGATTAGAAGGTTTGCATAACCTCCCTGGTGCTGCTTTTAACCCCTTCTCTGTGTGGGGGGCAGTTACCCTACCACTGATGCTTTTTGCGGCTTAGATAATTGTACAATGGGATAGTTTTTTTTTTTTTTATACTTGAGACTTCTTTAATAAGGACAAGGCCCTCTGATATGTCTGAAGAAATTTGGGTAGCAAATTAAAAAGTTCTAAGGCATTATAAATGACATTCTGGCATGTGCAGAGATTTGTTTTCATTACTGTTTTGGAATGTGTATTGAGTGCAGATCTCCAGAGAGAGCAGAACCTGGATGTGTGGCTTTCAGGAGCTCTGTACTCGGCATAGTCTCCAGAATAGTAATGAAGATAAAATACTGAGCTGTGATGAAATTCTACTGAGAATGAATTTAGGGGAGACTGGAAGTGATCGAGAGGGATGTGATTGCTCTATCTGGGTGAGCTGCTATGAAGCTGAGTGTCTGAATATGGCAACTGGAAAGATTCAGGGACCTATTTAGAGATAGAGAGGAAGAGGATGTGTTTCCTTTCCCTTAACTGAGGGAAGACACAAAGGGGCTGACCAGACTTCCTGTTCTCATATTGTGATAGTTTCTCCTTTAAAATGCGTCACTGTCCCTTTGAAGCAGCGCTTAGAAAGGGGTTAGTAAAATCTGCACAGGCACTGCCTGACCATGACTTACTGCTTGCTGAGACAATTTCCCTGGACAGCAGAATCACTGTGACACAATTGTTTGCACTGCACCAGTACTGCGTGCAACTTCTATGTAGCCTCACACAGTGTTTCACCCTGACTCAAAGCAGAGAGTGTTTAACAGCCTATGGAACTAGCCTCAAGGGATGTGGGTCAAACCTGTGAAAGTCAAGAAGGAAAGTGCCCTCTGTAAGGAAAGCAAGAGGGGACAGGCAGGGAATAGTTACCACACTGGCATATCTGCATGGCGAGGTCCTTTCCTGTGCTCTACCTAACCTCTTCCTGGAAGGGGAGAGGAGCCTCAGTATTTCCCTTTTCTCTTTCCCCTTCCCTGTCTCCCCCCTTCTCTTTCTCTCTTACCTTCTCACTGGCTGTGAGCTCTGCTTCCCTTGCTAAGAGCAGATCAGCTGGGACTGAGGTGGAACTGCAAACCCGCTTCCTGTGTACTTTCCTAAATGCCTTTTTAAACAGTTTCAATAATGAATGAGTGCGCACACCCTGCTCCGCGTGAGCGAGCGAGCGAGCGCACACCGTGTTTAGAACACGAAAATGCCATTTGGCTCATCAGAGCTCATCCCAGGAACAACACTGTTTCCTCAGGATACCATTTAATTGTTCTCTCCAGGAAACCCAGTGGTTTTTTCGTTTGCCTCAGTGGTCTTGCTCGCATTGCTCCATCTTCCCAGCTAGTGCCTGGTGTTAGCCCCACTCAGCAAACAGGAATCCAGCTCTGGACCTGCCAGCCCCTTTTTCCCCCCCTTCTCCTTTGTGCTAGAAGCAGCAGCTCATACTCCGCTGGAGAGCCTACCTTTAGTCCAACGAATGCAGTAGGTGTCTGATCTCCTCCCCACCACCCCGTTTTGCCTGAGTAGTGCCCAGGCTCACAACAGGAGGGATGTTGCTGGCCAGCACTGAGGCATGCTGATGTAGCGTGAGGGCTACCTTGTGTTGTAGTTGCAGGAGGTGGTGCCAGACAGGGTTCCCAGGCCACACAGAGCTGTGAGGGGGAGCAGCTACAGCAGCGGGTGCTTCAGTGCAAGACCAAAATGCATTGGCAAAACCTTAGGTGGGTGGGTGGGCAGGATGGGAGTGGGAAGGGCTGTGTGTACTCAGTGTCTGATGGGGCTCCAGTAGTTGGGGTGGCAGCACCACAGGAAGTGCCTGCTGGGGCTCTGAGCTTCAGCCCTGCGGGGTAGGGGATGGGTCTTGGGGCTTTAGCCACATGGGCGGCGCATGCTCAACACACTCCTACCTCGCTCCCCACAGCTGGGCCGAAGCCAGAGGCAAGATACGGGGGGCACATGTCACCCCCCAAAATGACTGCCAGGGTTTGCTTGGTCACATAGTGACTCCCATGGCTGGTGCCAGCATGTGGGAGCTGCAGCCATAGGGAGAGGCAGCGGCAAACAGCTGGGAGCTGCAAGGAGGGTCCCCCGCTTTTACTGTTGTCTCTCCATGTAGAGCTAAAGTAGCGGCTGCTCCCTGCAATTCCCCACCCGTTTGTTTTTCCCTGGGGGAGCTAGCAGCTGGAGCAGGAAGGAGCTTCTGAAGGTTAGGGGGGGGCATGCCGGAGGGGGACATGACTCAAACTGTTGGGGGTGTGAACCTTTAAATTGTGCCTCCCCCTCTCTGAGGCAACAGTATCTCTGGCAGAAAGCCCTAGCCCTACCACCTCACCTCAGGGCAGAAAACTTAAGCACCCTTCAGTCTGGAAGCAGAGAATGGGGAGGGGTGGGAGGCTCTGTGACCTGTGCTTTAACTGTAAAAAGCGACATGCATCTTGCAAGCTGCGGTTTGGCCACACCTGGACTATAATGTAAGTTTGATTCAGCAATAAGAGGTACAGTAATATGGTACCGCATTGGGTGTGGGGTGTACTTTGTTGGCCTTGTGCAGTGAAAATCTCTTAGGGTTGCCAGGTGTCTGGTATTCACCCGCACAGTCTGCTATTTTCACCTCCTGTCCGGAAAAAAAATTCAGAAAATACCGGACACCTAAGATGTCCAGTATTTTCTGATTTTTTTTCCCTGGCCAGGAGGCAAAAATGCCGGGCACCTGGAAACACTACAAACACTCAGCACCCAGCCTCCTCCCTCCCCCGAAACCCCTCCCCCCCCCCCCCCGGTCCCCATCACCCCCAGCTTCCCGACCCCATGCTTACCTGGCTCTGCAAGGCTGCCGGCACAAAATGGCTGCCGGCAAAAGACCAAGGGGAAGCAATGACTCCCCTGGGTCTTAGTGCTCAACCGCTCCCCTGTTCCTATCCTTGCACTCACTCTTAAAGGGGACATGCTGTTTTAATGCTGGTTTATGTTTTTTTTTTTTTTTTTTTGCTTAATAAGTCTTGGAGTCCTTTTTTTCCCCCTCAACAACTTTGGTCACCCCCCCTCCCTTTTTTTTCTTCAACAGAATTTTTTCCTGGTTTTTTTTTTTGGTGGCGGAGGTGGGGGGGAAACGGGTGTTCGGTATTTTTGTTTCAACCATCTGGCAACCCTATTTCTTATTGGATCTTAATACTTTTCCTCTTCCTCAAACGGACTTGACTCTGAGTTCTTCCTCCTCCCACATCTCATGTGTCTCTAAATCCGCTCGTCACACAAATGACTAATTAAATCATTGTCCATTTGCACCACTGTCCCAGCTCCCCTTCTGCTGAAGTTCCCATCTGTGCCTTCATGTCCTCTCACCTAGACTATTGTGACTTGCTATGGCTTCCAAATCCTGCCCCCCCCACCCACCCACACTTTGTTTATGATAGGGTAGTTACAGGTTGCATCTTTGAAAACTGGTTCTCTCTGGTTCCCACCAGACCACAGATGCTCCTGTACCAGAGAACCCCAGAGCCGAATGGAAGGAGAGCCAGCAGCCCGGCCAGGGCTGGGGACAGCGGGTCCGGAGGAGCTACAGAACTGGGGAAATGGCTGCATGCAGCAGCATGGGCCAGGGCTGGAGAACCAAGGCAACCCATGTTGGACCAGAGAGGTCCAACATGTAGTAATAAGGTTCCATTGTGCTAGGCACCATAAATATACATTAGAGGGAGAGTCCCTGTCTTAGAGCCTTTACAGTGAAGGATACAACAGAATGAAACAAAGTGTGGGGATGTGGAGGCTTAGGAAGCCGTATAATACATCTTGACACAATGAGCATTAGTTATGGCTTGTCATCTGATTAGGCATTGTCAGCTGAGCTGACAGTGTCTTGTAGGTGTCATGACAGAGAAGAGTTTCAAGATGGCTCAGGGGAAAGTTAGATCAATGTTTGTCCAGGCTCGAAAGAGGCAGAAGTCTGCCTGTCTTCTCAGTGGGGTATAGAAGCAAATACACTGTTCACATCCTCACACAAAATCACTGGCTCCCAATTGTTTCACAAGCTAGTCCACACCTGGTCTCCAATATATTTGCTATGAAGTGGTTTTATACAGCTGTTTTCAGTCATTTTTATTTTAGGCCCTACACTGGGCAGCACATTACCATACATTATCCACCAGGCACCCTGGATTTGTGTGGTGGGGCCTGGGTGTGGTGAAATTTATGAGCAGTCGCTTTCCCTAAGGTGCACAGGAGATTTTTGGGGGGGTTGGGGGGTGGGAGTAATGTTTGCTTCTTGGTTCCCTTGAGAACATTTATAGGTTGTGGCTTTTTATAAAGGGAGCAGCAGAGATAGCTCCTAAGAAGGCACAGAAGAGTAACAGCATTTTTGTGGATTAATGAGCTTTTATGCAGCAGCTTCAGAAAAAGGGAAGTTAAGTGGTCAATTGCATTG